>NC_053489.1:11686794-12028794 GCF_905171775.1 Rana temporaria | reverse complement strand
TACCTAAGTGCCCGATCCACAAAGCACTTACCTAGAAATTTGCAGCGGTGTAACTTAAATCCGTCTGGCGCAAGGATTCATTGGGTTTCCTTCCGTTTTGCCAATCAATGGGAAAACGGACTACTCTAGAGAATGGTTGCCTAGTATCCTGCTGTGTGCAATTGTTGAATTCTAATTGACAATACAAACTCCATTTTGATTATACAGGTCATTCTCAAAAAATTAGCATATTGTGATAAAGTTCATTATTTTCTGTAATTTACTGATAAACATTAGACTTTCATATATTTTAGATTCATTACACACAACTGAAGTAGTTCAAGCCTTTTTATTGTTTTAATATTGATGATTTTGGCATACAGCTCATGAAAACCCAAAATTCCTATCTCAAAAAATTTGCATATTTCATCCGACCAATAAAAGAAAAGTGTTTTTAATAAAAAAAAAAGTCAACCTTCAAATAATTATGTTCAGTTATGCACTCAATACTTGGTCGGGAATCCTTTTGCAGAAATGACTGCTTTAATGCGGCGTGGCATGGAGGCAATCAGCCTGTGACACTGCTGAGGTGTTATGGAGCCCCAGGATGCTTCGGTAGCGGCCTTAAGCTCATCCAGAGTGTTGGGTCTTGCGTCTCTCAACTTTCTCTTCCCAATATCCCACAGATTCTCTATGGGGTTCAGGTCAGGAGAGTTGGTAGGCCAATTGAGCACAGTAATACCATGGTCAGTAAACCATTTACCAGTGGTTTTGGCACTGTGAGCAGGTGCCAGGCCGTGCTGAAAAATGAAATCTTCATCTCCATAAAGCTTTTCAGCAGATGGAAGCATGAAGTGCTCCAAAATCTCCTGATAGCTAGCTACATTCACCCTGCCCTTGATAAAACACAGTGGAACAACACCAGCAGCTGACATGGCACCCCAGACCATCACTGACTGTGGGTACTTGACACTGGACTTCAGGCATTTTGGCATTTCCCTCTCCCCAGTCTTCCTCCAGACTCTGGCACCTTGATTACCGAATGACATGCAAAATTTGCTTTCATCCGAAAAAAGTACTTTGGACCACTGAGCAACAGTCCAGTGTTGCTTCTCTGTAGCCCAGGTCAGGCGCTTCTGCCGCTGTTTCTGGTTTAAAAGTGGCTTGACCTGGGGAATGCGGCACCTGTAGCCCATTTCCTGCACACGCCTGTACACGGTGGCTCTGGATGTTTCTACACCAGACTCAGTCCACTGCTTCCGCAGGTCCCCCAAGGTCTGGAATCGGTCCTTCTCCACAATCTTCCTCAGGGTCCGGTCACCTCTTCTTGTTGTGCAGCGTTTTCTGCCACACTTTTTCCTTCCCACAGACTTCCCACAGAGGTGCCTTGATACAGCACTCTGGGAACAGCCTATTCGTTCAGAAATGTCTTTCTGTGTCTTACCCTCTTGCTTGAGGGTGTCAATGATGGCCTTCTGGACAGCAGTCAGGTCGGCAGTCTTACCCATGATTGCGGTTTGGAGTAATGAACCAGGCTGGGAGTTTTTAAAAGCCTCAGGAATCTTTTGCAGGTGTTTAGAGTTAATTAGTTGATTCAGATGATTAGGTTAAGAGCTCGTTTAGAGAACCTTTCCATGATATGCTAATTTTTTGAGATAGGAATTTTGGGTTTTCATGAGCTGTATGCCAAAATCATCAATATTAAAACAATAAAAAGGCTTGAACTACTTCAGTTGTGTGTAATGAATCTAAAATATATGAAAGTCTAATGTTTATCAGTACATTACAGAAAATAATGAACTTTATCACAATATGCTAATTTTTTTAGAATGACCTGTACAGCATCCATCTTAGAAATTATAGAAATAATCTGTTTAGAGGAAAGGATTCAGAGAGATATTTAGAAGGGACATCAAGCAGCCAAGGGGACCCTCGATATGGCCTACCTAACAAACTTGGGGCCAGATTCAGAGACATTTACGTTACTCCGCGGCGGCGTAACGTATCCCATTTACGTTACACCGCCGCAGGTTTACAGCGTAAGTGCCTGATTCACAAAGCTCTTACCTGTAAACTTGCGGTGGTGTAACGTAAATCCGCTCAGCGCAAGCCCGCCTAATTCAAATGGGGCGGGCACCATTTAAATTAGGCGCGTTCCCGCGCCGAACGTTCTGCGCATGCTCCGTGTTAAAATGTCCCGACGTGCTTTGCGCGAAATTACGGCGCTCAACGTTTTTTTTGAACGGCGACGTGCGTTACGGCGTTTCGTATTCCCGGACGTCTTATGCAAAAAAATTCAAAATTTGACGCGGGAACGACGGCCATACTTTAACATGGCTGTTCTAAAGATAAGCCATGTTAAAGCAGGTGTAGCAAATGAAAGGACGAAAACTGGACAGCCACACTCCGAAATCACTTAAAATAAGTTGTCTTTTACTGCAACCAGTCACTGCAACCAACAAAACACAGTATGGCCGACTGTGTTTTGTTGGTTGCAGTGACTGTATGTACAGTTGAAAAATAAAAGACAACTTATTTTAAGTGATTTCGGAGTGCGGCTGTCCAGTTTTCGTCCTTTCATTTGCTATCATCAGCATTGCCAGCACCTTGGTGGTTCAACAACCCTTGATTACTCACGAGGCTCACCTGGAGCGGTGAGAAATGTTTCTGTTAAAGCAGGTGTAACTTTGCGACGGGAAAAACCGACTAGCGACGACGTACGAGATTGTGACGAACGCGCGGATCTTCGTGGATCGCCGTAACTAGTCATTTGCATATTCTACGCCGACTGCTATGGAATCGCCACCTAGCGGCCGGCCTAGAATTGCATCCTAAGATCCGACGGTGTAAGTCAATTACACCTGTCGGATCTTAGGGCTATCTATGCGTAACTGATTCTATGAATCAGCCGCATAGTTAGGACGGGCGGATCACAGAGATACGACGGCGTATCAGGAGATACGCCATCGTATCTCTTCTGTGAATCTGGCCCTTGGTGTTCAGAAGCGGGTTGTCTTACAGCGGTGGGAGATTGGACTTTGGTAAAGTATAAAACATATTTTTCTTAGATCCATCTCTCGCTGCTGTGGGATATAGGCTTGGTTGCTTGTAAGTAGGCGTGGCAGGTGGTCTTGCTGAGGGAGCAAGAGTGGCTGTGGAAGCAGGTTCTGCTAAGAGTTAGCAGGTTGGTAATTCTAAAAGAGGCCTCAGGCTTTCCAAGAGAAAGCCGCATAAGAATACATTACATTTTTTCTCATTTTTGTTTTTTACTTTTTTTTCTGAAGTATTTTTCTGTCAATCGCCCTGTTATCTGACCTCTAAATGTTTGTCTGGGTTGTTTGTTAAATGTTATATGTACTTCATGATTTAAAGTAATCTGCTAAGGTGCTTAAAGTGATTAAGTTTGTGTTTTCTGCTGCAAACCGTTAGAAAAATATAGGTGTATGGGTGGAAGTGTAATATGGTGCACGTTGTGGTATTGTATATGATTGTGTGGTAATCTGTTTAAAGAGAGATAAGGCAGCCCAGAAGGTTCAAAAGGTTAACTCAGCCTTTGATATAGCTCTCTGAAATATTAGGGTTGTCTGCCAAAGGCTTGCTGGGTGAAGTGGTGCCATAGAAAAAAAGAAAAAGAAAAAAGGGGAGGAGGTTTAAATTGATTTTGAAAATACTTTACTTTTAAGTGCACTATATTTCCACGTTGACTATAGGCATATTTATACTGTGAATTATAGAAGTTTGTTAAGTATATATTTGCATAATGGGTAATGTGGAAATGCAGAAATACAGAAATCAGGGAGGGTGTTCTCTTAGGCCCCATTCACACCTCCGCGACAAAACGCCCGACGCCGGACGCTCGTGCCGCTGGAGGGGAGAATTCCCATTGCTGTCTATGAGATGGTTCACATCTCATAGACGCCGTACGCCTGCCGCCTGAAAAAAAGTCCCGGACCCTTTTTTTCAGGCGGTATTGGCATTCGGCCATACAAAGCAATGGGAAGGATTTGTAAAAAAAATTAAATAAATAAAGTTACACTATTCGTGGCAAAATACGCCGCGTACACTGCATTACTTGTCGCGGTGGTGTGAATGCAGCCTAAGAGGTGGTATGAATGAGCAACGAAGGAATTGTTGTTTCGAGTATGGGCAGATTGGTCATTGAAAAAAAAAAAAAATGATCCTAAGAATAGACAGAGATACATGCCCACTCAACAGCGGTGACTTTGACTGACAGACCTGAAACATCTGAGACAACAATAAGTCCACGCAGGGACTTCAAGCAGCCAAGGGGACACGCAATACGGCCTACCTAACACTTTCCTTAGTATTTTTTGGCAGGAGGCTGATGGTCTGGCGGCGGTATTCATTAGGCTATGCAGGGTGTCCGCTGAATATTTAATGTTGATCATGGTGGAAAGGTGCAGAAGGCGGTGTGATCAATGCGATTGATGTGTGATACCAGTATGCTGCTGGTGCGATGGTGGTGGTGACGATAGTGGAGCTCCAATCTATCCTGCACTACCCAGAATCTAAACCCCCTAGTTGATCCAGAGGAAGGCAAAAAAAAACTGCCGAGCACCGGCCAATCAGCTCCCGCAGTGGCAAAAAATTCCTTCCTGACCCCTCAAAGAGGCGATCTGGCTGGATCAGCTTCCTATGGTTGTGATTAGAGTTGAGCGGACACCTGGATGTTCGGGTTCGGACCCGAACCCGGACTTTGAAAAAAAAGTTCGGGTTTGGGAGCGAACCCGAACCCGGACTTTGATCCGGACCCGAACCCCATTGAAGTCAATGGGGACCCGGACTTTTGACTACAAAAATGTCTCTAAAAAACGAAAGGGAAAGGGCCAGAGGGCCTACAAATGGCAGCAACATGTCGGAAAGAGCATGGCAGGTCCTCTTAAAATAAATGTGGATAGGGAAATAACTAAAAATAACATAAAAAAAAATCATTTTGCAAAATGTCGGAAACAGCATGGCAAGTACTCTTAAAATAAATGTGGATAGGGAAATAACTCAAAATAACATAAAATAAAACATACAAAAAAAATAAAAAAATAAAATAAAATCACTTTGACCTAGGAGGACGAGGTCCATATGTATTAGGAGGTTGAGGTGGATGTGGCGGTGTAGGTGGAAGCGGCGGTGGAGGAGGAGGAGGTAGCCAACACAGCAGGTTTTGATTTTTAATATATGTATTTTTTAAATTAGGGTAAACCCCAAAATAGTGAGACAGATCTAGGGTTGCTACCTCATCCCTTTAAACCAGAACACAGAGTAATTACACAGGTTCTGGGGCTAATTTACTGTCGATAAGGCACCAAGTGAGTTTAATTAGCAGCAACTTAATCAGCCAGAGAACCTGTGTAATTAATATGTTTTTGCTTTTAAAGGGATGAGATGACAACAAAAGCTGTCCTCTGTGGGAGGTGTATCATATGTGTCCTCTGTATCCCCCCAGCCATGCACCAGTAATGGCCATGAGCTGGTCTGGATGCCATCCTGCTGTGAACATGGTTCCTCCTCCTACTCCATGTCTTCCTCCTCCTCATCCTCCACCGCGTCATCCTCCAGAACTGTGCCCTTGCTGGACAATTGTGTACCTGGCCTTTGTTGGTGCACGAACCCACCCTCGGAGGCACTTGTGAATGACTGCCCTGAAAGCCTTGCAAATGATCCTGATTCCTCCTCCTCCTCCTGTGCCACATCCTCTTCCATCATCGTTTTTTCAAGGAGGCATAGAACTGGGATAGTCACGCTGAGAGCGGCGTCATTGGCACTGGCCATGTTGGTGGAGTACTCAAAACAGCGCAACAAGGCACAGCACACAGGTCTCGCATGGAGGCCCAGTTATTGGTGGTAAAGTGGTTCTGTTCCGCAGAGCGACTCACGCGTGCATGCTGCAGCTGGAACTCCACCATCGCCTGCTGCTGCTCGCACTGTCTGGCCAGCATGTGCAAGGTGGAGTTCCACCTTGTGGGCACATCACATATGAGGCGGTGAGCTGGAAGTCCGAAGTTACGCTGCAGCGCTGCCAGGCGAGCAGCAGCAGGGTGAGAACGCCGAAAGTGCGCACAGACGGCCCGCACTTTCTACAGCAGCTGTGGCGTATCGGGGTAAGTTTTCAGGAAACTCTGCACCACCAAATTCAGCACATGCGCCAGGCAAGGGATGTGCGTCAAACCGGCTAGGCCCAGAGCTGCTACGAGATTTCGCCCATTATCGCACACCACCAGGCCCGGCTTGAGGCTCACTGACGCCAACCACTCATCGGTCTGTTGTTCCATGTCCCTCCACAACTCCTGCGCGGTGTGTGGTTTTTCCCCCAAACCAGAAAGTTTTAAAACTGCCTGCTGGCGTTTTCCCGTGGCTGTGCTGAAGTTGGTGGTGAATTTGTTACGCTGACTGGATGAGGAGGCGGTAGATGATGAGGAAGCGGAGTAGAAGGAGTTAGGAACAGGAGGCAAACTTAAGCGCCCTGTAATCCTCAGTGGTGGAAGGACATGCGCCAAACTGCTATCCGCCTCAGGCCCAGCCACCACTACATTTACCCAGTGCGCTGTTAGGGAGATATAACGTCCCTGACCGTGCTTACTGGTCCACGTATCCGTAGTTAGGTGGACCTTGGCACAGATGGCGTTGCGCAGTGCACACCTGATTTTGTCCCCCACTTGGTTGTGCAGGGAAGGGATGGCTCACCTGGAAAAGTAGTGGCGGCTGGGCACGACTTACTGTGGGACAGCCAATGCCATCAGGCTTTTAAAACTCTGCGTCTCCACCAGACGGAATGACAGCATTTCAAAGGCCAGTAATTTTGAAATGCTGGCATTCAGGGTCAGGGATCGCGGGTGGGTAGAGGGGTTCTTCCTCTTATGCTCCAGTGTTTGGATGATGGAGAGCTGAATGCTTCCATGGGACATTGTGGAGATGTTTGGTGACCCAGGTGGTAGTGTTGCTTGCCGGTCCTCTAATTGAGGGGTGGCAGGTGGCACTGTCACTACGGAGGTGGATGAAGAGGCAGAGAGGCCAGAGACTGATGCAGAAGAGGAAGCAGGAGGAGCCAGAGACCTTTCTTGGTTTTTGAGGTGTCTACTCCACTGCAGCTCGTGCTTTGCACTTAGATGCCTGGTCATGCAGGTTGTGCTCAGGTTGAGAACAATTATGCCTCTCTTCAGGCTCTGATTGCACAACGTGCAAACCACGCGTGTCTTGTCATCAGCACATTGTGTGAAGAACTGCCACGCTAGGGAACTCCTTGGACCTGGCTTTGGTGTGCTTGGTCCCTTGCTGCGTTGGGCAGTAGCAGGCGTACTGTCTAGGGGACGGACGCTCTGCTTTGGCACCCTGCTCCCTCTTGTGCTGTGCTGGTGGCTCTGTGCGACCACCGCCTCTTCCTCCGAACTACATGGGTCACCTGCATGAGGTTGATTCCATGTTGGGTTGAGGACCTCATCGTCCTGCACATCATCTTCCACCCAGTCTTCACCACTGCCCTCCTTGTCGGTCTGCACAATTGCAAAAGCACCAGCAGTTGGCAACTGTGTTTCATTATCATCATGCAAGACGTGCTGTGATGGTCCCCCCATGAACTCATCCTGAAATATAAGTGGTTGGGCATCGGTGCACTCAATCTATTCCCCTTCTGGGGCTGGGCTAGGTTGATGTCCCTGGGAACACATGCTAACAGACTCATCAAAAAGAAGAAGAGACTGCTGCATGCTTTGGGGCTCAGACTGCTTGGCTGATTTGCAAGTGGGTGAGGTGAAAGACTGATGGTGGACATCGGCTGCAGGCACCAACTCTGAACTTTCAGCACAAGACTGGTTGGAAAACAATGTGAAGGAACTGGAGGCACTGTCAGCAACCCAATCTACTACCGCCTGTTCTGCTCCTGGCCTCAACATTCGTAGAGCTGGGTTAGGCCCAACCAAAAACCACTGCAGGCTCTGTCGGCTACTCGCACCTGAGAAAGGTGTTTCACTTGTGCTTGTAGCTGGCACAGATCGACCATGTCCTCTCCCTGTAACAGGAACTCCACCAGCAGCACCACGACCGCGGCCACGTCCCTTATTTGACGTTTTCCTCATATTTCTCAAATTTAGGGTCTTGCCCTAATTTTGAGAAATTTTAAATACAAAAATAGTGTAATATGGTGAAATAGGCAGAGATTCACCTATATATTTCTCTACCTATAGCAAGAAGCAGGAACCCAGCCCTAAACAATGTACTGGCGGAGTGCTGGTGAAATGGGCAGAGATTCACCTATATATTTCTCAAATTTAGGGTCTTGCCCTAATTTTGAGAAATTTAAATACAAAAATAGTGTAAGCTGGTGAAATAGGCAGAGATTCACCCATATATTTCTCTACCTATAGCAATAAGCAGGAAGCCAGCACTAAACAATGTACTGCACAGACAGTATATCACAGGGGACAGGCGGAGTTCTGGTGAAATGGGCAGCGATTCACCTATATATTTCTCTACCTATAGCAATAAGCAGGAAGCCAGCCCTAAACAATGTACTGCACAGACAGTATATCACAGGGGACAGGCGGAGTTCTGGTGAAATGGGCAGCGATTCACCTATATATTTCTCAAATTTAGGGTCTTGCCCTAATTTTGAGAAATTTTAAATAAAAAAATAGTGTAATCTGGTGAAATAGGCAGAGATTCACCTATATATTTCTCTACCTATAGCAATAAGCAGGAAGCCAGCCCTAAACAATGTACTGCACAGACAGTATATCACATGGGACAGGTGGAGTGCTGGTGAAATGGGCAGAGATTCACCTATATATTTCTCTACCTATAGCAATAAGCAGGAAGCCAGCCCTAAACAATGTACTGCACAGACAGTATATCACATGGGACAGGTGGAGTGCTGGTGAAATGGGCAGAGATTCACCTATATATTTCCCCACCTATAGCAAGAAACAGGAACCCAGCCATAAACAATTTACTGCACAGACAGTATATCACAGGGGACAGGTACAGTGCTGTTGAAATATTCAGAGTCACCTATAGATTGCTGACTGCCCTTATAGGAACATTTCTGGAACCTGTCCCTGAACTATGTACTTGACAGAAAAACACAGTATATCACAGCAAAAAGGATTTTTGTGAACAAATACCAATTGTCAATAGCACCTCACCCCGATAAGGAATGAAAAGTAAAAACGGACAAAAAAGGGTACCATATGGACCCAGGGGCTATTGAAGTGGTGCAGAATAGAGATTTCAGACAATCAAGATTTTATAAAAATAGAAAAAACAATTTATTACACAGAATTATATGACATAAATATGATAAATAGAAATAAATCTTGATTAAATACATGATGTGGAATCAAGATGTAACGGACACAGGCATGCTGCCGAGACAGTTATAATCTTCGTGCAGGGGGACTACAAGGAACTGCATGGCTTGTCACAAGTGAAGGTACCACATTGTATTCTGAGCTCAAAGGGTTAACTGGACAAGTCTCTTTCATTGCTGGAATGCTAATGAACTCTTCTTTTGTGTGCAGGTAAACAGCCCCCCTGTGAGGTGTATGCTGATGGGGATTATGTGTGAGTGATAATTGTTTTAAAGGTTAATTGAATTCTATGTGCCTGGCCAGGAAATGTTAAGTGGGGTGAGGTGCCGAAGTGTCTAGAAACTGGCCAAGTGATTAATTCAAGGAGATGTCATTGTTTCAGGGGGTCTGTGTTGAAGCCCCCTACTGGGAAAAGGGGAGGGCGGAAACTGTCATTGTTCTTGTAACAGTTGTAACCAGATATAAGCAGGTGAAATATGCCAAATAAAGTCAGTCTGCTTGACCCTTCAAACGTAGCACGTCTCGTTTCTTGGAAGGGCGTTCGATGGGATATACCGGCGGTACCTGCATATCGCAGCTTGCCAGGGAAAAGGACGTCTCCAACGGCCGATACCCCTCACTACCAGTGGGTAGCCGTTACATTTGGTTGGTAGCAGTGGGATGGTCCTTTTATCCAAAGAGCAAGTGCTGAATGGAGTCGCAGTACGCCAGGCTGAAAAGATCCACACTGAAAGATCTATTGGAGATTCGTGGTAGGAGCGCCAGCAACAGACCACGGAGGGAGCTGATAGCTGACCTGCTGGAGCTGGACGAAATGGATGGATCCATGGAAGGAACGGAGCCCCTTGCACCGGTCAGCGAGGAAGATGTAATTACTGGGATTGTACAGCGGAGATTATCCTTGTATCCAGAAACGTCCGTGGAACTAATAAACCAGCTGTTCCGGGAAGCAAGGGAAGAGATACAAACGAAGAGGGGACAAGAACTGGAACTGGTAAGAGCGAGACAGCCCATTACACCTGCAGTTCCTACCCCCCCACCTGCTGCTACAGGAAAGAAAATACCGTTCACTGCATTCAAAGCTTTTGTAGAAAGTGAGGAGGAAATCGATGGATATTTGGCGGACTTTGAGAGGCAGTGCTCACTACACCAGGTCCCACCAGACCAATGGGTCACTATTTTGTCGGGGAAATTGTCGGGCAAAGCCAATGAAGCCTTTCGGGCTCTCACTCCAGAGGATATTTTACAATACCAGCAAGTTAAAAAGGCGCTGCTAACCCGATATGCCGTAACGCCAGAAGCCTACCGCCGGCGCTTCCGGGAGTCCAAGAAGATGGCTGTGGACTCCCACATGGAATGGGCCAACCAGTTACAAAGGGTGGCATCGCTTTGGGTCCAAGGGTGCAAGGCCAACACCGGGGAGGAAGTATTGCAGCTGTTCCTAATGGAACATTTCTTCCAAGACCTGGCCGCAGACATACAAGACTGGGTACGAGATCGCCGGCCCGCTAACTTAAACGAGGCGGCTCGGCTAGCAGATGAGTACGCGGAAACAAGGAAAGTAAGCCAGGGTACTACACGGCTGGCTCATAAGGTAGAACCGCGTACTCCAACCGTCACCCCACGCCCAGAGTTTCGGGATCCAGTCCCACCACGTCCTCAGGGGCCTAGCAACTACCCCCGGGATTCGCCTAGGGTGACGTGCCATCACTGCAGCGACACGGGACATATTGCTCGTTATTGCCCTTTGAGAGCTACAAATAACAATTGGAGACGCACAGAACCTAACACAGAGGTCACTCCATCACGTCCCTCTGCGGCCCACTGCCTGGAGACCGAGGGGGGCCCGGAGGAATGTCTGGGAATTTGGTATGAGGCAGACCCAATACAAGCGGCCTCTCCGGATAACCGTCAGCATCACCGTCAGGAGGTACGAGTGAATGGACAAGTAGCACAAGGCTTAAGAGATTCCGGGACTACTATCACTCTGATTCAAAAACATCTGGTAAAGCCAGAGAACGTGTCCACTCGCACAGTTGCCGTCCGGGTCGCAGGGGGTGCTGTATTTCACGTACCCACCACCCGGGTGCACTTAGACTGGGGAGCCGGGTCAGGAAAGACCACAGTTGGTATCATGGACAACCTACCTGCCGAGGTGGTGCTGGGCAACGACATTGGCCCTCTGACTTCGGCTTATTTACCTACACCTGCTGCTGCTTGTCCCGTGACCACCCGCGTTGCTGGAATCAACCCGCTTGCTGCTGAGAACCGGGTAAGACTACCTTCCCCGACATGTACTGTAGATCCGGCACAATATCACAGTCTAAAATGGGAATGTGACAAGTTGGCCAGTGAGAAATCAGAGATGCAACGACACTATGTCACGTATTATGAGATGTCCCGTGGCTTGAACATTGAAATGCACAAACAGGCGGAAATTGTCAAAAGATTAAATGGGATTTGCATCCAGGTGGTGCCGTATCTGTCCCAAGAGCATCAGCAACAGGTTTTGGGAGCCATTGAGAGAGCAAAGCAAGTGACTGTTCCAGAATTGAATTCTATTCTTCACCGTCACCATCAGCTACCGACATGGTAAGCCAATGGGAAGGCCGACGGACTGTCCAGGCAAACGGAACTTTTACCCTAACAGCAGACCGGACATCCCCAAGTTGATCCGAAAAGGATCAATCCGGGTCTGCCGGAGTGTTCCACAAAGGGGGAGTAGTGTAACGGACACAGGCATGCTGCCGAGACAGTTATAATCTTCGTGCAGGGGGACTACAAGGAACTGCATGGCTTGTCACAAGTGAAGGTACCACATTGTATTCTGAGCTCAAAGGGTTAACTGGACAAGTCTCTTTCATTGCTGGAATGCTAATGAACTCTTCTTTTGTGTGCAGGTAAACAGCCCCCCTGTGAGGTGTATGCTGATGGGGATTATGTGTGAGTGATAATTGTTTTAAAGGTTAATTGAATTCTATGTGCCTGGCCAGGAAATGTTAAGTGGGGTGAGGTGCCGAAGTGTCTAGAAACTGGCCAAGTGATTAATTCAAGGAGATGTCATTGTTTCAGGGGGTCTGTGTTGAAGCCCCCTACTGGGAAAAGGGGAGGGCGGAAACTGTCATTGTTCTTGTAACAGTTGTAACCAGATATAAGCAGGTGAAATATGCCAAATAAAGTCAGTCTGCTTGACCCTTCAAACGTAGCACGTCTCGTTTCTTGGAAGGGCGTTCGATGGGATATACCGGCGGTACCTGCATATCGCAGCTTGCCAGGGAAAAGGACGTCTCCAACGGCCGATACCCCTCACTACCAGTGGGTAGCCGTTTCACAAGACAAAGCATTGTTTTGGTCAGCTCTACATGTTTCACTCTTTTGAGTTTCCTCAGGAGCTTTTAGACAGACAATGCTGGATATCAGAGAGAAAATCAACAAAAAACATATAATTAAATAACTGTAAAGAAATGTTTACACATCAAATGCATACTGATGAATATACAAATTATAATTAATAATATAAAGGGGAAGAATAATTAATAAAGATTACATACATTTTAGCAGAATATGCATGTTCACGGGTCTCAATCATAAATAAATAAACAGGGGCGCCAAGATAAAATTAATAGAAATAGATTTTCAAATAACTTACCAAAAGGTAAAGAATATATATCAAGAGACAACAGCATGAAAGAACAGCAGATCACGCAGGAGTAGCTAATGCTTCAAAAAGCAGAACCCGAAGACACCTCGAGAGAACCACAGCAGAATATTAAGCCACTATTATGGAATAAATATCTGAAAGATAAAGGATACATATGTACATACATATGTCCATTAATCTTTCCAAATTGATACAAAAATGATGTAAAATCAAAAAGTATATATATAGAAAAATATAATAAAAAGTACCTGTCTGTTTAAGACTAAGGAGCTTATATTAATAGAACCAATCCATATGTTCTACAATTGTGAATCAAATCACGAAAAGGAATTATTACAGCCAGTTGATGGAGAATTGATTGCAGTGGGCAATCACTGTGTAGAAAAAGATATATATATATATATATACTATATGTATGATAATAAAAAGGAATAAATGTGTGCCAATGGAGCACACATAGATAATCCTTAGTAGCCAAAAAATCAAAACACAAGTCAAAACAGACTTGCGAGTAAATACCTGGTTTGAAAAGGTCCAAGGGAAAGGATGCATAGCCACCTGGATGACTGTGAGGGATACAACCGTTCCTCACAGAGCGTGTGTCTGGTCTGACAGCTAGAACGCCAAGACACGGCGCTAGGCTTTAAATTCGCCACCGCGGCGGTGATTGACAAATCAGCACGCCGCGATGCGGACACGTGACCGGAACGTCAGCATAAACATCTTCCAGCTGACGCTCAGCTGTTCCCAATGTGGCGAATCAGGAGGCCGCACAAAACGAGGCCTGATGACAGAGCCTCAATGGGCGGCCCCCACGCGATCGGCGCCATTTTGGAAGCTGGAAAGTTTCCAGTACTAAAGTCACTGAAAAGCAATTGGAGTGAAAGGCGCGAGTGATAGAGAGACAAGGGCGCTGGAAAAATAAATAAACTAGAGTGCATATACTAACATAATAGGTCGAAAGAAAAGGACCTGCAGGGAAAATAAGAAAGGGGACTGGTTAACCCTATTAACCCTTACAGGTCCCTACGTGTCCGTATGGTTCTCATAGAGGGATCCGGGCCCGGAAGCAAGATCAAAGCACCCCTGGAGGTCACTGTCCTTAAGCAAAGAATTTTGCCAAACAATGCTGAAACAAATAAAATAAATTTAATAGTATATACTATAATTGTAAATTTGTATGTTTGTTAGAGAGTTAGTATATAATTTAATAAAGCGCCCGGTAATGATGAGATCCATAAGCAGGCAGATCCTCCATACATATATATAGAAAATTGGTAAATATCCATACATGATTGCACAAAGGGTTCCTGTATATAAATATAATGATTCTAGGATTAAGAAATCCTCATGAAGGTTTCTAAAGTGAGAAATGCAGAATTAGTAATAGAGAATTTGGTGGGGATACAAAATAGATAAATAACCATTGAAAAAATTGAAAATACCCAAATAGATAAAATAAAAATAAACATAAATTATAAAAAAGGTTTGAAGCTCAAAGCTTCATTGAGCCCCGGGAAGGTTAAAGCGGACAAGGAGTATATCCATTTGGTCTCTTTCTGAAGCAGTATCTTGTCGTAGTTACCCCCTCTCTCACCAGGGGTAATGTATTCCAGAGCAGAAAATTTCATCTTATGACTATTGAATTGGTGATGGATACCTGAGTGGCGGCTTATGGGAGTTTACATTTTTTTCTTTGAAATAAGAGAGATGTGGTCCCTTATTCTATGAAAAAATGGACGCTTAGTTTTTCCCACGTAGAAGGCCCCACATTCACATTGCATCAAGTATACTATACCGATGGACTGGCATGTCACAGAGAAAGTGGGTTTTAGTGTCAGTCCGTTTGGAAGTTTCACGATGGTGGAAGCGTGAATGTAGCAACAAAACGGACATTTATGACAGGGTCTGGATCCCCTTGGTCCACATAGACGTGTATTCCCAACGGAATAATGGCTGCGGACCAGACGGTCCCGCAACGATCTAGATTTCTTAAAAGTGATCTGTGGATGATCCTGTATATGTTTAGACACAGCTTCATCACTGAGTAACAGACACCAGTATTTTTGAAGGATAGAACGCACCTTCTGGTGGTGGCCAGAAAAGCGCGTAATTACCCGTATGCAAGGGTCAGTTTTAGGTATTTTAAGATCATGGAGCAAGGAGCTTCGTTTGTTCTGTTTTGCTCTTAAATAGGCTTTTTTTAGGCCCTTTTTGCTGTACCCTCTTTCTTGGAATCTGGTTTGTAATAACTTTGCCTCGTGTTCAAAGTTAGAGTCTGTACTACAGTTGCGACGTAGTCGCAAATATTGTCCATACGGGATATTGGAAATGAGGGATCTCGGATGTGAACTAGATGCATGCAGGAGTGAGTTACCTGCCGATGGTTTGCGAAATAGGGATGTCTCAATCATTCCTGCATCGTCAATTGAAATTTGAATGTCTAGAAAGGTTATCGACGATTGACTCATCTCTGAGGTGAATTTAAGATTGTATTTGTTACTCTCCAAGCTTTTCAAAAAATACAAAAGGTCGATCTTGGGGCCCGTCCAAATAAAGAAAATGTCATCTATAAAACGACGCCAGAGAGGGATGTGCTCAAAATATGAATGCACATCGTCTGTACGTAACAGATTTTGCTCCCACCCCCCCAAGTACAAGTTCGCATAGGAGGGGGCACATTTGGTCCCCATTGCTACACCTTGTACTTGGAGGTAGTGGGAGCTATCAAAAAGAAAAATGTTATTGGAAAGGATGAAATCCAAGAGTTCCAAAACAAATTTATTGTATGCCGGTGAGGCCTCAGAGTTTTCTGATATGAAGCCCTCTACAACCCTCAACCCCAGGGAATGGGGGATGGAGTTGTAGAGGGCCTCTACGTCCAGGGCCACCAACCAAGAGTCCTTGGGGATGTTGATCCTGTCTAAGGTCTTTAAGAGATCTGTGGTGTCTTGAATATGCAAAGCTAAATTTTCAACCCAAGGGCAAAGATATTCGTCAATTAATTGACTGGCTTTTTCAGTTAAAGAACCATTGCCCGAAACAATGGGTCTACCCGGTGGGTCAATGGGATTTTTGTGAATTTTGGGCAACGCATATAGCGTCGGTGTCCGAGGATTCGTCACATTTAAAAATTCCCATGTAGATTTGACGATTAAGCCCTGATGATAAGCCAAGTTGATCAAATTTTGGTAGCGCAAGGTAGTATTTCTGAGATGAGTCTCAGATACCTTTTTGTACCACTCTTTATTGTTTAGAATCTTATAAACCATTGATTCATAACTTGATTTATCTTGAATGACAATGTTGCCACCTTTATCAGATGGTTTTATGATAATTGTGTCATTAGTCTGTAAAGACACAAGGGCAGATTTTTGTGTCTCCGATAAATTAGAGTGGGGCATATGGGACCAATTGGTCCTGCCTATTTCTTTTGTTACCTGATTGGTAAAGGCCCATATGCTAGGGTTCCCTTGCAAAGTGGGAAACATCTTTGACTTTAGTTTATAATCCCTAGGTTTGGAAATCATAACTGATTTTGTTTCAGTAACATTAGACTGAAGGTCAGGGGGGGTGGCCACATCAAGGAGATCCGCCTCCAATAGGTCGGTCTCGTCGATGCCTCCCTCCTCCCAGAGTTCTGTCAGCTCCTCAAGAGCCTTGATATCTTTTAGGGTCATTTGTTGCCAAAGTGGGTTGTCGAAATTTGTGGATGTAACTGATGGCTTTGGCTTGTCAAAAAGGACTTTTAGCATCAATCTACGAGAAAATAAATGTAAATCTTTAATTAAATCAAAACTGTCAGTATTTTGTACAGGACAAAATGTCAGACCTAGATTCAAAACGTCAATTTGTTCAGCTGATAGTTGAGCCGAGGATAAATTGACTATTTGGAATCCCCCTGGGGTAGTATGAGAAATATCAATTAACTTGGTAGTTGTTTTTTGTCGTCCGTCACTGGTTGTTTCCCACTTTGCAAGGGAACCCTAGCATATGGGCCTTTACCAATCAGGTAACAAAAGAAATAGGCAGGACCAATTGGTCCCATATGCCCCACTCTAATTTATCGGAGACACAAAAATCTGCCCTTGTGTCTTTACAGACTAATGACACAATTATCATAAAACCATCTGATAAAGGTGGCAACATTGTCATTCAAGATAAATCAAGTTATGAATCAATGGTTTATAAGATTCTAAACAATAAAGAGTGGTACAAAAAGGTATCTGAGACTCATCTCAGAAATACTACCTTGCGCTACCAAAATTTGATCAACTTGGCTTATCATCAGGGCTTAATCGTCAAATCTACATGGGAATTTTTAAATGTGACGAATCCTCGGACACCGACGCTATATGCGTTGCCCAAAATTCACAAAAATCCCATTGACCCACCGGGTAGACCCATTGTTTCGGGCAATGGTTCTTTAACTGAAAAAGCCAGTCAATTAATTGACGAATATCTTCGCCCTTGGGTTGAAAATTTAGCTTCGCATATTCAAGACACCACAGATCTCTTAAAGACCTTAGACGGGATCAACATCCCCAAGGACTCTTGGTTGGTGGCCCTGGACGTAGAGGCCCTCTACAACTCCATCCCCCATTCCCTGGGGTTGAGGGTTGTAGAGGGCTTCATATCAGAAAACTCTGAGGCCTCACCGGCATACAATAAATTTGTTTTGGAACTCTTGGATTTCATCCTTTCCAATAACATTTTTCTTTTTGATAGCTCCCACTACCTCCAAGTACAAGGCGTAGCAATGGGGACCAAATGTGCCCCCTCCTATGCGAACTTGTACTTGGGGGGGTGGGAGCAAAATCTGTTACGTACAGACGATGTGCATTCATATTTTGAGCACATCCCTCTCTGGCGTCGTTTTATAGATGACATTTTCTTTATTTGGACGGGCCCTAAGATCGACCTTTTGTCTTTTTTGAAAAGCTTGGAGAGTAACAAATACAATCTTAAATTCACCTCAGAGATGAGTCAATCGTCGATAACCTTTCTAGACATTCAAATTTCAATTGACGATGCAGGAATGATTGAGACATCCCTATTTCGCAAACCATCGGCAGGTAACTCACTCCTGCATGCATCTAGTTCACATCCGAGATCCCTCATTTCCAATATCCCGTATGGACAATATTTGCGACTACGTCGCAACTGTAGTACAGACTCTAACTTTGAACACGAGGCAAAGTTATTACAAACCAGATTCCAAGAAAGAGGGTACAGCAAAAAGGGCCTAAAAAAAGCCTATTTAAGAGCAAAACAGAACAAACGAAGCTCCTTGCTCCATGATCTTAAAATACCTAAAACTGACCCTTGCATACGGGTAATTACGCGCTTTTCTGGCCACCACCAGAAGGTGCGTTCTATCCTTCAAAAATACTGGTGTCTGTTACTCAGTGATGAAGCTGTGTCTAAACATATACAGGATCATCCACAGATCACTTTTAAGAAATCTAGATCGTTGCGGGACCGTCTGGTCCGCAGCCATTATTCCGTTGGGAATACATGTCTATGTGGACCAAGGGGATCCAGACCCTGTCATAAATGTCCGTTTTGTTGCTACATTCACGCTTCCACCATCGTGAAACTTCCAAACGGACTGACACTAAAACCCACTTTCTCTGTGACATGCCAGTCCATCGGTATAGTATACTTGATGCAATGTGAATGTGGGGCCTTCTACGTGGGAAAAACTAAGCGTCCATTTTTTCATAGAATAAGGAACCACATCTCTCTTATTTCAAAGAAAAAAATGTAAACTCCCATAAGCCGCCACTCAGGTATCCATCACCAATTCAATAGTCATAAGATGAAATTTTCTGCTCTGGAATACATTACCCCTGGTGAGAGAGGGGGTAACTACGACAAGATACTGCTTCAGAAAGAGACCAAATGGATATACTCCTTGTCCGCTTTAACCTTCCCGGGGCTCAATGAAGCTTTGAGCTTCAAACCTTTTTTATAATTTATGTTTATTTTTATTTTATCTATTTGGGTATTTTCAATTTTTTCAATGGTTATTTATCTATTTTGTATCCCCACCAAATTCTCTATTACTAATTCTGCATTTCTCACTTTAGAAACCTTCATGAGGATTTCTTAATCCTAGAATCATTATATTTATATACAGGAACCCTTTGTGCAATCATGTATGGATATTTACCAATTTTCTATATATATGTATGGAGGATCTGCCTGCTTATGGATCTCATCATTACAGGGCGCTTTATTAAATTATATACTACTTCTCTAACAAACATACAAATTTACAATTATAGTATATACTATTAAATTTATTTTATTTGTTTCAGCATTGTTTGGCAAAATTCTTTGCTTAAGGACAGTGACCTCCAGGGGTGCTTTGATCTTGCTTCCGGGCCCGGATCCCTCTATGAGAACCATACGGACACGTAGGGACCTGTAAGGGTTAATAGGGTTAACCAGTCCCCTTTCTTATTTTCCCTGCAGGTCCTTTTCTTTCGACCTATTATGTTAGTATATGCACTCTAGTTTATTTATTTTTCCAGCGCCCTTGTCTCTCTATCACTCGCGCCTTTCACTCCAATTGCTTTTCAGTGACTTTAGTACTGGAAACTTTCCAGCTTCCAAAATGGCGCCGATCGCGTGGGGGCCGCCCATTGAGGCTCTGTCATCAGGCCTCGTTTTGTGCCACCTCCTGATTCGCCACATTGGGAACAGCTGAGCGTCAGCTGGAAGATGTTTATGCTGACGTTCCGGTCACGTGTCCGCATCGCGGCGTGCTGATTTGTCAATCACCGCCGCGGTGGCGAATTTAAAGCCTAGCGCCGTGTCTTGGCGTTCTAGCTGTCAGACCAGACACACGCTCTGTGAGGAACGGTTGTATCCCTCACAGTCATCCAGGTGGCTATGCATCCTTTCCCTTGGACCTTTTCAAACCAGGTATTTACTCGCAAGTCTGTTTTGAATTGTGTTTTGATTTTTTGGCTACTAAGGATTATCTATGTGTGCTCCTTTGGCACACATTTATTCCTTTTTATTATCATACATATAATATATATATATATATATATATATATATATATATATATCTTTTTCTACACAGTGATTGCCCACTGCAATCAATTCTCCATCAACTGGCTGTAATAATGCCTTTTCGTGATTTGATTCACAATTGTGGAACATATGGATTGGTTCTATTAATATAAGCTCCTTAGTCTTAAACAGACAGGTACTTTTTATTATATTTTTCTATATATATACTTTTTGATTTTACATCATTTTTGTATCAATTTGGAAAGATTAATGGACATATGTATGTACATATGTATCCTTTATCTTTCAGATATTTATTCCATAATAGTGGCTTAATATTCTGCTGTGGTTCTCTCGAGGTGTCTTCGGGTTTTGCTTTTTGAAGCATTAGCTACTCCTGCGTGATCTTCTGTTCTTTCATGCTGTTGTCTCTTGATATATATTCTTTACCTTTTGGTAAGTTATTTGAAAATCTATTTCTATTAATTTTATCTTGGCGCCCCTGTTTATTTATTTATGATTGAGACCCGTGAACATGCATATTCTGCTAAAATTTATGTAATCTTTATTAATTATTCTTCCCCTTTATATTATTAATTATAATTTGTATATTCATCAGTATGCATTTGATGTGTAAAAATTTCTTTACAGTTATTTAATTATATGTTTTTTGTTGATTTTCTCTCTGATATCCAGCATTGTCTGTCTAAAAGCTCCTGAGGAAACTCAAAAGAGTGAAACATGTAGAGCTGACCAAAACAATGCTTCGTCTTGATTCCACATCATGTATTTAATCAAGATTTATTTCTATTTATCATATTTATGTCATATAATTCTGTGTAATAAATTGTTTTTTCTATTTTTATAAAATCTTGATTGTCTGAAATCTCTATTCTGCACCACTTCAATAGCCCCTGGGTCCATATGGTACCCTTTTTTGTCCGTTTTTACTTTTCACAGTATATGACAGGTGCATAGGTGGTGGCAGGTGCAGTGCTGTTGAAATATTTAGAGTCACCTAGGGATTGCTGACTGCCCCTATAGGAACATTTCTGGAACCTGTCCCTCAACTATGTACTTGACAGAAAAACACAGTATATCACAGGTGGACAGGTGGTGGCAGGTGCAGTGCTGTTGAAATATTCAGAGTCACCTATAGATTGCTGACTGCCCCTATAGGACAATTTCTGGAACCTGTCCCTGAACTATGTACTTGACAGAAAAACACAGTATATCACAGGTGCACAGGTGCAGTGCTGTTGAAATATTCAGAGTCACCTATAGATTGCTGACTGCCCCTATAGGAAAATTTCTGGAACCTGTCCCTGAACTATGTACTTGACAGAAAAACACAGTATATCACAGGTGCACAGGTGCAGTGCTGTTGAAATATTCAGAGTCACCTATAGATTGCTGACTGCCCCTATAGCTGAACAAAATTCCTAAACTATATGAAGCACAGCAGATGTCACAGGAATAAAGAGTGCTTGTTGAGAATTCTGGAGCAGGATATACCTAAGGCCTCGTACAGACGAGAGGATTTCCACTGGAAACTGTCCGACGGACCGTTTCCAGCGGGTAAATCCTCTGGCGGATTTTGATCTGATGGCTGTACACACCATCAGATCAAAATCCCAGCGGAATACATCCGCGGTGACGTGGCCGCGCCGTCGCCGCGACGATGACGCGGCGACGTGTGCGACCCTGGAAGGTAAATACTTCCACGCATGCGTCAAATCAATACGACGCATGCGAGGGATGGGATCGGATGGACTTATCCGGTGAGTCTGTACAGACGACCGGATAAGTCCGGCGGACAGGATTCCAGCGGATAGATTTCTTAGCATGCTAAGAAATTTTTATCCGCTGAAAATCCGTCGGCTGGATTTTTATCCGCTGAAAAATGTCTGCTAGCCCGTACACACGACCGGATCTATCTGCTGGAACTGATCCGCGGACAAATCCCAGCGGACAGATCCGGTTGTGTGTATGGGGCCTAACACTGTCCCTAAGCAGCAACAGCAGCCTTTCCCTATCATAAGTGAAGCACAGTGACAACGAGCCAGATACCATAAGATGATGCAGATATCAAAGAAATAAGTGTGCTTCTTGAGATTTATGGAGCAGGATACACCTAACACTGTCCCTAAGCAGCAGATTCAGCAGCCTTTCCCTATCATTTGTGAAGCACAGTGACAACGAGCCAGATACCATAAGATGATGCAGATATCAAAGAAATAAGTGTGCTTCTTGAGATTTATGGAGCAGGATACACCTAACACTGTCCCTAAGCAGCAGATTCAGCAGCCTTTCCCTATCATTAGTGAAGCACAGTGACAACGAGCCAGATACCATAAGATGATGCAGATATCAAAGAAATAAAGTGTGCTTCTTGAGATATCTGGAGCAGGATACACCTAACACTGTCCCTAAGCAGCAGATTCAGCAGCCTTTCCCTATCATTAGTGAAGCAGAGTGACGATCTGTGCTGTGTGCCTCTTTCTAATATAGAGGCTGGTCACATGATGGGTCACATGCTGCACTGGCCAATCACAGCCATGCCATAAGTAGGCATGGCTGTGATCAGTTCTCAGTCACAGTAGTAAAACAAATGGCGATTGGCTGCCGTGCAGCGCGCCAAAACATACCCGAACTCCGAACCCGAACCCGGACTTTTTCCAATTATTCGGGTTCGGGTCCGGGTTCGGGAAAAACCCAAAGTCCGTACCGAACCCGCACTTTACAGTTCGGGTTCGCTCAACCCTAGTTGTGATCCCTGAGCAATAATGTCAGGTTACCAGGTCACCAATCCGGGAAGAGGAGCTGATAGTGACGTTGGGATGCTGAGAGTGTAGAGGCGGATGGCGATGCAGGATGAGGAGAAGAAAAAAAGAGATGGCAGGGGCTGAACAGGGCGCTGATGGTGAGAGGCCCCGAGTATAGCAAGATGGGCTACTTACCAGGCCCGGCTCTCTTGTATGACCTTTCAGGTATCACCTGAGAATGGTCTTAAGGAGGGTTAAGGGCAACTGGCTAGTAGTAGGCAGTACCAGTGGTGAGTGCCCGGTAAAAAGTGTCTAGGGGGGGCCGGGGGACGAGACTCCTTGCTGCTGTGGGTGGACCAAGATGGCCACCGTGACCGGAGCTAGGCCGGATCCCTGGACTATCCTGCGGGCCCTGGTTAGTATCCCTGCGGCTCCGGGCGGCCCTCCAGTGTCAGGACGGCGCTTAGGGGTGAGAGGGGGCCAGCGGTCCACTTGGGTAGGCGGATGGCGTGGAGGACAAAGAAGAGAGGAGGAAACCTTGGTGGCCGGGGGTAGGCCGTAGCCGAGGTCTGTCCTGTGAGTATGCCCGGCATCCGCACGGGGTGGAGCGGGCGCCCGAGGGCGGCAGGAAAGAGGCGGCGGCTGCGGGGCGGAGGAAATCGCTCTATAGGTAGGCTGCCTACAGGGGGGAAATAGGCATGGATGGGCTACCCAGCCGGGGGAGAGCAGGGGAAGAAAACAGGGGGGAGTGAAGAGTGGGTGGCTCGAATGGCTGCGATGGATGTCGGCGCTGGATGGCTGCACTGGAAGTCTGCGCTGGAGGTCAGAGTCCTGCTGGATGTCTGGCTGAATGTTGGAGGCTGGGATGCCTGGGTGACTAAGGTGGGTCAGAGAGTCAGAGCTCCTACGACACACGTCCGTCTACTAGACCGTATGTCTGCACTGAGCTATACTGACACTGACACTGATTTTCTGGTGTCAAAAATCCTTGCACCAGCTCTGAACATGAACCTAAACTGGGTGTCATTTTTGTCTGGGCACATTGTGTTCCAGTACTGAACTGACCGAGTATAAAAAGATACGAGTAAACTTTCAAGTAACACTTTTTTTTATTACCAAGTAATTACAGACAAAGTAACAAAAAATACAACACAATAAGCTTCTTTGTTTCAAAGAGCTGTTACTCTATCAATACAGTTCAAGTTGAATTGTTCTCAATTCCAACAGCAAATCCTGGGCGCATTGTGTTTCAGTACTGAACTGACCGAGTATAAAATAATACGAATAAACTTTCATTGGACACTCTCACCTTATACTTTAGTGTGTGTGGATTTATTTCAGATTTTTTGTTATTTATTTTTAAAGAGAAATCCATGTCATGTAATGCTTGAGCCAAAATGTAGACTGCGATATACACGTTAAAGGATGTTTTCTCATCAGGATAATATAAATCAAGTCGTTGTGTCACCACACCGCAGTCCCTAAGAGGTTCTTTAGTTATGAGTGGAATAAGGAAATTTTTCATTTGGTTTTTTGAAAAACATCCACATTGAGCTATGAGAATATCCTCCATCAGGGGGTCATTTGGGCGTCTGGATGGATAAATATTATCAAAATATTCCAGCAATCCCTTTATGTAGAAATAGGGGAACGTAAACGCCAAGCTGCAGTTACTGAGATCAAAAAATATTTCACTCATTGGCCAAGAATCTGGTATAATAAATGTTTTCTCCATGTAATAAGGGGCATTATTATACAAAAACTTGTAATAAATCAGACTAACTGAGCCACAAATAATAAGAACTTCTGTGGTTGAGCTCCGCAGCTCTTGAGGAATTTTATCATAATTCTTTATAGACACCAGAATCGTGAATTCAATACAAATTCCATGATTAGATAAATGTTTGCTGAGATGTCGGATCTCCCTCTCTCCGTATTCATCATCAGATGTAAGGATCCCGACCCAGTTCCACTTCAACCTTTCCAGTAACTTTGCTATGGCCACATATTGCATCTCATCATCCGGAACTGTCCGGAAAAAGTTTGGATACATCTTTCTATCACTCAGCAAAGTATCTCTGGCTCCATAACTAATCTAGAAAGAAAGAAAACCTTCTGTATAAATAATGTGGAACTCTTAATATCCAAATGGAAAGAACAACATCTTAACAGCTTCAACTCTTCTGGGAAGGCTGTCATCAAGATTTAGGAGTGTGTCCAAGGAGAATGTTTGACAATTCTTCCAGAAGCCCATTTGAGACGTCAGGCACTGGTTTAGGTTGAGAAGGCCTGAATCACAGTCTCAGCTCCAATTCAATTCAAAGGTGTTCTTTTGGGTTTAGGCCGGGGCTCTGTGCAGGCCAGTCAAGTTCCTCCACCCCAAATACACTCATCCATGTCTTTATGGACCTTACTTTGTGAACTGGTCCAAATAATTCTGTGGAGGGGGGATTAATGGGTGGGGTTCGTTTTTCAGGGGTTGGGCTTATGCCCTTAGTTCCAGTGAAGGGAACACTTAAGGTGTCAGCATACCAAGACATTTTGGACAATTTTGTGCTCCCAACTTTGTGGGAACAGTTTGGGGATGGTCCCTTCCTGTTTCAACATGATTCCCCCCCCCAGTGCACAAAGCAAAGTCCATAAAGACATGGATGAGCAAGCTTGAGGTGGAGGAACTTGACTGGCCTGCACAGAGTTCTAACCTCAACCCAATAGAACACCTTTAGGATGAATTAGAGTGCAGACTGTGAGCCAGGCCTTATCGTCCAACATCATGATCTGACCTCACAAATGCGCTTCTGGAAGAATGGTCCCATAGACAAACTCCTAAACCTTGTGGACAGCCTTCCCAGAAGAGGTGAAGCTTTTATAACTGCAAAGGGTGGACCAATTCAATATTGAACCCTACAGACTAAGACTGGGATGCTATTAAAGTTGATGTGTGTGTAAAGTTAGGTGTCCCAATACTTTTGGTAATATAGGGTATGATCATCAGGAGACTGAATGAGCAAAAGTTCAGGCATTTGTTCAAATGCCATAAGAGCCAAAGATTAGACTGAACCATTGGCCTATCCCTACACAGCACTGCCTTCTGTTTTTTTTAATAATCTTATACTTTACAATGGTTTGCCACAAGGATTATTTGCACCCTTTTGACCCACCTCACCATAAGACGACTCGCTGTCCTGACGTTACATAATATAGGAAATTCTTCTTTTTACCTGGGTGTAACCATATAGATTCAGCAGCTGGGCCATTTGGAGAGTGGTGTCAGAATGGAGATCTCCAATGAAACCAGCCAGGGCACCCCGCTCCATACAGGAATAATTTGGAGCTTCCTTTGTATGTCCAGACAATATCTGTAGAACGTCTTTTATAGCTTTATTCACATGTCCACAAGAATCATACATATGATATCCCAGAGTTATGTTGGGCAGAAAATCTGGACTGCGGTTTATCTCATCAATAGCAAATATAAAAGCCAGGAGATGTCTGTATTCTCTCCGGTAAGCCCTGCAGAAAATGGAGAGTATTGGATTGGTCTACAGGACAAGGATTCAAGCG
This sequence comes from Rana temporaria, assembly GCF_905171775.1. NCBI lineage: Eukaryota > Metazoa > Chordata > Amphibia > Anura > Ranidae > Rana > Rana temporaria. The sequence goes on along the minus strand of NC_053489.1, from coordinate 12,002,482 downwards.
GAAATTCTTTATGGCAAAATGTAGAACACATTTCAACTAGAGATCTATGGTGGGATTGGTGGCCGTGTATATTGCTCCATAGGACCAGCAACTTGAAAAAATGTAAACATGTTTATTATCATCAGAACATGACATGGCACGTAGCAATTGATACATAACTAGATAGTAAAACATTCACATATATATATACACATTACAAAATGACATAAAAACAATTCATATATGTACACACGGGTCATATAGTGGCACATAAATGTAGTTCTAGTGTAATCATATATGGGCATAGATCATATGGTGACATATTGCAGTACCGTTAATGTAAACCATAAATACCGGATATCATAAGATCAATTGGGGACGTGTTTTATGTAAATGGGTGGTGACCCGACGTGATTGATGTTTTTTACGAACGGCGCATGCGCCGTCCATGTACATATCCCAGTGTGCATTGCTCCAAAGTACACCGCAAGGACGTATTGGTTTCTACGTGAACGTAAATGACGTCCAGCCCCATTCATGGACGACTTACGCAAACGACGTAAAAATTTCAAATTTCGACGCGAGAACGACGGCCATACTTAACATTGACTAGGCCAGCTATTTGTTCGACTAACTTTACGCCGGAAAAAGCCGTACATAAACAACGTTAAAAAAATGCGCCGGGCGCACGTACGTTTCTGAATCGGCATATCTACTCATTTGCATATTCTACACCAAACTCAACGGAAGCACCACCTAGCGGCCAGCGTAAATATTGCACCCTAAGATACGACGGTGTAGGAGACTTACGCTGCTCGTATCTTAGCCTAATTTAATCGTATCTGGTTTCCAGAAAAACATTAAATTTAGGACGGCGTAGATTCAGAGTTACGTGGGCGTATCTACTGATACGCCGGCGTAAAGCTACCTAAATCTAGCTATATATGTTTTCTTGTTACACTCTGAAGTAATGTGTATTGATGTCACTAATGCAGGATTGGGTTTTTATTTTGATAAGCGCAGCCAACACTTTTCAGTTGTGGGGACACAGTATTTTGGTTGTTCAGCTGTCACACAAATATATTTTGACATTGAAGGAGACAGCGCGGGATAACACATACTGTCAGGCAAACAGCGCGGGATAACACATACTGTCAGAAACAGAGTTTCTCGGCAAAAAACAGCAAGAAACTTGCTGCGATTTTTTTTTGCCGAGGAAACCGGTCGTGTGTACATTTTTCGACAAGGAAAATGTCGAGGATCCCGTCGAGCCAAAAAGAGAGCATGTCTTCTTTTTCCTCGATGGAGAAACTTGCCTTGTCAAGTTCCTCGACAGCCTAACAAGGAACTCAACAAGGAAAACGAGGCGTTTCGCCCGTCGAGTTCCTCGGTCGTGTGTACGAGGCTTTATTCTTTAGTTTGATGAAAGAAACTTGGCAGAGCTGACACCATTCCTTGTTATTTCATTTAACAAATAGAACAGAGTTGTCTGTCCACAACAAGAACAGATCGATGGGAATTGTTCTGTGACTGTGTTGTCTTTAACCCTTTCACTGCCAGAGCAGCTTTTGTGTAAAATATTAAAATGGCTGACAATTAGTTAAATCCCCCAAACATTATATATTTTCTGAAAACAAAGACCCTGCAGAATGGTGGTAGTTCAAAACTGTTATGATATAAGAGGAGCTGCTTATCAAATACATATTTTCAGAAAAATACAATAAAAGTAATGTTACTGCACACAAATGAGATGCATTACCCAACGTTCCGAGTAAATAGAAACCCAACATGTAAAGCCTTAAAATGGTTCATCCCGGTGAAAAGGTAAATGTAATTCCGGAAACAGAAATACTATATAATGTTATTGTGGTGCCTTAAAATGCATGTCCAACCAAAACCTTTTTTTTCTTTGGGCAGACACTGTCCAGGGCTCCATTAGAGAGATTTCCCCTCACTTCCTGTCCTGCAGATAACATTCTACCAGACAGGAAGAGAGGAAAAATCTGCAATAGGGACAGAAATACAAGACTGACAGGGATTCCAGCCTTCCAGTACTTTATTAAAAATTGTGTTTATTTCTGTGCTGCTATTGGAGAGATTCCCTCACTTTCTATAGTAGAATGTTATCAGCAGGACAGGAAGTGAGGGGAAATCTGTTTTTGGAGCCCCGGATAGCAGTAAAAAACTTGACAAAAGACATGGAGTCATTAAGGGCCAATCACATTAAAGGTCCCATTCACACTTGTACATTGTGGTAACACATAACAATGCATGGCAAAGCCCCTTCTCTATGGGCAGTGCAATGTGATGTCATTCATTGTGAATTGCCCCTCAATGCATTGTACAGTAGATCCCAACACACAACACACCTCTAGGCTCCATAATACACATATAATGCTCTGTGCTGTGCTGCCGTATTAAAAAAAGGTATTGTGTGTTTTTTCATCCATTGTGGTACATTGGCAGCTATTCAAAATGAATGAATGTGACCATTAACACCCGGCAATCGAACACCTAAATGTGAAGCTAACATATTCAAGGATATACTTTGATTTTATAGAAATGCCGTGTAACAGACTGAATGAGTCCTGCACATTATCACACATCTCTCCTAAAGACACAGCTCTGTAGATCAGATTGGAAGCTTTACACTTCAAATTTCACTTACGCTGAACACATGAGATTATCAATAAGACTTCCTTCCTCACCCCACTGTATCACTACAGAATGTACAGAGAATATCCCTCCTAAAATGATGTCTCCATCCTGAGAATACTTGTACTCAAATGTATAATTCCTCATAGTCATATCACAGCGGTGAGCAGAGTTCTGGGTGTCAGATGTGCAGGGGGTCACACACAAAGACAACAAGCACAATATTCTAAATGGATATCTGAAGACAACATGGCCGAGTCTCTGATAGACTCCAATGAGTTCTTCCTCTTCTTCCGACCTCATCATCATCACTGACAGCAGCCCAGGATCCTGACACTGACTTCATGGATCAGCTGAAGGCTGTGAGAGTGTCAGGTTTATAAAGAATAATTCTGTTATTTATTGCTATAGACTGGAATATGAATCAACTTATAGAGCAGGAAAAAAAAAGCCCAAACCTAAAATACACATAATCCATCTTTGTCAGCACTGTAGAAAGTGAAGGTTATAAAATTACCATTATGATATATTGTACATGAAACAGAAAAAATTAGAAGTTGTATGGCCAAGAATGCCGAGTGTATTATTATTAATATTCCTAATATTATTATTGTTATATGAATACAGGTGCAGGGATAAGGTTTGGCAGCTACCATAGATTTGTAGTGAATACCTGGGATTCGTAAGGTTTGTGAATCATAAACTTTTTGCAGGTTTACCACTAAAAAGAGAACAACATATAATGCTTTACACAAGGAAAGGATGAAGGAATGGATAACTTATTGATGAAAGGGTGGGGTCACACAGCTACAGTATATTATCCAATGTGGAGAACAGCGACGCTCATCTGAGTATATTATATTAAAATGATTAATGATGAATTTATTAAGATAGAAAATTTAAATACGAATTAACTGACAGGGTAAACGTTAAAAGGGCTAGTCACAAGGGGAGGTTCGCTGTGTAGTCCTGATCCAGATAGCCGGTGGTGTGGGGTGCTGTTGCTGTCTCGGTATCTGCAGGGGTTTCCAAGGCTCTGAGTCAAGCTGGCAGTCGTCTCCCCGTCGGCTGTGACATCACTGAAGACATAGCCTGAAGAAGAAGCATGCATGCTCCAAACGTTTGCCTGGTGGCCCTGTGTCCCACATCCAGTGATGTCACAGCTGACGGGGAGACAACTGCCAGCTTGACTCTGAGCCTTGGAAACCCATGCAGCTAGCGAGATACCCCTAACCACTGGATTTATTACCACCATTACCTATAGTTTTCTTCCCCACCCATCTGTCTCTCTCCAAGCGTCACTATACCCCCCTCTCCTTTACAGTATATTATCTGTGTTCTTAGGGACAGATGACACTTTTGCGTAGAGAGAGATTATTATTTAAAAAAAATATATATTATTTCATAGGTACATGTCCCCCATGGCAGTGCATATTTCAGAATATTAGCATGTTACTGCCAATCTGCTCTTTAAGATGACTTTTGTTTGAAGTTGCAACTGGATCATTTAATAGACTAAGTGCAAGAACAGTGTGCACCTAAGCCACTGCCTTCCATTCACCAAACCCCCTATCCCAACTGAAAATATAAAAGTTAGGCATACACCATTTAGGCCTATTATCTCCGATTAAAAACTATCCTGCTGCTGGACAATTTTACATTGCTGTATCCTAATTCCTAATGGGAATTTGACAATTTGAAATCAGTATAGAAACCTTTCCATGTGAAGAGCTCCAAGATCTCTATATTGATGTCTGACTGTTTGCGCCTTCTACTTTGACAATAAATCTGTGATCCAGCAAATGATATTAAAGATTTAGAGGTTTTAATTTTTCACTTACATCTTTCAGATTTTGTTAAAGTCCCCACAAACCATATATTTTCTGATAGCACATGACCTGTAGAATAAAAAAAGAAGATGCTACTGATTTTCACGCCTTGCAATATTTGCACAAATGTTTATCAAAACAATATATTCACCTAAAAATTCTCTAAAATCCGTATTACCAGATATAAACACAGCAAATTTTACTAAATTCCTCTAAATATAAAAGCTTAACCTGTATTGAGTTAATAAATAACAAATATTTGTAAATGTAAAACTTTGCCTTTTTGAGAAATAGTGAAAATTGGACTTACGCAAAACATTCTCCAAAAATCTGGGGGTTTTCCTTTTTCAGTAACAGCTTTCATCGTTTTTAAAAGACCCCCCGGATCATATATTTTCTAAAAGAACATGGCCAGTAGAATAAAAATAAGGTGATACTGATTTTTAAGGCACCACAATATTTGTGAAAATGTTTATCAAACAATATTTTCACAAAAAATACACTAAAATTATTATTGGTGGATTCATACATGGTAAAATTTACCAAAATTCAGGAAATGATGTGTGTTTTACATCACTCATGACATGAAATGCATTTACACACCCATATTCTAGGGGGGATATAGAGGGGGTTACACATGACACTGGGAGGGGAAGGTATCTTGAGAAAAATTGGATGGATCTTGAGGGGGACTGGAGGACATCTTAAGACGGAGAAAAACAAAGTGCAGAGATGTAGAAATGAGGGTCAAGGATATCCTTTGGGACACCCAACTAATACTTATCAAAACAAAAGTTTTTTTTTTTTTTTTTTAAAGAGAAGTTTATTGAAAAGCAGTGCAATACAGCATTTCACTCTGGGGCACACTGCAATATCAACAAAGAAGTGCAATTAGGTAACCACAATAAAACCAACATTTTCTTGCATTTACTAAAAAGTCACATAGCAACTTCCTCCATGTTCATGGAACAACTTATAATCCAACAAAAATAAACATCTCGGTGGAGTACAGAACAAATGATCGCCGGACCAGGCGCCCCATTTGAGTGCGCACAATGCCTGGGTCCGACTGAGTTGAACCTAACACAAAACTCTCCACTCTTAATGGGGTCGATCCCAGGGCTCCGGAATACCAGTGACCTCCAGAGCCGTACGAGCGACCTGAATAGAAAGCTAGTAATTGTCTAACGTCGAAACGCCTCTCCAAAAACATAGAGTAATACACTACCACTGTCTGAAAGCTCTCCAAAGGGAATTATTAAAGTAGGAGTGGCTCTCAGCCAGTAACAAATGAGTTAAATTCTATCATTGGTCGTCAACTTCACAGATCAACCAGAATGAAAGGGAATGGAAAAAGCAGTATAGATGAAGAAAAAGAAAAAGACGGAGAATATAGTGTCAGCTTGCAAACTAGAGAGAATTAACTTGTCCCATTAACTCCCGGAATCAAGGAGATTCCCATGTGTTTGGCCCAGGGTTCCCACGTCGCCTCAAATGCTTTGGTGGTCTTTATTAAGGAGCTACCTAGTTTCTCCTGTGTCATTATCCAAGAGATCTTTCTTTTGGCAGCCGCTATAGAGACTTTTGGAAGTTTCCATGCTTTGGCTATAACAACTTTTGCCCCCAGCAGCATAAAAGCTATACATTTTTGAGTATATTTAGTAAGCTTAGGAATGTACGCATTCAGTAGAGCTATTTGGGGAGACTGTACTACAGGGGTACCCGTAACTTTCCGAATAAGGCAGAACGCCTTATTCCAGTAACTTCTAATTTTTGGACATTCCCACCAAATGTGCAACATGGAACCCTGGGCCTGACAACCTCTGAAACATAACGATGAGGTGGAGGAATACATCAATGCCAGTCTGGTGGGGACCAAGTACCATCTCATCATAACCGTCAGATTAGCTTCTATTAATGCAACATTCACAATACCTTTATACGCTCTTGTTCCCGCTCTGTGCCAATCTTCCAGGTCCCAGGAATCCTGCAAGTCTCTCTCCCATGCTTCCATATAAGGAAATTTAGAGGTAGGATCCAATAGTCACAGGTATATTATAGTGATACCCCCTTTATGTTCCATACCCTGACCACACCAGCATTCATAACTTGTGAACTCTGGGGGCTTCAATTTATTTTTCCATAGAGATGTTAGAAAGTGGTGAATTTGGAGGTGTCTAAATTTCTCAGATTCAGGAAGGTCCAATTTTTCCAAGCATTGCTTAAGAGAAATAGGGCCAGAAGAGGTAAAAAAGTGTCCAATTCTATACATCCCCTTGTCTAGCCACCATTGGAATGCTTGTATGTCCATTCCTGGACTAAACAGTGGATTGTGAAATATGTGGGATAGTGGTCTAATGTCCGATGTCATATGAGGAAAGATGTTTCATATCGTCCCAAAGTTTCAGAGATTGTGACAGCGTAGGTGATAATATCGATGGTCTGGATTTGCGGGGGCACCAAAGTAGGAAGTCTAGGGTGTGTGAAGGAACCGCCTGCCTTTCTATATTGATCCAGTCAGGTTTTTTACATCTAGAATAGATTATTGAAAGTTGGGCAAGCCTAGCTGCCTGGTAATATCTGAATAGATTGGGTAGACCCAAACCCCCCGTGTTTTAGGACTAAAAAGGACGCTTTGAGAGAGCCTATATGCCCTTTTCCCCCAAACAAATTTAACTATTTTCCCCTGGAAAGATTTGAGGTGTTCTCTGCTGATCGCTATTGGGAGGGATCTAAACAGGTAAAGGAGTCTCAGGAGTAGAGTCATTTTTATTGAGTGGATTTTACCCAACCATGAGATATTATAGTGTGACCATGACCGAAGATCATTCTCCAGTTTACGGTACATGGGGGGAAAATTTGCCTTATATAATTGTTCAATCTTGGGGGTTAAGTTGATCCCTAAATATCTGATCGAGGAGTTACTCCAATTGGGTTTGAAAGAGGGTTTCAGTTGATCAACTATAGTGGATTGTAGGGACACATTCAGCGCTTGGGATTTAGACATGTTGACCCATAGCCCAGATATTTTACCGAAGGACTCTAGGAGTCTATTTATATTGGGTAGAGATGTGATCGAAGACGTCATCAGCAAAAAGGGCACATTTGTGGACTGCTTGACCACAGCTGACACCTTAAATGTTGTGGTCTGATCTTATTGCTATTGCTAATGTCTCAATCGCTATAGCAAAGATCAGAGGGGACAGAGGACAACCTTGCCTCGTCCCTCTGGCAATATGAATGGGTTCAGAGTAGTACCCCTGTAGCTTGATTCTAGCTTTCGGTTCGGAATAAAGAGCTTTTAACAGCCCCAAAAAAGATTTGCCAAATCCCCAACGTCTTAAAACTGTAAATAAGTATGACCAGGAGAGGGAGTTGAAGGCCTTCTGGAGATCTAATGAAAGCAGAAGGTCTTCCTGCCTAGGACCCCCGTCCCAACCTGATTGAAGGATAGATATGATATCCACCGCTCTCCTTACTTGGTCTGGGCCTTGTCTCCCAGGAATAAATCCCAATTGGTCCTTGTGGATATAAAGATAAATAAATGAGCTCACTCTCTAAGCTAAAATTTTGGTAAGAATTTTCAAATCATTGTTGATTAGGGAAATAGGCCTATAATTTTCTACTCGTTTGGGATCTTTATCGGGTTTGGGAATCACGGATATGTAGGCCGCATTGAGAAGAGTATCGATCGGGTCTCCCTTACGTTTTGAATTAAAGAATTTGGTGAGGTGAGGGGACAGTATGTTCAAAAAGGATTTATAATATTGGGTGGAGAACCCATCAGGACCGGGGGCCGACCCCCCTTTTAAATCATTAATTACTCCTATAGTTTCTTCTGTTTTAATTGGAGCATCCAGTAAATCAATATGTTCCTTACGGAGGGAAGGTATAGGGAGATTATCCAAAAATTTGTTTATGATGGGAACCTTAGCCATATAGTTTTTCTGGTACAGTTTAGTGTAAAATTCCTGAAATGATCATAGAATACGTTGGGGATTGAGAGTTGTGGAGCCGTCCTGTTGTCTAATTTTAGGGAGAGTGTATGTGCGGAGTTTAGGGGAAAGTCTGTTGGCTAGCATCATGCTCATCCTGTCTGACTGTGAATACAATTTAGTACCTGACCATCGGATGGATCTCTCAACTTTGACCGTGAGTGCTAGGTTTAAAGCTAGTCTTGCATTGTCGAGTTGTGCGATTTGGACCTTTAATGGGTCCTTTTTATGTTGTTTGCTGAGAGATGCAAACTCCCTCTCAAGTTTCTCGACTTTCAAGGCCTTTTCTTTTTTCAGTTTAGTAGCTATTTGAATGATCTTTCCCCGGATCGAGGCCTTGTGAGCAGCCCAAAGGGTCTCGGCCGAGATTCCATCTGTGTCATTAATAAGAAAATATTCCTTTAGTGCTTTTTCTATTTCAATCACTATTATTGGGTCATCAAGTAAGGATTCATTAAGTCTCCAATGGGATACAGGAGGTCTATTAAAGTGTCCCCGTAAGGTCATTACCACCATAGAATGATAGGACAGGGTTGTGTCTTTTATAAAACCTTTGTGCACTGTAGGGATGTGTATAGAAGAAATAAAGATGTGGTCAATTTTGGAGTAACATAAATGGGGATTCGAGAAGTGTGTATAGTCTTGTGTTGTGGGATTCAGTTCCCTCCAAATGTCGAAAGACCATGTTGGTAGATCAATTTCGCTATCTTAGAGATAATCCTAGAGGGGCGGGTTAGTTGTTTAGACGGAAAAAAAAAATGGGGGAGGTTGGGACTTTATATGAGATGCAATTTTAGCAATATGCAATTAAATATAAACATGGAAAAAAAATGTTACCATGTGGCCAGGCTCAAAGTTGTCAACCAAAAAGCACTAAACCAAATAAATCTGTCTAACTGATGTAAGTAAAAACAGAGGTTTCGTTGCAAGCATTTGCAAATACCTGGGAAGCTGCAGCGCCTGCGACACGGCACTCTGTATAGCTGCAGTCCTAACTATGAATTTAAGGTCTCCTGAAAGGGAGCCCAAGGTGTGCTTAATCAATAGGCAGAGGACAGGTGATACCCTAAAGCCTGCCCCTACATATAGTTGGTGTGGCAAAAGAGAGCACTGGAAAACAAAAGAAAAATAGGAGTGGAGCAAAAACCTTGCCCAACAAACCAATATACCACCAAACTAGAAGCAGACCAACTCAAACTGGGTCTGCCAGTAAATAAACTGATCGGTGGTAAATCTGTGCAGGCACTCCATTCCACTCCTAAATCGCATCTCCATCCCTGAATAATGTTCAAAAAGAGGGGGGGATAGGGGTGGGACTTTAAATGAGGCATATAGAGATACTACCATAGGCCTCCATCCCTGTAAATAGATCAAAAATGGGGGAGGTTGGGACTTTATATGAGATGCGATTTTAGATTTATGCACAGATTTATGCACAGATTTACCACCGATCATTTTATTTATGCATTGTCATTTTTTTACTGGCAGCACCAGGCCACATGCCCTCAACATTGGGAGGGTGCTTTGGGGTGCCCCCCAAAGCACCTTGTCCCCATGTTGATGGGGACAAGGGTCTCATCCCCACAACCCTTGCCCGGTGGTTGTGGGGGTATGCGGGCGGGAGGCTTATCAGAATCTGGAAGACCCCTTTAACAAAGGGGACCCCCAGATCCTGACCCCCCCTGTGTGAAATGGTAATGGGGTACACTGTACCCCTACCATTTCACGAAGGAAGTGAAAATAGTTGTCTGAAAAAAAAAAACACACACACCGTTGAACAAAATACTTTATTAATTAAACCAAATAAAAATCCAGCGGTGAAAATAGACGATCCATGCTGCTCCCTGATCCCTTGTTTTCTTGTATGCCGCGGCGGATGAGTTCTCCTGCGACGGGTGTACGGGTGTTCTCGCCCACGATTGGTCCAGCGATGAGAAGGTCCGTCCATTCAGAGCACAGCTCCGCGAATGACGCTCCGGAACTTGACGTTTCTTTTATAGGGGAGGCGGGCCACGCGTCACGTGACCCCATCCCCCTCTGACGCACACTGTGCTACGTCACTGGGAAAGCCCTATTCCTTAGTAAAAATACTATAACTATAAAAGAAACGTCAAGCTCCGGAGCGTCATTCGCGGAGCTGTGCTCTGAATGGACAGACCTTCTCATCGCTGGACCAATCGTGGGCGAGAACACCCGTACACCCGTGCAGGAGAACTCATCCGCCGCGGGATACAAGACAACGAGGGATTAGGGAGCAGCATGGATCGTCTATTTTCACCGCTGGATTTTTATTTGGTTTAATTAATAAAGTATTTTGTTCAACGGTGTGTGTGTTTTTTTTCAGACAACTATTTTCACTTCCTTCGTGAAATGGTAGAGGTACAGTGTACCCCATTACCATTTCACACAGGGGGGGGGTCAGGATCTGGTGGTCCCCTTTGTTAAAGGGGTCTTCCAGATTCTGATAAGCCTCCCGCCCGCATAACCCCACAACCACCGGGCAAGGGTTGTGGGGATGAGACCCTTGTCCCCATCAACATGGGGACAAGGTGCTTTGGGGGGAACCCCAAAGAACCCTCCCAATGTTGAGGGCATGTGGCCTGGTGCGGTTCAGGAGAGGGGGGGCCGCACTCTGTCCCCCCCTCTTTTCTGCGGCCGGCCAGGTCAACGTGCTCGGATAAGGGGTCTGGTGTGGATTTTAGGGGGAACTCCACGCCATTTTTTTTTTAATTTGGGGTGGAGTTCCCCTTAAAATCCACACCAGACCTGAAGGGTCTGTTATGGATATTTAGGGGGAACCGCACGTCTTTTTTTTTTTAAATTGACGGCGGGGTTCCCCTTAATATCCATACCAGACCTAAAGGGTCTGGTTATTGAATTTGCGGGGACCTCCGCGCATTTTTTTTTTTTTTAAGTCCGTGTCCCATTGAGGTGTCTGCTCAACTCTAATGACTAGCAATAATGTCGAATCTATTATTTCTATAGTGTCGAATCTTTTCTCTATAATGTCGAATCTTTTCTCTATGATGTCAAATCTTTTCCCTATAATGTCGAATCTCTCTATATCGAATTTTTACCGCAACCAAAAACGAAAATAAAGCATTTTTTATATCGGATCTTTCGGTTTTCGTCTCTTGCACTTTCGTTATCGTTTGTTAAAACAATAACGAAAAAAACTGATTTTCGGACGAAAATGCATTCTAACTAAAACGAATGCACATGTCTACTATTTACAGGGATGGAGGCCTATGGTAGTATCTCTATATGCCTCATTTAAAGTCCCACCCCTATCCCCCCTCTTTTTGAACATTATTCAGGGATGGAGATGCGATTTAGGAGTGGAATGGAGTGCCTGCACAGATTTACCACCGATCAGTTTATTTATGCATTGTCATTTTTTTACTAGCAGACCCAGTTTGAGTTGGTCTGCTTCTAGTTTGGTGGTATATTGGTTTGTTGGGCAAGGTTTTTGCTCCACTCCTATTTTTCTTTTGTTTTCCAGTGCTCTCTTTTGCCACTCCAACTATAGGTAGGGGCGGGCTTTAGGGTATCACCTGTCCTCTGCCGATTGATTAAGCACACCTGGGCTCCTTTTCAGGAGACCTTAAATTCATAGTTAGGACTGCAGCTATACAGAGTGCCATGTCGCAGGCACTGCAGCTTCCCAGGTATTTGTAAATGCTTGCAGCTAAACATCTGTTTTTACTTACATCAGTTAGACATTTATTTGGTTTAGTGCTTTTTGGTTGACAACTTTGAGCCTGGCCACATGGTAAAAAATGTTTTTTCCATGTTTATATTTAATTGCATATTGCTAAAATCGCATCTCATATAAAGTCCCAACCTCCCCCATTTTTGATCTATTTACAGGGATGGAGGCCTATGGTAGTATCTCTATATGCCTCATTTAAAGTCCCACCCCTATCCCCCCTCTTTTTGAATAGTTGTTTAGACAGAATCTTTGACTTATCCAGACTCTGGTCAAAAGCGGTGTTAGAGTCGCCACCGAATATCACCGTTCCCTCAAACAATGCCCCTAATACCAGGAACATTGTCCGAAAGAATGCTGTTTGGCCCCTATTAGGGGCGTAGTAGGAAATAAAGGAGAATAATTGGTCATCAATCACCCCCTTCACTAAGATAAACCTCCCCTCAGGATCTTTATGTACCAACGTGGCCTTGAACTTACTCGTTTTGGAGAATAGAATTGCTACCCCCTTTGTTTTGCCTTCTGCGTTAGCTAAGAAGAATTGTGGGTATTGGGCATGCAGGAAGGACGGGGAATACCTTATTGGGAAATGTGTTTCCTGCAGTAAGACCACTTCCATTTTTTGGGTGTGATAGGATTGAAGAATTTTCCTCCTCTTGGTAGCTGAGTTAGACCTTGTACATTGTGTGAAACCACTTTCATTGATGGGTGTGTTGTGTTGTTATGAGGCATGGTGCATGGGAGAGGAGAACTTAACAATAGAAAGAAGACTCACCCCTAGTAGCCAGGGATGTTGTAATGCCCAATGACGTAGGATCCTGGGACCTGGATTAGTGTGGTGGAGCTGAGACGCCTGTGACAAAAGAAAATAGGAGTTAGAGAAAGTGGGAGAAAGGAAAAGAAGAAGGAAAACATGTTGACCCAACCGGGGTCTGCGAGGCTGGGAGGGGGAAAATCCCTCCCAACTTCACCGGAAAACAATCCTTTGTGGCCCTTACAACGGACCACCAGTCCATCCTCCGAGCATGATATGTCCATGGTCAGAAGATGGATGGAGGCGCATGACTGCTGCCCCAGCCAGTACCATCCCTGTAAAACAAGTAAAATTATTGTCATTATCAGGCAACAAATTAGAGAAAAAAAAATGAAATCATTATGAAATAAACGGATCCAACCATCGGGAAAGAGCAACATAAGTCCACTATAGGGCTCTCTCAAAAAAAAAAAAAAAACTTACACAGTCACATCTTAGGGGAGATGCATAGAGGACCAGGGACAAGAAGCAAAAACAGCGTTGGAATGTTTAACTGGGCCAGTCCCTTAATGAGAACAAAAGAGAGGAAATAGACCCTTCTGTCTCATGTGTGAAGGGAACCCTTTGTACGCCTCGATTTGTTGGCTTTCCATGTGGAGGAAATTGGGCTAGTAGGAGTAGGACGCTTGGAGGAGCCCGCTTGAAGATTAGAGGTGTCCATTGCTGAGTCTTGCGTGACAAATTTCAGATCCATCAGGAGCTGTTCGCCCTCAGGGAAGGAGGCGAATGAGTGGGTTTTACCTTTATGCGTAAATTTTAATGCAAAGGGAAAGGCCCACCAATATCTGATTTCCTGTTGCGAGAGAATCGAAAGCAGAGGTTTGAGGGCTCTGCTCCATTGTATTGTCATAGGAGAGATATCAGCAAAAATCTGGATCTCATGGCCTTGGAATGATAAGTGGGAATGTTGGCGTGATATTTTCATTATTTCCTCTTTCACACTGTAGAAGTGAGGTTTTATCACCACATCCCTGGGGGATCCATCTTTCCTGGGAGGGCCCAGGGATCTATGGGCTCTGTCTAGCTCCAACTTATGTGGGGTTATTGCCGGTATAAGAGTTTTAATAAGGTCCCTGACTGCCGTGGGGACGTCTGTGAGGGATTTTGGCAATCCACTTACTCTGAAGTTGTCCCTCCTGGAGTGGTTTTCATGGTCATCTATCTTGCTCAGAGCTGCCTCTAATTGCTCCTGTATGACATGGATGTGATCAGTGTTTTGGTTGGCTCTGGAAACTGTGATATCAAGTTTGTGCTCAATTGCTTCCATTCTGGATCCCAGGTTTTGGAAGTCAGAGCGAATGTCATTAGTGATTTTGTTAGCAGTGTTTGCAAGCCCCTTCTCCAGCAGATCTGACAGCTTCAGGAATAAGTCACCTGCATTCTGAGGAACATCATGGTCGGGGCCTCCTGGGGTGATAATGTCCTCCACGTGGGGAGAGATAGCTCCTATGGGTGTGAGCATATAGTTGTCCAGCGTTCGCTCTATGAGCGATTCAGTAGAGGTGGGGGATGGAGTCACAGCTGGGGGGATACTGTGGGCTGCCTGCGGTGTGAAGGCAAGGATGGCTGGTGCAATTACTTGCCTGCATCCAGAGAGACCTCCACTGTGTGTGTCACGTGGCTAAGACGGGGCCGCCATCTTAGGTTCGGCCTGGGTCCCCTCAGTGGTGAAACTCGGTCCCAGGTCCCGGCGGACTGAGCTGCCTAGCAGGGGGAAGATGCTGAGGTGTTCCCTGATCGATTCCCGCAGTCCGCGGGAGTCCCTCTGGCGTGGATCCGGCTTTGGGGAGGCTGGCTGACTGAGGCAGAGCGGAGCTCCCAGCTTACGCGGCCATCTTGGAAGCCTCGCGCATGCGCACTGACAACAAAAATTTCTTAGACCACGTTAAAGTATTAATTCTATTGATATTTGAATTATTTAGTTTATACATTACTAAAACCATTTAAATTTTGTAACATATTTGGAATTGTTTTGTTTCTAATTTCAATATGAAATAACTATTTTTCCAAATATAGAGAAATATACATGGTTGTATATCTCAACAAAAACTGACTTTAATAGTCTTATCAATGGCTTTGTTATGATATATGTTTAAACATAAAATTAATTAGAGAATTAATTTTACCATAAATAAGTCTTGAATAAATTATCAAGCTCTGTGCCAGGATAACATTTTGTTCATGTGAACCTTCCCAGTCCTATCACAATCGGTGCAACTGCCATGTGATGAGGAAAGACTGGATTCTAGTGAGATCCACCTCATGGAATAATTAAATTCTAGATGGCACCTTTTTACAGGAAACTTCAACTGCCACTACAGATGGTGGACAGGAGGATCATACCATACGTATGTCCCCTGGAAAAGGTTGAGAGGTTTGCTTGGAAGGTGATGTTCTCAATATTTCCCTCCATCCAGTATATGCTGACTCTAATGAGTTCAGTATTTATACTCAACTCTTACCGGGATTGGAAAGGTGTATGGTAAGGTGTTCTTTTGCCTAAGGCTCCATGCACACTGAAGCTGATAAACTGTAGTTTATTGGCGTTTTGCCTTTTTTTTTTTTAAAGCCCATAAACTGAACTTTATGTTAGCCTATGTGCCCATGCACACATGGGCATATTTAGTGTTAATGAGCTTTGGAGTTTATTGGCTTTTTTCTGAGCGCCCGAAATTTGCTTTCAAAGTGCCGTTTTTCTGTGGGAAAAAATGTTATAAAACGCAAAACGCCGAAAAACGCTCAAACGCAGGCGCCAGAATTTCTTTGCGTTTTTTTATCCATTGAAAAAAAAAAAGGAAAAAAAAAAGCTACACTGAAAAACGCTGATTAAAGCTATTGCAAAAATGCAAAACAAAACTTTTAAAGACTCCCTGCAAAGCTACTGGCATTTTTTTTATAGCTTTTATTAGCTTCAGTGTGCATGGAGCCTAAAGGTTAATGACCTGGGAAATATTAAAAAGGTTCAAATGGATTTATGTCGGGAATATAATTACATTAGTAGAAAGTTACTAGAATAGTTGACCAGTCCTAAAATAAATAGATCTTCAGACCCTCAGCATAATTGGGTCCATTATCTGGATAATGACTCGGATTGTCATAATATATTGTTAAATACATATTATCCATTTCTATGGTGGGGAAAACAGCCAATCATATATTCATGGTAATCAATGACTCAAAATGTCATGCTTACATTGGCAACAATATATGACATCACTTTGCTATACACATTTTTTTCGAAAAGCCCATGGCTTGTGAAACACACCCAAAAACTCCACCCGGTGCCAAAAAAATGTGCACACACATCAAGAGTGAAACACAAAAACGTGCAACGGCTTCTACGTCTATACTCTATAAAGAAGGACCTGACCCTGATCCCCCGGGGCGTTAGGCTCCAGACGGGGACTGAGGTACTTCACATGGTCCGTGCAGCCGAAGCCACACGGACCCCATTCTTTGGAGGATCTGTCGAAACAGAACCCACCCAAGTAATATGTGGGGCTCCCCCGAAGGGAGACCCCATGAGAGCAGGCGAACTAAGCCAGAAGACCATGTCCACCCACTCCAAAGACTTCAGGGCAGGCCCGAGGACCCGCACCCTACTAATCACGCTGTTACAATAACGTGACACCAAACAAAAAAATACATAAAGTGACACACACAGGGATAAATAATAAGAAAGTGGGGGAGAAGGAAGATGAGGGAGAGTGAAAGTGATCAAGAAAAAATGTCTCTGGTCCCAGCCAAAAGGCACAGCCCTAGAGGCAGGTGTAAAAAAAAGTGTGTATGGTGACGTGACCAAGGTGCCACACTCGAAGTGCCCTCTTAAACACTTGTGCAAGTACGGCACCCCTGGACTGCCACTCCAGGGGCACAATTACCATAGGCCTTTTAATTTACAACCCTGACCAGCAGCCCGGACAGTCACAGTCCCCTTCCCCACCAGGAAGGAACGAGAGCTCCGGAAGCTCAGGGGGAGAGAGACTATAAGCCCCCCCCTCGTCGCCTCTTTCACTCCCTACCTAATTATACTCGGGAGGTACTAGCCAAAATCCTCAAACCCCCCCTTAACAGTAGGGTGGGTCGATGTTCCCTCTCAAGAAACTGGCAGGTTAGGAACTGCATCAAATCCAGGCCAGAAGGCCAGGGACCCGACCCTTCAGCTTCGACCGCATGTTTCTCTGTCCCGATCAGAAGGCTTTCACCTCCACGCCAGCAGGTTTTGCATCCGCCACCACCATCCCTTTCCACCTCGCCGTGTACTACGGACGGTTAGCATAGCGCCACCTCCTGGCAAATGATAAGAACAGATACTACACTTGATCTTAGCCAAAAGGCCGAGAAGTGATATAAATTGGCTCTAAAAAGACAAAAGTACAGAAAATCACATACTTATACAAAACAATTATAAAAATATTTAAAAACATTTGTATATATGAATGCATTGAGCTAGCAGCATGATAGAACCCATAATCCAGCCCAACCCAAAACTGCCCCCCGACACTGAAAATCTCCAACACCTACCCCGGCACCACCAAGAGGCCGAGCCAACACCAGGACCACCTTTGAGTCAGGGTTTGTAAGAAACTCTAAGGATCCTCGCATATCAGCTTAGATCGTAAATTAAAGGTCTGGACAGTTAGTGAAATAAACAATATAAGATTGAGAAAGAGAGAGATAGAGAAAAATAACATATTAACAAATTGGGTTTCAAAATGATCTATATTAATTACTGCACATACAAACTAATAATAATCCCCAATATATTTAATTATATTGAAGTAATTATATGCATGATTACGTAAATCATTTTACATATATTGGTTTATGTATTTTAATAATAATTTTTCTTTCATAATATATTCATTATATATTGTTTTGGATATTCATAAAACTAATAATACATATAAATTATTATGATAAAGGTTACAAATATGAGATCCTATGAAAAGTTTAAAAGTATAGAAATTGTATTTGTGAAATAGTACATGGGGTTAAATTCCACATTACCTAGTTTAAAAAATTTAAAAATAAGATAGTTAGTGTGGGTATATTTTCTTAAAGTAATAGATCTTAGGAATCTTAGGAATCACCAATAAGTCTGAAGAGAATGACAGAATTTAGACAGTGTTTGATAGTTTATGGCTTTCAGCTAAGCCAAAGTCAAAAGGTGATTCACTAATTAAATAAAGTACATTTTTATAAAACACTGCCCCGTTTGGCAATGGTGAATAAAGGAAATAATATTTTTTCCTATGAAGGTTATCCAGGAAATGATGCGTGTTTTATGTCACTCATGGCAATTTACAGACCCATAGGGGGGATTAAATTGTCAAGCTCTGTGCACAGTATAACATTTTGTCTAAGGCCTTTTTAAAGTGTAAGCTTGGAGGACCATTTGTTTTGAGAAGAATCACAAGTGTTAAAGTGAACAACTAGCCTCTTTACATAAGTCCGTAGAGCCACGGAAAGCTGTTAAGTGTTATAAAGTATAAGTTTACTAAGTGTTGACATATGACGTTGTGTTGCACGAGCTTGTGGTAAAATTGTATTGTATTATCACCAAATATATTTGTATGTCTGTCTATCTATCTATCTATCTATCTATCTATCTATCTATCTATCTATCTATCTATCTATCTATCCAGGGCTTTTTTTCTGGCGGAACGCACCGGAACGCAGTTCCGCCACCTTTGCCAGAGCATTCATTTCCCTCCTCTCCTCCTTGTTGTATAGCCTGCGCCCTGCCCTGCTGCCCACTGAGGGATCAAACGCGGGGGAACCTCCGCCAGAGCACTCTACCCATATCCTGTGTAGCCCCGGCTCCTCCTCCTTCTACAGTATGTAACCTGCTGTGCACTGCCACTGCTTGGAGGGATCGAATTGCTGCAGCACATGAGAGCGGAAGGTGGAGTGTACTCTGTGTCTCAGTGCTGTCCAGGAGATAGGTTTGGCACTATGTGTCACGCTATCTGATCGTGGATCAGGTAGGTAGCCAGGCGGTCCTCCTCACTAGCCTCCCTCATGTCATGTAAACTGGTATGTTACTATTGTGACTGTGAGCAAAATGCTACTAATGGGGTTGTGCTGCAGACTGGGCTGGGTGGTCTGTGGATTGGGCTGGGTGGTCTGTGAACTGGGCTGGCCTTGGTGGTCTCTTGGCTGGACTAAGCTAGGTGGTCTCTTTGCTAAGCTGGGCGATCTCTTGCTGGACTAAGCTGTCTCTTTGCTGGACTAAGGTGGGCGGTCTCTTGCTGGACTAAGCTGGGCGGTCTGTTTGGTGGACTGGGCTGTCTCTTTGGTGGACTGGGCTGGGCTGTCTCTTTGCTGGACTGGGCTGGGCTGTCTCTTTGCTGGACTGGGCTGTCTCTTTGCTGGACTGGGCTGGGCTGTCTCTGCTGGACTGGGCTGGGCTGTCTCTTTGCTGGTCTGGGCTGGGCTGTCTTTTTGCTGGACTGGGCTGGGCTGTCTCTTTGCTGGACTGGGCTGTCTCTTTACTGGGCTGGGCTGTCTCTTTGCTGGACTAAGCAGGGCTGTCTCTTTGCTGGACTAAGCAGGGCTGTCTCTTTGCTGGACTAAGAAGGGCTGTCTCTTTGCTGGGATGGGCTGTCTCTTTGCTGGGCTGGGCTGTCTCTTTGCTGGACTGGGCTGTCTCTTTGCTGGGCTGGGCTGTCCCTTTGCTGGACTAAGCAGGGCTGTCTCTTTGCTGGACTAAGCAGGGCTGTCTCTTTGCTGGACTAAGCAGGGCTGTCTCTTTGCTGGAATAAGCAGGGCTGTCTCTTTGCTGGACTAATCAGGGTTGTCTCTTTGATGGGCTGGGCTGTCTCTTTGCTGGGCTGGGCTGTCTCTCTTTGCTTTACTGAGCTGGGCTGTCTCTTTGCTGGACTAAGCAGGGCTGTCTCTTTGCTGAACTAAGCAGGGCTGTCTCTTTGCTGGACTAAGCAGGGCCGTCTCTTTGCTGGACTAAGCAGGGCTGTCTCTTTGCTGGGCTAAGCAGGGCTGTCTCTTTGCTGGGCTAAGCAGGGCTGTCTCTTTGCTGGGATGGGCTGTCTCTTTGCTGGGCTGGGCTGTCTCTTTGCTGGGCTGGGCTGTCTCTTTGCTGGGCTGTCTCTTTTCTGGACTGGGCGGTCTCTTTGCTGGACTGGGCTGGAGGGTCTCTTTGCTGGACTGGGCTGGACGGTCTCTTTGCTGGACTGGGCTGGACGGTCTCTTTGCCGGACTGGGCTGGACGGTCTCTTTGCTGGACTGGGCTGGACGGTCTCTTTGCTGGACTGGGCTGGACAGTCTCTTTGCTGGACTGGGCTGGACGGTCTCTTTGCTGGACTGGGCAGGACGGTCTCTTTGCTGAACTGGGCTGGACGGTCTCTTTGCTGAACTGGGCTGGATGTTCTCTTTCCTGGACTGGGCTGGGTGGTCTCTTTGCTGGACTGGGCTGTCTCTGCTGGACTGGGCTGTCTCTTTGCTAAACTGGGCTGAGCTTCTTCTAAAGGCATGGTTCTAGGGGATGGGGATGGGCGGTTCTACGGGCGGGGATGGGGCATGGCCTAGGAAGAGGCGGGTGAGTTCCTGCACCTTTTCTCTGAGAAAAAAAGCCCTGTATCTATCTATCTATCTATCTATCTATCTATCTATCTATCTATCTATCTATCTATCTATCTATCTATATATATTGTTGTACTCACTTGTCCTCGAAATAGCATGGATAAACCAAACTTGAATTACAGTAATATGTTTTATTTGTGTAAAAAAATTATAATCTGCCTAAAACTCAGATTTTGCATAATTCCATAAATATAATATTGTTTTAATATTTCAGTATAAACATTCTGACAGGCCGAAACATCTGAAAGAGAGAGTAAGCATATTGCATCTGTAAATTAAAAAAAAATATGTATTTTTTAGGAGACGGAAAAAGAGTACAGATTTGCACCACAGATATTAAGCCTGCATGGACAGATTGCAATGTTTGGGTTATTAGATGAGAATATCATATCTGGAAAAAAATAAAACGTGGTTTGATTCAGAGACTGACAAGGCAAACATTTTACAGTTATGCACCACAGTTATTAGGCCTTTTTGACAGGCTGTCATTTCTTAGGGACTGAGCAGACATATCATAACTGTAAAGAAAAAATGTGTCTTTATTCAGTGATTGGCAAGGCAAACTTTTTTCAGTTTTGCACCATAGTGATTAAATCTGTATGGACAGGCTGTAATATCTGAGGGAGAGAGCAAGCACCAATTAATTGCATCTGTACATTAAAAATGTAGGCCCAGATTCACGTAGAGCGGCGCATATTTAGTTAGTCGTAACGCATGTCATTTACGTTATGGCGGCTGAATTTTGTGACGTAAGTGCCGTATACACAGAGTATTTGCGCCCAAATGTGCGCCAGCGTAACGTAAATTCCGAGGCGTAAGGCGGGGTAATTGCAAGTGGGAAGGAAGTGGGTGTGCTCCATTGAAATGAGCCGTGACTCCATGCAAATGAAGGGCCGGCCGTACTGCGCATGTGCGCATGAATCTGCACCTCACTGGGCATGCTCAGAACTCGGCCCGGCGCAATCAGTGAGATAGGAAATAGGCCAAGCATACTTAGTGAGATATGCCCTGTGTATAAATAGCCCCACACAAACGCCTTCAATTGCAAAAGTACATCCCTGTGTTCCCCTTCCTAAAGCAAGGTGCTTTTGTTCTGTTTTTGTTGGTGTTTGTTGGTTAGTGTAGTAGTGTTAGAGTAAAGATTTATTGAAGTAGGAGATTGTAGTAGCTGTGTTTTTTTTCTGAGTGTTTTTTGTGTCTGTTTTTTCTGTGTGATTTTTTTATTTTGTATTAGCTGTCTGCTTGTGTTGTTTGATTTTGGTGTCTGGTTTTTGCTGTCTGATTTTTGGGTTTGTTTGTTCTGTGTCTTTTTGTCTCTGTTTGTTCTGTGTTTTTTTTTGTCTGTTTGTTCTGTGTGTTTTTGTGTTTGTTTGTGCTGTGTGGTGATATGGCACCAAAGAGAAGAAAGCTCAACTTCTGGGTGCATGAAAAGCAAATCCTTGCTAGGGCGATCACCCGATTTGGGCGATATTTGCATGGCTCTGAGAGCCGGGACATCACCCCGGCCAGGAAGAGGGCGATCATCCAGGAGATTACGGATCAGATCAATGCGGGGGGGGGGGGAGACGAGGACCACCAGTGGCATTGCAAAGAAGATCAATGATCTGAGGAGCCTGGTCCGTCACAAGCTGGCCAAGATAAATGCCCATGCCAGGGGCACTGGCGGGGGCCCACCTTGCCCCGTCAGGTGGACAGAGGAGGAGCGTGCGATGGCCCAGTGCTTCCACAGCCAGCAAGTGGTGGGCCTGCCTAGCTTTGACTCTGAGGAGGGGGTTAGGACAGGTACGTTTTTTTTTTCTATCTGGCGAGTAGCATGTGTGGGGGGGGGAGGGAATATGTGCCAAGTGTGTGGATCCTCCAACCTGTGTATGTTTTGTGTCATCCAGGAGGCCAGGAGGTTGGTGGGCCATCAGGCCAGTCTGCACCATCCCCTGGACTTCAGACTGCTGAAGAGCCCCAAGAAAGGCAGGAGTCCTCAGGGGAGGGGAGTGGACACAACTCACCTCGTGAGGAGGTTGAGGGGGAGGAGGATGAGGGGGGGGAGGTTGTGGATGATCGGATGGACCTTGCCAGGGAAATCCTTTTGTCTTTGGATGATGTCCCCCCTGTGGCTCCCCCTGTGGCTCCCTCTGTGGCTGCCCCTGTGGCTGGCAGCAGTCAGGCCTCCATCAGGGGTAGCCCCTCCCACTCCTCCCCCAACAGGACTACCCCCCAGGGGGCTCCCCTCCTCCCAGGCCACAAGCCTCATCTTCAGGCAGAAATGTCACCCAGAAGACCAGGGGGTGGCCGAGGTTCTGCCTGCAAATCTGTGGAGGGACCAGGCCCGTCAGACCCAACATCTGGGTCAGGTCACCCGGACTTTGGCCCAGATGGAGGACAGCCTGGCCGCCATTAAGGAGTCGGTCAATGATGCGGGCACAAACTTGTTGGCGGTCATAACTTGCTTTTGTGACCTGCAGACCGCCACAGCAGGCGTGGCCCTGGAGGTGAGTGCCCTGACCCAGGCTGTCAACGCCAATACCCAGGCTGTCCAGGCCAATATGACAGCCCTCACTGTGGGCCTGAACAGGATAGCCATGGCCTTGGAGGGCAGGCCAGCAGGTGGGCTTCCCCCCCCCACAAGTCTCCCCTGAGGGCCCATGGCCGTGGCCGGCCCAGGCGTAGCTCACGCCGCCGTTGATAATTTGGGATGTTCTGTTTTTTTTTTATTTTATGCATTTCTAATGTGATTATGATTTGTTTTATGTGTGTGAATGATGTATGAATGTGGGGGTGACATTCCTGCTGAAAAAAGGGTGTCACACTCACTTGTGGTGGAGTAGGGATCCCCAGGACCAGGGAGAAGTGATCCCAGGTCCATGTGAATAGTGTATGAATGCACAGTGACATAATTGGAGCCTTGGCGTGGCGTTGCTGCTCCCTAGTACCGTGTGGGGTACTTGGGTCTAATCCAATTCGATGTGGATGTGGGGTGTGTGTGCTAGGGACCACAGTGGTGTGCATGCATGCATTCTCATTGTGCCATGTTTAATGTGTGTGTTTACTGTGCAAAGATGCCTTCTGCGAGGCGTCTCCTGGCTGCTGTTCCCTCAGAAGAGGGGGTACCCACGGTCAGGGGGGGGAATGTCTGGTTGGGGGGTGAGGTCATCACATATGTCAATCTCCAGGCCCCTTCTCACTGCGAAGTTGTGCAGCATGCAACATGCACCGATGATCTGGCACACGAAGTTTGGGGAATACAACAGGGTACCCCCAGACTTATCCAGGCATCGGAAACGGGACTTCAGGAGGCCAAAGGTGCGTTCCACCACTCCACGGGTACGTGTGTGTGCAGCATTGTAGTTTTCCTCTCCTGGGGTTTGGGGGTTCTGGAATGGAGTCATGAGATGGGGTCCAAGTGCATATGCAGAGTCACCTGGAAGGGAAAAGACAGGAGGATGTTAGTCATGCATGTGCCCCTCGTGATGTCTGCATCATGGGGGGACAGTCATACCTGACACCCATGTCACTCACCAACCAGCCAGCTGTCCCCATACATGTTCTGTTCAAATTGTCTTGGGATGTCGCTTTGACGGTATATGAAGCTGTCATGGCTGGATCCTGGGTGTTTGGCACGGACGTGCCATATGAGGCATTGGGCATCCACTATCACCTGTACATTGATTGAATGCCAATGCTTCCGATTGCAGTACATGTGCTCTGTCTCATGGGGGGGCTGTAGTGCTACATGTGTGCAATCAATGGCCCTGATGGTGCGTGGGAATCTGGCAATTTTATAAAAATATGTCATTGTCTTCATCTGCAGGTCCTCCTGGGTGGGTTTGATGATTTGGTTGGCCATGCGTCTCAGGATTGCGGGGACAACCTGGTGCACACATCTGCTAATGGAGGATTGTGACATCCCAGCCGACAATCCACTTGTACGCTGAAAAGAGCCAGTGGCAAGGAAATGGAGCATTGCCACCACCTTGACCAGTGGCTCCAGTGCATGTGAGCGGTGTGTTGGGCTGGTGATGTCATCCTGCAGGGTTCTGGTTAATTCCATGATGGCTTCAGGGGGGAATCTGAAGGTGCGATACACCTCAGAAGCAGCCATGCCAAAGACATCTAGGCGTGTGCGGTATATCCTCTCCTGTGCCCTCCTCCTCCTCCGTTCCCTCCTCCTTCTGCGTTCCTCTAAAGTCACTAGTATAGCTATGAGCATGGATGCCCCTGGCATGTTGGCAGACAGATTGTTGTCCTGCAAGTGTGTGTGCTCAGCTCTTCCCTAACGGTGTTGCTTTAGTTGACCTTTACACGGCTGGTGCAAAGTTATGGCACCTTTTATAAGGTGTAACTTTCCGCCGTGAAACTAGCAGATGCGCACAGGGCGTAGCCTACGCCGCACAAGCGTACTTTTGTGGATCGCTGTATCTCCCTTATTTGCATATTTTACTAGCAAATCAGTGGTGTGTCTAGCGTATTTTGTGCTCCAAAATGCCCCGGTGTAATCGTTTTACGTCGGACGAAAAAAAATGGTTTTCAGGCGTAACCTGTTTTGAGGATATGGCGCATAAATACGCGCGGCGCATTTTTCAATTACGCCGCGCATCTCTAGATACGTCGGCGTAAGTGCTTTGTGAATCTGGGCCGTATTTCTTATGAGACTGAACATTAGAAATGGTCCAAACACCCCCATGTTCGTTTCGCAGCAGAACTCTCAAACATTGAAATCTATGGGATCCAAACAGGACAAATCAAAATTGTCCATTTTGAAGGCTTATATTCAAGTTATTGACCATGAAAGATGTTTATGGAGTCGGGGTACTGCCCTGTGGGGACATGTATCAAAGCAAACAAATGATTTAAAGCAATCTGCAGGTCCTTACAGGAGCAGTGATTTTATTGATGCTTAAAAAAAAAACTCCTTAAAATATAGTGCCTGGGGAGTCTCCTTAGTCTGCCTGTAATGTAGCGCATCTGTACCATTTGTATAGAACCTGCTGCAGCTAAAATTATATTTTGAAAGAAAAAAGTAGAGTAAAATTCCATTAAAAATGACTCACAGTTGCAGTTGCCAGCTATTAAAAAAGAAAAAAAAAACAGTGGGGGTCCCACCCAAAATTCACACCAGACCCTTATATTATTATTCAGCCTAGCAGGTCGATGAAGGAGGGACAAGGGAGCCCCCCCTCCTGAACCATACCAGGGCACATGCCCTCAACATTGGGGTGGGTGATTTGGGAATGTTTATGGGGACAAGGACCTCATCCCCACAACTATTGGCTGTGATTGTGGGGGTATGTGGGCAGGGGACTTATCAGAAACTGGAAGCCCCCATTAACAAGGGGAACCTCAGATCATGCCCCCCTATGTGAATAAGTAGGTGGCAGGATCTGGGGCCCCCTTGTTAAATTCCAATAAAACATCCAATTTCATATGCCGATAACCCTCCTCCCCGCATATCTCCACAACCACAGCCTAGGTGGGGACATGGTGCTTTGATATGAGGAGGCAGAGACCTCCTGCTCCAAAGCACCCACCCCCCATGTTGAGGGCATGTGGCCTGGTATAGAAAAGATATAAAGCTCTAATGAGCAGATTGCAAATTTTGAGTGGTTGTGTAGGGATATTGCATCTGGAAATAAAAGTAAATGAGTGTCTTAATTCAGAGACTGAAAAGGGAAACATTAGCAATTTTGCACTACAGCTATTTAGCATTTTAGGTCAGGCCAGAATTTCTAAGGGGGAAAGCAAGAAAATTGCATTTAGAAAGAAAAAAAATCAGGGCCTATTTGTTTCAAATTTAAAGGAAAACTTGTAAAGATTTGCATTACAACTATGACGCTTTTATTGGATAGGCCGCAATTTCTGAGGGAGAGAGCAAGAAATTGACATGCAGGTTTAAAAATGAGTGTCTTGCTTTGGGGACTAAAGATGGGAAAAGGTTAGAGATTTTCACAATAGATATTCGGGGGAAGGGGAGGCTTCTATTTCTGAGTGACAGAATGGACATCTTACATCTAGAACTAAAAGTTAGATAATTTTTGTTTTAAATTGGAACCATAAACTTTGCACCACACTTTTCAGGCCTTTATTGGATAAGTGACAATTTATGAGGGAGAGAGTAAACAGATTTCATGAGCAATTAAATAAATGACTTCCTTTTTACAGACTGAATAAAGTAAAATGTATGGCCCCGTACACACGTCCGAGGAACTCGACGTGCCAAACACATTGAGTTCCTCGGCGAGTTCAGTGTGGAAGCCGCCGAGGATCTCGGCGGGCCGACTTTCCTCATTGAACAACCAGGAAATAGAGAACATGTTCCTTGTCGGCTTCCTCGCTGAAAAGTGTACACATGACAGAGTTTCTTGGCAGAATCCAGCTCTGACCGAGTTTCTGGCTGAATTCTGCGTGTGTATGGGGCCTGACAGTTTTGCTGCTAAGCGTGTAATCCTTTCTGGTCAGGCCCCTTTTCTCAGGGAGAGAGGCAGTAGACTGCAGCTACAGTAGAAATGAGAAATTATATTTAATTTTTTTCCAGCAATGAATCAGGGTGGTTCATGTTATCAGATTTTCACCACAACTTTTAAGCCTGTTTAGGTAGGATACTATATACTGGCCATAGAATGAGCAGATTGTATCGGGTGAGTTGTCTTCTGAAACAGCAATCCCCCACAAGTGTTCAGGAGACTATACAAAGGCTTTAGGCAAAATTATGCCACGCAATGTTGTAGCTGGTATGTCTAGGGGGCAGGATCCACACTGGGGCAGAGATTCTGTAAGCTCTGCAGGAGAAAGCCCGGAGGTGGAACTCCATCTTGTGTCAGGAAAAGTCATGTATGTCAACAGCGCCAGCCTGTTGTCTGCCCTTCAGCAGGGTAGGTTCCCATATGTGCCTCTCTGGGACATGTGCCCAACCTGGTGGTGCAGCTATTCCTAGATAGGTACCCTGACTTATAGGATCTTTTGAAGCAGAATAGAAGAGTTTGTAGCCAACTGATGCCATCCTGCATCCTTTGTGTCTGCCAGCAGAGTTACCCAGTGGGTAATGAATGAAATATAACATCTCTGTGGTCAGGTGCACCCTTCTGCTGACCCCATGGTGGAGTGACTTAGAAATATTACCTTCCACATGATTGTGGGGGGCAGGGATGTTCTTACGGGGGAAGAATAGGGATGAGCCAACATTTTGGTCTGAACTTAGATTTGGACTGACCTGTGGCTGGTTGGGCAATTGTCCAAATATCTGAACCTTTTCCCATTCAGCCTCCTGTATGGTGAGAGCCGAGCATCACATATAGAAGTGGTACTTCTACCACTACTATACATTTATCCCGGAGTACGGCTTTAAGTTTGGCTACTTTTCTGTCTATGGCTTGCTTATCAAATATAAACATTTTTGTAAGGCAATATCAGCAATAAAGGTATTTTTTTGCTCTAAAAGAAATTATATATGTATTACTTTGTTATATATGTTGTTACTGCATCATTAATCTCATAGAGAAATGTAAACATTGCTCTGGTCCATATGTGGGCTACAGGTGTGAGAGAGGAAGTGGTTAAAAAAAGCAAGAGGCGTGGTCCTCAATCCATTCATATATATTATATGATATTTCTTCATAAAAAAAAAAATATTATTATTATTATTAATATTACTAGTAGTATTTATATTTTATTGAACAGTACATTTACATTTAATTATAATATACATGTTCCTAATATTTTACAAGCTAATAACAATTATATTATTTTGTAATCTAGCATTTATATTTTCAATATAATATATACTGAATATCCAGCAAAAGAAACTACAAAACTTTATAACTTTTATTTCTCGGCATTGCTGATACTGGAAAGCAGTTCTTCAGTAAAGTATTATTAGAGATCTTCTTCAGGGAAGAGCCGGAGTTTCTTCTATTGGGTGAAAGTTTAGAGTCACATTTAGAATGATGTGACAATATCTCGCACATGGCAGCAGATTGTAGAGAATAGTAAAGCCGGTGACTTCATTCTCCATTATTAGAGTGATTGTAAACCTTCTGTGTGCCGTTCTCCCCCGGGACTACTGACACCTGAGCTGAGCGCTCAATAGACACCACAAGACCGGCACATGATTACAGTGGTGGGGCCGCTCCATTCACAATAGAACAAAAGTCACCAAAGAACAACAAACCTGATAATTTATTGGATGAAAGTTTCTGCCCGATTCCCCCAGGAAACAGACGCTGAATTTACCGATCACCATCTGCTTTCCAATAGAAACTGTCATCATACAAGTCTTACTATGTCTCCTTCACTTTAACTATTCATTGATCCTTTTAGATTAGGTGAATAGCAATAAAATACAAATAAAAATGTACAATAATAATAATAATAATAATAATATTAAATAAATAATACATGAAATAAATTACATTTAATATAAAATAAATTAAATTATCTAAAGTATAGTTAAATTTATATAAATGACATTAAAAAAATAAATTTTAAGTACCAACATTATTATTATTATTATTATTAATATTATATTTATTTATTTTTTGTAACTATGCTAATAAACTCTACAGGGATGTTTAATGTGTTTTTTTCTTCTTTATGTTACTACTGTACAATATTCACAGTAAGGTGCAGCTTTATCTACATTGATTTTGTTTACACATGTGTATCATTTATGAGCATTAGTTTGTTCATCTTTATATCTATTAGCGCAGTTGCTCCCACAAAATGTTTAATGTGTACATTGCAGCTCTAGTTTGTTATTAATGTTGAAATTCCAATGATGGTTTGGGACATTTTTCCTCTATAAGACGCAGTACATAATACAGATCAATATATTACTTAAAATCGATTCATCAATACAGAAATTAATGAAATAATAAAATAATGTGAGTGGCTTCTTGTGTAGTTTATAGTGCATGCAGTAAGCTAAATGATATATCAGAAAAAATCCTGTACACTATGATGTCATAGAAACAAACAGGGCCGATCCGAGACGGGGTGCACGGGGTGCTCTGGACCCAGGCGCCAGAGGGGAGGGGGCGCCAAAGTGTCAGGAGCATCGCACCGTTGGTCCCCAGTATGTTACCATTGAGTGGGTAAGGACGAGGGCGCCTCGACCTCGTTCATTGCCCCCACCTCCTCCGCCCGCCCGGCACTCCCGCAGGCTGCAGCAGAGCAGTGTTCACATCCCCCGCCCGGCGCCCGCTGTAGCCGTAGAAGGAGTGAAGAGGTACACAATATATAGTGACATTGCCCTCCCTTCTTCCCCGCTGCAGAGGAGAGTGGAGGGAGCGGTAAGATGTCTCACTGCTAGCACCCCCACGCATCTCAATCCGTGGGGCAGCTCATGCTGCTAGAACTGTTGTCTGCTGTAATTTCGCTAGCTCCCCCCTCCTTCTCAATCTGCGGTGGAGAGGAGAGATGAGTCTGCCCATGCAGCAGGGACCGCTGGACATCACTAGCACCAAGCTTCACTAGCCCCCCCCTCCCCCTTCTCATTCCGCGGGGCAGAGGAGGGGAGGGAGAGCTGTGTCTGCTCATGTAGCTGGAACTGCTGGAATTTAGCTGGCACCAAGCCCCCCCCCTTGCTTCTCACTGTGCGGTGCAAATGAGGTGAGGGAGAGAAGAGATGTGTCTGCTCAAGCATCTCATGTAAGGAGGGGGGGCCCTCTGTGCAACCTCTGATGTAATGGGGGGGGCCACTGTACAACCTCTGATGTAATGGGGGGCCACTGTGCAACCTCTGATGTAATGGGGGGGGGGCTCTGTGCAGCCTCTGATGTAATGGGGGGGGGGCACTGTGCAACCTCTGATGTAATGGGGGGGCACTGTGCAACCTCTGATGTAATGGGGGGGCTCCGTGCAGCCTCTGATGTAATGGGGGGGGCACTGTGCAACCTCTGATGTAATGGGGGGGGGGGAACTGTGCAACCTCTGATGTAATGGGGGGCTCCGTGCAGCCTCTGATGTAATGGGGGGGCCTCCGTGCAACCTCTGATGTAATGGGGGTGCTATGTGCAACTTCTGATGTAATGAGGGGGCTCTGTGCAACCTCTGATGTAATGGGGGGGGCACTGTGCAACCTCTGATGTACTGTGGGGCCTCCGTGCAACCTCTGATGTAATGGGGGGGCCTCTGTGCAACCTCTGATGTAATGGGGGGGCCTCTGTGCAACCTCTGATGTAATGGGGGGGCCTCTGTGCAGACTCTGATGTAATGGGGGGGCCTCTGTGCAGACTCTGATGTAATGGGGGTCTCTGTGCAGACTCTGATGTAATGGGGGGGGGCCTCCGTGCAACCTCTGATGTAATGGGGGGCCTCTGTGCAACCTCTGATGTAATGGGGGGGGCCTCTGTGCAACCTCTGATGTAATGGGGGGCCTCTGTGCAGACTCTGATGTAATGGGGGGCCTCCGTGCAACCTCTGATGTAATGGGGGGCCTCTGTGAAACCTCTGATGTAATGGGGGGGGCCTCTGTGCAACCTCTGATGTAATGGGGGGGCCTCTGTGCAGACTCTGATGTAATGGGGGTCTCTGTGCAGACTCTGATGTAATGGGGGGGGCTCTGTGCAGACTCTGATGTAATGGGGGGGCCTCTGTGCAGACTCTGATGTAATGGGGGGGGCCTCTGTGCAGACTCTGATGTAAGGGGGGCCTCTGTGCAGGCTCTGATGTAAGGGGGGCCTCTTTGCAGACTCTGATGTAATGGGGTCCTCTGTGCAGACTCTGATTTAATGGGGTCCTCTGTGCAGACTCTGATGTAAGGGGGCCTCTGTGCAGACTCTGATGTAAGGGGGGCCTCTGTGCAGACTCTGATGTAATGGGGTCCTCTGTGCAGACTCTGATTTAATGGGGTCCTCTGTGCAGACTCTGATGTAATGGGGGCCCCTGTGCAGACTCTGATTTAATGGGGTCCTCTGTGCAGACTCTGATGTAATGGGGGGCCTCTGTGCAGACTCTGATGTAAGGGGGGCCTCTGTGCAGACTCTGATGTAAGGGGGGCCTCTGTGCAGACTCTGATGTAATGGGGGGCCTCTGTGCAGACTCTGATGTAATGGGGGGCCTCTGTGCAGACTCTGATGCTTACATAATAATGTACATAACGTAATGTACCAAAAGATGCCAGTCAGACTCATCTCTCTCTCAGCCCCTCTCTCTGTCCACTACCCTCTCTCTCAGCCCCTCTCTCTGTCCACTACCCTCTCTCTCAGCCCCTCTCTCTGTCCAATACCCTCTCTATCAGCCCCTCTCTCTGTCCACTACCCTCTCTCTCAGCCCCTCTCTCTGTCCACTACCCTCTCTCTCAGCCCCTCTCTCTGTCCAATACCCTCTCTATCAGCCCTCTCTCTGTCCACTACCCTCTCTCTCAGCCCCTCTCTCTGTCCAATACCCTCTCTCTCAGCCCCTCTCTCTGTCCACTACCCTCTCTCTCAGCCCCTCTCTCTGTCCACTACCCTCTCTCTCAGCCCCTTTCTCTGTCTACTACCCTCTCTCTCAGCCCCTCTCTCTGTCCACTACCCTCTCTATCAGCCCTCTCTCTGTCCAATACCCTCTCTATCAGCCCCTCTCTCTGTCCACTACCCTCTCTCTCAGCCCCTCTCTCTGTCCAATACCCTCTCTATCAGCCCCTCTCTCTGTCCAATACCCTCTCTCTCAGCCCCTGTCTCTGTCCAATACCCTCTCTCTCAGCCCCTCTCTCTGTCCACTACCCTCTCTCTCAGCCCCTCTCTCTGTCCAATACCCTCTCTATCAGCCCCTCTCTCTGTCCACTACCCTCTCTCTCAGCCCCTCTCTCTGTCCAATACCCTCTCTCTCAGCCCCTCTCTCTGTCCACTACCCTCTCTCTCAGCCCCTTTCTCTGTCCACTACCCTCTCTCTCAGCCCCTCTCTCTGTCCACTACCCTCTCTATCAGCCCTCTCTCTGTCCAATACCCTCTCTATCAGCCCCTCTCTCTGTCCACTACCCTCTCTCTCAGCCCCTCTCTCTGTCCACTACCCTCTCTCTCTCAGCCCCTCTCTCTGTCCACTACCCTCTCTCTCAGCCCCTCTCTCTGTCCACTACCCTCTCTCTCAGCCCCTCTCTCTGTCCACTACCCTCTCTCTCAGCCCCTCTCTCTGTCCACTACCCTCTCTCTCAGCCCCTCTCTCTGTCCACTACCCTCTCTCTCAGCCCCTCTCTCTGTCCAATACCCTATCTCTCAGCCTCATCTCTCTCTCTCCATTTGGTGGGCACTGGTAGGCTATAATTGGTGAGCAATGGTAGGCTGCATTTGATGGGCACTGATAAGGTTGCATTTGGTGGACACTGGTGAGGCTGCATTGATCTCTTGTACCATGTCTGCAGTCCCTGATCATCTCCTGTTCTATGTCTGCAGTCTCTGACCATCTCCTGTATTGTGTCTGAGGGCTCTTTCTAAACAGACTCTCTAACAGAAGCCCTCTCTGTGTCCATTAGAGAGACCCTCCTCCAGGTTCAATTAGAGTACTCTGCTGCTCTTCCTGTATATCGTTTATTGTTAAGAGATCATGGGTGGATCCCGGGGTAACAATGACTCCTTAGGGGAGCATCTCTGTGTTTGAGTCATTGCCATAGACTCAATTGTAAAGGGGGAGGAGTTAGTAAGATGACCACGCCCTTGCAGGGGCGCCAGAAATATTTCTGCACCCAGGCGCATATGACCCTAGGATCGGCCCTGGAAACAAACCAAATGCATGCATGTTTATCATACATCATCTAGTATACAGCACACAGATACATGTATGAGAAGTACAACTTCTTGTATGGGTTACTAGAGGCATTTTCTGTTAAATTTTTTCCATTCTCCTTCAGTAATAGACAGGCTTCCATTTGAAAAACTTGTCTGGCAAAAATGACTTATTTTGAATGCACTTAAACCCAATATATAATATTTAATGAAAATTATAAATGATAAAGGGACCGGGTCACATCGAATAAACAGATACCAAACATGCCACGCCTTAAAACTGACCACATCTGTGAAAATATGAAGGGCCGTGGTACCCCAAATTGTCCATGGGGGGCACTATAAAAGTGTTTACAGTTGTTTGCACTCTCATGTGTGCACAGAGAGACAGGGTCACTTTAATTATTTTACATGTATTTTATTATCTTTTACATTATTTAACATTTTTTTTTATTTACCTTTATTGCTATCACAAGGAGACTAACAATTCCAAGTGTGAACAGATGACGGGATCTCTTTATGGAGACATCAGGGGACTATTAGACCTCAAATGTCTCCCCCCCCCCCCCACTGCAGCTAATAAAGCACAGAGCATGCTTGAGTAGCCACTTTACCAGCTATAGAATCCGGGGAATGACAGCTCCGCCCCCTGTGGTGATGAAATCCTCGTCTTTTCTGGGCTCACAAAGGAGATTTGGTACAACCTTCAGGAGATTTACCCCCCTTCATGACCAGGCCATTTTTTGCAATACGGCACTGCATTAATTTAACTGACAATTGCGTGGTTGTGCGACGTTGTACACAAATAAAATGTTTGTCCCATTTTTTATTACAAATAGAGATTTATTTTGGTGGTATTTGATCACTTTTGTGAAATGTATTTTTTGTGCTCTAAACAAAAAAAAGCCGAACATTTTTGAGAAAAAGTTGGCATTCTGCTATAAAACATCCAATATTTTTTTTTAATCTAATTTATTCATGAATTTGGTCCAATTCTGCTACATTTCTTGGTAATAATAAAATCCCAATAAGTATTTATTGATTGGTTTGTGCACAAGTTATAGTGAATACAAACTATGGGATTTGTACTGGAATTTTTATTTAATTTTTATCTTTTTACTTGTAATGGCGGCGATCAGAGACTTATAGCGGGACTGCGATATTGGACAGACGAA
This sequence comes from Rana temporaria, assembly GCF_905171775.1. Lineage (NCBI taxonomy): Eukaryota > Metazoa > Chordata > Amphibia > Anura > Ranidae > Rana > Rana temporaria. The sequence goes on along the minus strand of NC_053489.1, from coordinate 11,968,035 downwards.
CATATAGCCAGATTCAGGTAGCTTTACGCCGACGTATCAGTAGATACGCCTACGTAACTCTGAATCTACGCCGTCCTAAGTTTAAGCGTATTCTGGAAACCAGATACGCTTAAATTAGGCTAAAATATACGAGCGGCGTAAGTCTCCTACGCCGTTGTGTCTTAGGGTGCAATTTCTCTGCTGGCCGCTAGGTGGCGCTTCCGTTGAGTTAGGCATAGAATATGTAAATGACTAGATACGCCGATTCACGAACGTCGCATTTTTTTTTACGTCGTTTATGTACGGCTTTTTCCGGCGTAAAGTTAGTCGAACAAATAGCTGGCCTAGTCAATGTTAAGTATGGCCGTCGTTCCCGCGTCGAAATTTTTAATTTTTACGTAGTTTGCGTAAGTCGTCCGTGAATGGGGCTGGACGTAATTTCCGTTCACGTCGAAACCAATACGTCCTTGCGGCGTACTTTGGAGAAATGCACACTGGGATATGTACACGGACGGCGCATGCACCTTTCGTAAAAAAAGGCAATCACATCGGGTCACCACTATTTACATAAAACACGCCCCCTCATCCTCATTTGAATTAGGCGCTGTGACAGTATGCAAGGTGCGATACATGATCATAGGTACATTTCACCTCGCATACGGTCTATTATGAGAGACTGAACCGGAATCCGGCCCGGGTTTTACAGCCTCTGGGCCTGGCTAGGGTTCCGGTCCGGATGTTTGGGTCCACTGGAGTCCACAATCAGCTGGACTTTAAAAGACCAGGAAGAAAACACAACAGGGCTCTGGCTTTGAGACTCAGGAAGGGACCTGAGTGAAGGGAGCGCTCAATGTTGGACTAAAGAATGGTTTGCTTTACTGCATGTTTTGTGGGTGTCAGGGACCAGCCCTGCACTGTATAGAGAGGAGAATATTTGTTTAGTTGGCGCCGGACGGCAAGGATTTAATTTATTGTTTTCTTTATTTTTAACCTGCAAACCTTTTAAATAAAACCTGGCATCCGCCAGACTTAAAAAGAAAGTGCCTGCTTGCGGACTATCATTCAGAAAAGGTGATCCCCACGAGCTAATCTCCCACAGCGCGCTTACGCCGGGCCCCATTTACGCTACGCCGCCGTAACTTAGGAGGCAAGTGCTTTGTGAATACAGTACTTGACTCTCTGACTTACGGCGGCCTAGCGTAAATACGATACGCTACGCCGCCAGAAAAATGCGCCGCCGTACCTAAATCTGGCTACAAGTGACACTTTGTGGGGGACCAGTGACACCAATACAGTGATTATTGCTAAAAATATGCACTGTCACTGTACTAATGACACTGGCTGGGATAGGGTTAACATCAGGGGCAATCAAATAATTAAATGTGTGCCTAGCCAGTGTTTATGTGTACACAGTGTGGTGCTTTAACTAAGGGATGTGCTTTGCAGGGAAACAAAGTCCATCCCCATCCCCACTGACTGGGCGGAGCTCTGCATTGTTTCCATATGTTGGGGATCCTGTTCAAAATGGAGGCCTAGTGCAAAAAATGTATTATTACACATAAAAGGAACAACAATCTTTTTGGAGTTTTATTTTTGTTTCTGTGAATAAATGATGCTCTAGATTTTTAGATCTTATGCCGTGTACACACCATGAGGCCTAGTACACACGAGAGGATTTATCCGCGGATACGGTCCAGCGGACCGTTTCCCGCGGATAAATCCTCTCGAGGATTTCAGCGGATTTGGATCCGATGGAGTGTACTCACCATAGGATCGAAATCCGCGCCGAAATCCCCTCGCGATGACGTGTCGCGCCGTCGCCGCGATGATGACACGGAGACAAGCGCGACGCTGTCATATAAGGAATTCCATGCATGCGTCGAATCATTACGACGCATGCGGGGGATCCCTTCGGACGGATTGATCCGGTGAGTCTGTACAGACCAGCGGATCAATCCGTTGGGATGGATTCAAGCGGATAGATTTGAAAGCATGTCTTCAAATTTATATCCGCTTGAAATCCATCCCAGGGGATAAAAATCCGCGGAAACAGATCCGCTGGAGTGTACACACCAGGGGATCTATCCGCTGAAACCGATCCGCTGAGATTTTTCAGCGGATGGATTCTATGGTGTGTACGGGGCCTCAGAATTTCCGATGGAATAAAATCTGATGGAATTTTCGGTTGGAATTCCGTCTTCCATCAGTCTTGCATACACATTGTCAGACTAAATTCCGACGGCCCAAAACATGGTGACGTAAAACACTATAACAAGCCGAGAATAATGAAGTTCAATGCTTCCGAGCACGCGTCGACTTGATTCAATGCATGCGTGGGTTTTTTCTTCGTCTGAGTTGCACACAGATGATAGGAATTTCATAAAGTTTTTTGTTTTTTTTTAAATAAAAAAAATAAAACATGTTCTATTTCTAAACACCAATGGAAAAAAAAGTCTGTTGGGGCCCACACACGATCATAATTTCCAAGGAAAACAGTTTTTTTATCGGAAATTCCGATCATGTGTACGCAGCATTACTGTTATTATTTTTTTTATTTGAATTGTTATTTATTTTATTTATTTGTATTACATTTTAAATTGGGACCCAGCGTGCATAATATAATACACCTAGGAGCTACAATACATTTAGCTAGATTCAGATAGGGCGGCGCATCTTTTAGGCGGCGTAGTGTATCGTATTTACGCTATGCCGCCGTAAGTCAGAGAGGCAAGTGCTGTATTCACAAAGCACTTGCGTCCTAAGTTACGGCGGCGTAGCGTAAATGGGGCCGGCTTAAGCGCGCCTAATTCAAATGAGGATAAGGGGGGCGTGTTTTATGTAAATGATTGGAGACCCGACGTGATTGATGTTTTTTACGAATGGCGCATGCACCGTCCGTGTACATATCCCAGTGTGCATTGCTCCAAAGTATGCCGCAAGGACGTATTGGTTTCGACGTGAACGTAAATTACGTCCAGCCCCATTCACGGACGACTTACGCAAACGACGTAAAATTTTCAAATTTCGACGCGGGAACGACGGCCATACTTAACAGGGGGCAGCTTTATTTTACGCCGACGTACCTCTTACGGAAACGGCGTATCGTTACTGCGACGGGCGCACGTACGTTCGTAAATCGGCGTATCTAGTCATTTGCATATTCTACGCCAAACTCAACGGAAGCGCCACCTAGCGGCCAGCGTAAATATGCACCCTAAGATATGATGGCGTAGGAGACTTACGCCGCTCGTATCTTAGCCTAATTTAAGCGTATCTGGTTTCCAGAATACGCTTACATTTACGACGGCGTAGATTCAGAGTTACGATGGCGTATCTACTGATACGCCGGCTTAACTGTTTCTGTATCTGGCCAATTGTATTTATGGATTTTTTATAGAATTAAAATTAAAAAATTAAAAATGATAACAATGAAAAAAAAAAAATATATATATATATATATATATATATATATAAATAAGTAACTAAAAATTAATTAATTGAAAGTAAATAAATAATAAACATAAAAAAAAAATGAAAAAAAAAATGTGTGCTGCAATGAAATGTGTATGATGTTACCCCTTGGTGGACTAATAATTACCTTGCCAATTAGTAATCATATCTAATTGATATATGTGTATTGTATTCGCTGATCATCTCAGTGGGTGAATACATGGACCCCCCTTGTTTTATTTTGGGTGGAAACTTCACAAATTTGTATCAAACTATGACCTTATCCAATAATAAAAATCATTTGTAAACCGACAAAATCTTCATACAATATTAAAATTTATGCCGCGTACACACCATCACTTTATGTGATGAAAAAAAACGACATTTTCTGTGAAGTAAAAAACAACGTTTTTTTGAAACTTCAATTTTCAAAGACGAAGTTGCCTACACACCATCGTTTTCTCACAATGTTCTAGCAAAGCGAGGTTACGTTCACCACTTTTTTCCGTTGAAGCTCGCTTTATAACTAGCTTCTGGGCATGCGCGGGTGTAAAAACGTAATTTTAAACGTCGTTTTTTGCTACACACGGTCAATTTCTGTGAAGTAAAAAACGACATTTTGAAAAATGACACATAAAATTGAAGCATGCTCATGTTAAAGCGGGAGTTCACCCATTTAAAAAAAAAAAAAAAATCTCCCCTTAGCTTCCTGCTCGTTCGGTCTAGGGGAATCGGCTATTTATATTAAAATATGAGCAGTACTTACCCGTTTTCGAGCTGCATCTTCTTCCGTCGCTTCCGGGTATGGGTCTTCGGGAGCGGGCGTTCCTTCTTGATTGACATTCTTCCGAGAGGCTTCCGACGGTCGCATCCATCGCGTCACTCGTAGCCGAAAGAAGCCGAACGTCGGTGCGGCTCTATACTGCGCCTGCGCACCGACGTTCGGCTTCTTTCGGAAAATCGTGACGCGATGGATGCGACCGTCGGAAGCCTCTCGGAAACCTGTCAATCAAGAAGGACCGCCCATTCCCGAAGCCCATACCCGGAAGCGACGGAGAGGATGCGTCTCGTAAACGGGTAAGTACTGCACATATTTTAAAATAAATAGCCGATTCCCCTAGTAATAACGAGCAGGAAGCGAAGGGGGAAAAGTGCCCTCTAAGGGTGAACCCCCGCTTTAAGCTACTGGCCTCTCACATATTAATAGCTGCACGTCTTGCTCTTGCAAAGAAGTGGAAATCACTGCATCCACCCACACTGTCGGACCTGATCATTCTGTTAAATAATCATTTCCGAATGGAATTCTTTTTCGCCAAAGCTAAAATGACCACCCCGTCTTTCTATAGAAACTGGGCACTATGGATCAAGGATCATAGAAGTTTAACACTTTAATCCACTGGAGCATCTCAAGAACTACTCCTTTTATCCTTAGTCTGTTTCATACTCAGTTTAGTACCTGTTTAGGTAATAATGTCTATATCCTTCAAATAACATGTGCAGTAATGTCATTTTTCACTGTTCTATTGTTTCTCGTACTGCCACGCTTATCTATTCTGATGTGCAAATACTTATTTGTTCCCATCCCCTCTTCGCAAAAACCAAGAGATATATCTGGGATGGTGATTGGCTATGTTGCATATGAGCCCTTGACACAAGTAGCTCCCAAATTGGGGTGTCGGGGTTAGTAGGCAATACCTCCATCACACAAATTGCTCGCTGTTTAAAGTACAGTATAATTCTGTCAGGCTACTGAAACTTATCTGACGATTTCTCTTTTTGTTTTTTTGTTTAACATAACATATGTAAGTTTAATAACAAATATCATTGATGCTATTGTTTTCTATGTGAAAATCTTAATAAACATTATTGTTTAAAAAAAAAAATTGAAGCATGCTTCAGTTTTTTTTTGTCGTTTTCTACAAGACATAAAACGATGCTTTCCCCCACACACGGTCATTTAAAGTGACGTTTTTAAAAACGTTGTTTTTTTTCATCACATAAAGTGATGGTGTGTATGCGGCATTACACTTTAAAAATTAGATATAAAACAAGTATTGTCAATGTTCAGGCCTGAAGTGTAATACACAGAGTGCTGGGTTCAGGAGACCATAATACAGAGTGCTGGGTTCAGGAGACCGTAATACACAGAGTGCTGGGTTCAGGAGACCATAATACAGAGTGCTGGGTTCAGGAGACCGTAATACAGAGTGCTGGGTTCAGGAGAGTGTAATACAGAGTGCTGGGTTCAGGAGACCGTAATACAGAGTGCTGGGTTCAGGAGAGTGTAATACAGAGTGCTGGGTTCAGGAGAGCGTAATACAGAGTGCTGGGTTCAGGAGAGCGTAATACAGAGTGCTGGGTTCAGGAGAGCGTAATACAGAGTGCTGGGTTCAGGAGAGTGTAATACAGAGTGCTGGGTTCAGGAGAGCGTAATACAGAGTGCTGGGTTCAGGAGAGCATAATACAGAGTGCTGGGTTCAGGAGAGCGTAATACACAGAGTGCTGGGTTCAGGAGACCGTAATACACAGAGTGCTGGGTTCAGGAGAGTGTAATACAGAGTGCTGGGTTCAGGAGAGCGTAATACACAGAGTGCTGGATTCAGGAGACCATAATATAAAGTGCTGGGTTCAGGAGAGTGTAATACACAGAGCGTATTGATGTGGCCCTGTCTGTGTTATCTGTACATTGGAGAGGGTGGGAGCCATTAAATTGACTGAGGAGCCGAGTCTAAGTACCCCCCCCCCAGATCTTCACCAGAGACCCCGCAAACGGGAGAAACGTCCCCTTTTATAGTAGTGAGAGACAAACATCGGTCCAGACCCAGTCATTTCCCACCCGCCATCACTGTTTTTCCTTTCTTCAAGGCATACCATTGGATGGAGGTGACCAGTATGTGGTTGAGGTTCTAGGCTGCCCCCTGCTGTACATCTCATGTGAGGGAAAATACCTCAATTAATAGAAGAACAGCAGATAATGTGATGACCATTGAAGAGTTCTCTATCAGTCAGTAGTTGAAGACAGATATCGGTCCTTACAATGATTATTGGGTGTAAAGATCTGAGCACACCGGCAGGACACATAAGAAAATGTTCCCCAGCACTGCAATCCAAAGATCTCAGTCATGTTGATGGAACCCGACCACTTCCATCCCATATAATCTTTACCATCATAACATTACCTGCAACGATTATTTTTATGTAATCACAAGTCTCCATGGAAATATTATCTGGTGACACTGATATAAAGTCCTTGTTTGGACATTTTGAATTATGGGGGCGGCAATGTTCTGCCCACAATTCCTGCCTGTAAATCCCCCGGTTACATGATTCCCCAAAGAATCTTCACTGATGTACATTGTCCAGGAATCTTCCATTGTTGTCATTTCATGTGAATCTTCACCCCAAAGACAAATCACCTGAAAATGAGGTTCAAAAATAAATCATTTGCTGAAAAAAAGACAAATACTTACCTGAGCCCCGACTTCCAAAGTTTCCAAGAGGAGGGGGTGACATTACCGGGCCTCACTGCTGCCCCCTGGGGTATCTGGACCCCTGAAATCCGGTGAGAATATCCCCTACAAGGGTCCTCATGTCCCCCCCATAATCCTCTATGATGTAATCTTGTACAGACAGAGCTCTCTCTATATAACATGTATATACTGTACAGGAGCGGAGCTACAGCTGTGCTCATAAGTCTACACACCCCCGGCAGAATTTGTAAAATGTGGAGGATTTTTTTAGGAAAACACATTGGGGCAGATCCACAAAAGAATTACGCCAGCGTATCTATTGATACGCCGGCGTAATTTTTAATTTCCTGCGTCGTATCTTTGTTTTGTATCCACAAAACAAGATACGACGGCATCTTGGGTCGATCCGACAGGCGAACGTCTTAGTACACCGTCGGATCTAAGCTGCAATTTTTCGGCGGCCGGTAGGTGGCGTTTCCGTCGAAATCCGCGTTGAGTATGCTAATTAGCTAGTTACGGCGATCCACAAACGTATGTCTGGCCGGCGCATTTTTTTTACGTCGTTTGGCTTTTCCGGTGTATAGTTAAAGCTGCTGTATGAGGCGTACTCAATGTTAAGTATGGCCGTCCTTCCCACCTAGAAATTTGAAATTTTTACATCGTTTGCGTAAGTCGTTCGCGAATAGGGATTTGCGTAGAATGACGTCACCGTCTGAAGCATTGGCTTGTTCCGGGTTAATTTCGAGCATGCGCACTGGGATACCCCCACGGACGGTGCATGCGCAGTTAAAAAAAATGTTGTTTACGTCGAGTCACGACGTATTTACATAAAACACGCCCCCATCACTTCCATTTGAATTCCGCGTCCTTACGCCGCAAAAGATACACTATGCCGCCGTAACTTACGGCGCAAATTCGTTGAGGATTCGGGAAAACAAAGTAAGTTACAGCGGCGTAGTGTATCTTGGGTACGCTACGCCCGGCGCAATAATGCGCCGTTGTATATGGATCTACCCCATTTATTTTATTTGTAATGTGATTAGAATGAAACAATCAGACATCCCAGAATAGCACAATCCTCGTCAGTGGCGGAATTGTCAGACAAAAGTCTTTATTATCATAATGCACTTCCTGACCTTTGAACTTACAAGGCCAATAAGGAAGGTTTTGGATGGCCCCGCCCCCTCTATAATAGAGTGAGGTCACAGTGGCCATAGTGACATGTGATTTATCTGTGATGGGAAGATATAAAGTGCACAGGGAGAGATTAGTGGAGGGATTGTAGGGATCGGCGGCTCTGATAAAGTAGATGGAATCCCTTCCTGAATGTCATAGAGGTAATGAGGAAGAATTTATGAAATTATAAGATAATTATTAATTGTATCTTTTCTTATTATAATATGTCTATGTAACGTAAGGCTGACGTGTCATTAGGAAAACCTTTTACCCAACTCCATGTCATTTCATGTCTTGTCTGATAAAGTTGTAATGGGATTGAACTTTGTAATATCAGGTGATGTTTGTCAGTGGAAAGTGTTATCCTTTGTCATGTGACCTTTGTCATGTGACCGTGTATTACCTATTCTGGAAATCACCATCTCCATCTTATGAGAATTCATTCACTCAAGGTTCACCTCTAATGATTAGGACATCAAAAGAGATTTCATTCCATAAAATAGTACAGAATGAGATTCCTTGTGACGTCATCACCGCACACCATCTGACCATTTCCTGACCAATCACATCACACCTCCATAATATAGAAATACAACATTCATCCTACAAATGTGGGCCATTTCTTCTACAATATCACCTTCATCACTTTTACTGAAGATTAGTTACCCCCCTAAACATCCTATATTGTCCGATAGCAGAGACCCCGGAGAATAAAATGTTGGTGGTTTTATGTCACATGTTTATAATGAAACAGTTTATGCAATGCATATATTGTGAACATACAGTAAAGTAAATCTTAGTGCACACAGATGAAATACATTCCCCAATTGTTAATAAAATATAATATATAAGATTGTGTTCAGTAAATACCCAACATGCCATGATATAACATATTGTGTGTCCCTGAAATTAGACATGTGCACTGCTGAAAAAAAATGTCGTTTTAATTTCATTTGTTTTTTTTTGTTTTTTTTTCGGAGATTCTAAAATTCCAAAAATTCATAAATTCGGAAATCAAGAAACTTGGAAAATTTGAAAATTCATAAATTCAAAAAATCGAAAATTTGGATATCGTAAATCCGTAAATTTGAAAATTTGAAAATCCAGAATTAATAAAAAAAATGCGCTAAGGTTGAATTAGAAAATTCATAAATTCAGAATTCGGAAATCCATAAATTTGAAAATTTGGGGTTCGAAAAAAAAAACTGAAAATTGGTAAATTTTGTCAAATTTTAAAATTCTGAATCCATAAATTGGTAAATGTAAAAATTTGTAGAGTAGAAAATGTGTAAATTAGTAAATTCGTAAATTCAAAAATTCGGAATTAGAAAATTTGAAAATTAGGAAAATCCGAAAATTTTAAAATAAGAATGAAAAATTAGAAAATTAGGAAGAATGAAAATCAAAAAACCTAAAAATTTGAAATAATTAACTAACTAACTAATAATAACTATTAAATTACAGGTATTGGAATTTCCTTTCAAATTTGGCTGTTAGCGAATGTAACAAATACAAATTCATCCAAAGTTACGAATTACCCGAGATAAAGAATGCTGGGCCAGATTCACAGAACAGATACGACGGCGTATCTCCTGATACACCGTCGTATCTCTTGTTCTATAGATATCTATATTTAGATAGCCCTAAGATCCGACAGGTGTAATTGACTTACACCGTCGGATCTTAGGATGCAGTACCTCGGCCGCCGCTGGGTGGAGTTTGCGTCGTATTCCAGCGTCGGGGATGCAAATTAGCAGTTACGGCGGTTTTTCCCGTCGTTACGTCGGCGCAAGTCTTAGTTTCCCGTTGCAAAGTTAGGGGTGCTATTAACATGGTGTAAAATTACTCCACCATGTTAAAGTATGCCCGTCGTTCCAGCGTCGCTTTTGAATTTTTTTTTTTCGGTGTAAGTACGTTACGCACGTCGCGATTCACAAACACGTCGGGCCGCCGTAAGTTCGCGCAAAGCACGTCGGGAAAATTGCGAACGGAGCGCGGCTAATTTAAATGGTACCCGCCCCATTTGAATTGGGCGGGCTTGCGCCGGACGTGTTTACGATACACCGCCGCAAGTTTACAGGTAAGTGGTTTGTGGATCAGGCACTTACACTGAAAACTTGCGGCGGTGTAACGTAAACGGGTTACGTTACACGGCCGAAATTATATGTGAATCTGGCCCGCTATATCTAAACAAAATAATTAAATAATAATAATAATACATTTATAATATTATTATTATTATTATTATTATTATTATTATTATTTATTATTATTAATTTGTTACTTTCCATTTCTCATTATTACGGATAATTGATAACTTCAGATAAATTTGTATTTGTTATGTTCCCTAACAACCACATTTTAAAAGAAAATTTTGATACCTATAACCTAATAGTTAGTAATAGTTAAGTTGTTATTATTATTGTAGTTAGTTCATTATATAATTATTTCAGATTTTCAAATTGTCAGGTTTTTGAATTTTCAGATTTTCATTCTTATTTTTTGATTTCCGAATTTCTGAAGTTCCAGATTTTTTGATTTATGAATTTTAAATTCACGATTTTTCAAATTTATGAATTTAATATTACAATATTGCATCAAATTAAACTTGAACTCTAAACATATTTGTGAAATAAATATATTCAAAATAATGATGTTTTTGTTAAGCCAAAGGTGATGTAAAGTGTCATTGTAATTAAAATGCAGTTTTTAAATGTAAACATTTTGGCTGCCGCATTAGAATAAAAAAAACATTGTACATTTTTGATTTGACTAATTTGAAATTTAGCGTTTCAAATTGAAAAAAAATCTGTAAATTTGAAGAAAATTTGATAAAACACATAAAACAAATTCTGAATATGAATCCCAAATATGAATTTAACAAAAAAAATAACTAGAATAACAAATTGAAATGAAAGGAAATGAAAACATTGTTTCATCTCTACCTGAGACAAGCACAAGATTTATTACTCATTGTCCATCATTTACACTTTACAAGTCTTTATTTCTCATCAGTTTAGTTACTTTTTTCTCTTTATTATTTGTTACTTTTTTGTTTATTTTATCACATGTATCTCTTGAATTCCACAGAAGAAAGATAATGAAAGGTCCCAGCAATATGCTGGACCAACATGGGCTGGACCAAAGGACGAGAAGCACCGCTGTGCAGTCTCTCCTGCTGTGTCCTTTCGTTTCAGGTGCCGTGCAGATGCTGGGCAGCAACAGCGTGTGATTGGCGGAAGAAGCGGATCCGCCGATTGGTCGAATCGGGCGGGAGAAACCCGCGCTGTAGGAGGTTATAAAAGGGCTTCAGCGCGGCGGTCTCCTCAGCCCGTCCTGTCAGTCAGCGTCGCAGCAGGGACAGTGCCTGTCAGCACCTCAGAATGAAGCGCCGCGCCACCAGTAGCAGGGAAGTCCTCCTGTGCCAACTGCTGGAGAGGGCTGAGAGCAAGGGGGGTGAGGAATGGCTGCTCCGCTGTCTAGAGGAAGGTAACACTTCAGTACAGCCCACACCATCCCCTCCGGTGCAGAGAAAAGGCTCAGCTGCTGCGGGGAGCGCAGCAAAACAGAAGCCAGGGAGGAAGAGAAAAGTTCAGAGTGCAGCCCCTTCTCCTCAGTCAAGTCTGAAGAAAGAAGTAGCTGTGACAAGAAGTGCATCTCGGCAGCGAGAGAGCAGCGCTACTCACCCAATACAAGTGGAGGAGAGTGAGCAACCTATGTCCCAAGTTGGTGAGAAATCATATCCTGATATGTCTCAGTTGTCTGTACTGGTCAATTCCCTGTCAAATGTTTCACACCAATTTCAGGGGGCACATGCTAGTGGTGCTGATAGAGGTATACAAGGGGCACAGGGGTCTGGTGCTTATAGTGACAGGAATTTATGTATTATACAGGTGCACATGCCATGGGTGCAGAACAGCAATCACAGAGTGAGGCAGAAAGCCAGAGAGCACAAGTGTATGGTGCTGATTATTTACATGAGTCCAGTAATGATTTTATCCCACATGATATGCAGTATTTGGAGGATGTAAATGCAATTTGGCAGGAGTCAAGTACTCATGCATTGCAGGATATGAGAAAGCCAATTACTGCTAAGGGCTTGGTTAATACTATTAACCCCTAATTGCCTATTAGGCCGTCAGCTGTGACAGTGGGGGAGTCTTCGTTTAAGGAGCCCCTCCCATGTGTTCTGTCCCCTTTGGGCTTTCATTTGCCCAGGACAGTGAAAGAAAAAATTTGGAGGGGAGAGTTCATCGACTTGTTGTCTTTATTGCCCTCCTCCAAGGAGTTTTTATCTAAGGCTGATAAACCAGCGGGTGACAGGTCCGAGGAGGATAGGAGGAGGGCCGTGCCTAGAACTTTTCAAAATTGGCTGCAGGCTTTCTGCATTTATGCAGCTGTAATGGGAGAGCGTTTCCCCAGCAAGTGCTCGGGTCTATTCCAGCACTTGGACATTATTGCCGAGGCGTTTCGCCATTTCGGAGGCTCGTCTTGGTTCTTGTATGACGAGAATTTTCGGCAAAAATTGGCAGTCCACCCTTCGCTACACTGGGGGACAAAAGACGTGGGTCTATGGTTAAACTTAATGTTGCCAGCAAAACCCCAGTTTGCTCCTAGGCCCCCAACAAATAGCCAGGGCAATTTTCGCAAAGGTTTTTGCTTTGCCTTCAATGAGGGCCAGTGCAAGTTCCTTACAAATTGTCGGTACAGGCACGACTGCTCCTACTGCAGCGGTTCTCATGCAGCCAGCAGGTGTTTCCGCAAATCCGCCGCATCCTCTTTTCAGCCAGTTTCCAAGGATATCCATGGAAAAGGCGCCGACTCCAGTGAGGCTAGCCGTAATGCAACCATGGTTAGAGCGCTACCCAGACCACAGGATGGCGGCTCTGCTAATTGAAGGATTCAGAGACGGGTTTTTAGTCCCGGCCTTTACAGGCCCGGGTTGTGTGATGGTAAAAAATTTACTATCAGTTGATTGCCATGTCGATGTTGTGTATGAAAAAATATCCAAGGAAGTGGCTGAAGGTAGGGTTGCGGGCCCTTTCCAGGCTCCCCCGTTTACAAATTTTCGTTTGTCCCCGTTGGGCATAGTTCCCAAAAAAGAAGAGGGAGCATATAGGTTAATTCATCATCTTTCCTACCCTCCCAAATCCTCCCTGAATGATGAGGTTTCTAACATATTAGCTCCTGTATGTTATTCTTCATTTGATGAAGCTTTGGTCATCTTAAGGCAGATGGGCAAAGGTTCATTGCTGGCTAAAGCCGACATCAAAGCGGCTTTTCGTTTATTGCCTGTGCACCCCCAAGGATTTAATTCTTTGGGATTTCATTTCTTGGGTCAATTTTTCTTTGATAAGGCTATGCCCATGGGATTTTCCCTTTCATGCTTTTACTTTGAAGCCTTCTCCACCTTTTTGCACTGGGTCCTATCCCAAAGGTTTCCCCATGGGGCTGCTTTGCATTACCTAGATGATTTTTTATTCTTTGGGAAGGAAGGATCCTCGGAGTGCTCCGAGGCTTTACAGGTTTTCTTCGAAATCTGTGAAGACTTTGGCGTTCCCCTAGCGCAAGAAAAAACATTTTTTCCCTCCACGTCTATCGAATTCCTCGGCATTATCATTGATTCGATACACATGGAGTTCAGATTACCGGAACAAAAATTGCGGAAACTAAGATCCTTGATCTCTTCATTCTTATCCAGGAAGAAAGTGCTATTGAAAGAAGCCCAGTCTTTACTGGGGCTGTTTGCGTTTGCTGCCCGGGTCATCCCAATGGCTAGGGTTTCTCACGTAGTTTCTCCTTGGCCATTAAAGGCCTTACTAACCCGCGGGCGCACATCCGGTTGTCGAAAGGGGTTAGGGAGGATCTTAAGATCTGGGATGCCTTTTTGACCAATTTTAACGGTTCCACAGTGTGGCAACAGGAGTTTGTAGTAAGTAGCCAGATGAATTTCTTTACGGATGCAGCCGGCTCGGTAGGCTTTGGGGCCTTCCTTAATGGGCATTGGTGCGCTGGTGTTTGGCATCAGGAATGGTTGCAGGAGGACATCTTACAAAACCTGGTCCTCCTGGAATTATTTCCAGTGGTAGTTTCAGTAGTAATCTGGAAAGAATTCTTTGAGAATAGGAGAATCATGGTCCATACGGACAATAAAGGGGTCCTGTTCGCTATTAATGCTTTATCTTCTAGATCTGAGCCAGTTGTTAAACTGCTGCGTTTTTTGGTATTGCACTGCATGCGCCACAATATTTGGCTTAAGGCTGAACATATAGCTGGAATTCATAACAATATTGCCGATGCTTTGTCTCGCCTACAGTTTGCGAATTTCCGGGACCTGGCGCCATCGGCAGATCAACAGGGGACCCCTTGCCCGGAATTCCTCTGGGGCTTAATATGGGACTAATTTTCAGTAACCTACGCAATTCAGTTTCAAGTAAGACATGGTCGGACTATAAGTTATCTTGGTCCAGATGGTTTTCTTTTTGCCAGATTGTGGGGGCGGATCCTTTTAGTGTCACTCCATTGTTAGCTTTATCCTTTTTATCCAATTTGATCCAGGCACGGTTGTCCCCGGCGTCAGTGAGCAAGATCCTTGCGGGGGTGTCATTCTTTTTGAAATTTTCAGGTCTACCAGCCTTGACGTCTTTCTTTCAAGTGACTCAAGTTTTGAAAGGTTTTAGGAGGTCCAGGCCTTCAAGTGACGGCAGGCGTCCCATTTCGGTCGAACTGTTATTGGACCTCCTGGGTTCGCTTCATGAGGTATGTTCATCCGGTTTTGAGGTTCTGCTGTTTAAAGCCGTTTTTTCAGTTGCCTTTTTCGGAGCTCTCAGGGTAGGAGAACTCACAGCAGCTAACAAGTCTTCCTCATCTTTTCTTAGGTTCAATCATATCCGTGTGCAGGATGGCTGTCTTCTTATTTTTCTTTGCAGGTCCAAATCTATGCCAGTAGGTAAAGGTTGTTGGTTTTCCCTTTCTAGTTCACCTAACGATTCCTTATGCCCGGTCACTCAAGTCAAAAGGTATTTGGCGGTAAGGCCGACTCATTCTGGCTCATTTTTTGTTCACAATGATTTATCCCCTCTTACCAGGTATCAATTTTCGGCCGTTTTTTCTGCTTGTTTGAGATTTTTGAATTTGTCAGCATTTCGTTTTTCGTCACATTTCTTTAGGATAGGGGCAGCCACGATAGCTAACGCCATGGGCTTTTCAGAGGACAGGTTGAAGTATGTGGGGCGCTGGAATAGTTCTAGGTACAAGTTATATGTTCGTCCGGAACTACTAATTTTATAATTTTTCTTTCAGAGCAAGTCAAGAAGGTGTTATGGATAGTGGGCCACTCTTATGTTTTCTGGGCCGCCAAGCATGCCGAATCGAGGCCCTACTCCACTAACCTAGGTCTAGACTCCTCATTTTTTACTTTACTATGGTCAGGTGTTAGGGGTTTGAGGTGGCGTAATGTGAAGGAACATTTGGTGTATTTGTCGGCCATATGGCCCTCACCTCAGATTCTGGTTCTACATGCAGGTGGAAACGATTTAGGTAAATTGGGCACTTGGGATCTATTATGTGAAATAAAGAGGGATTTGCATACGATAAGTCTCATGTTTCCAGGTTCAGTGTTGGCCTTTTCTGAAATGATTCCAAGAATTCTGTGGTCCCCTCAGAGTAGCCTGTTTTATTTGGACAGAATTCGGAGGAGACTTAATAGGACCATCCACAGTTTCCTAATTTCTTCTGGCGGAGTGTCGTTCCGCCACTCGGAATTAGAAGGTTTTATCCCAGGCCTTTTTCGCAGGGATAGAGTCCATTTGTCGCCCATTGGCATCGACATTTTCAATATGGGTTTGCAAAACCTGATAGAAGCAGCTACGGTGGTGGGGGGGCCTCAGCCGGCAGTTGCTCTGCCGGCGCCGGCCGGTGGGGATTAGTCGTCCAGCTTTGGCTGGATGGACATCAGGTTATTCCCTTTGAAATATGTATTATTAATTATTTATTTAATTAAATTAATTTAACCCCTCCCCCTATGGGTAACACCGTGGCCATATATTTTCCATTTAATAAATATGTTGGATCATACTTGTGTGTTGAGTTGTTATTTAAGGTACCTTTGTGCTAGCCCATGAAAGGTCCCAGCAATATGCTGGACCAACATGGGCTGGACCAAAGGACGAGAAGCACCACTGTGCAGTCTCTCCTGCTGTGTCCTTTCGTTTCAGGTGCCGTGCAGATGCTGGGCAGCAACAGCGTGTGATTGGCGGAAGAAGCGGATCCGCCGATTGGTCGAATCGGGCGGGAGAAACCCGCGCTGTAGGAGGTTATAAAAGGGCTTCAGCGCGGCGGTCTCCTCAGCCCGTCCTGTCAGCCAGCGTCGCCCACCCTCCCTCCCTATTCTCAAGTCACGTTGTTATCCGAAATGGGGGATTAGTCGTCCAGCTTTGGCTGGATGGACATCAGGTTATTCCCTTTGAAATATGTATTATTAATTATTTATTTAATTAAATTAATTTAACCCCTCCCCCTATGGGTAACACCGTTGCCATATATTTTCCATTTAATAAATATGTTGGATCATACTTGTGTGTTGAGTTGTTATTTAAGGTACCTTTGTGCTAGCCCATGGAGTGTAAATTGTTGTGTATGATCGGCTTCCCTGGACCCTTCGGAAGTTGGCTAAATATTGTTTCTATTTTACTCTATTCTATTTAATTTGATTTGAAATTTGACTTTTGAAAGATGATTATATTCATTCTATTCTATTCAAAATTCAAATTTTAAACTCTGAAAGATATTTAGAGCCTTTCTATTGTATTATTTTCTATTCAAGATTCAAATTTCAACATTGGAATTTCAGACAACACTATATTCTTTCTATTTTATTCTATTATATTCAAAAATTTAAATTTAATTAAAAAAATTACATTTTTGAAAGTTGTCTATTCTATTCTATGTGAAACTATAATTTTTGAAACCAGCTATATTCCTTCTCTTTTATTCTATCATATTAGAATTAAAAATTCGAATTTAAAATTTTAATTTCGGAAAGTCAGCTATATATGTTTTTTTTTATTTTATTCTATTCTATTTCAAATCCGAATTTCAGAATATGTCTCAATTCTTTCTATTATATTCTATTATGTTTTGAATTTAAAATTAAAATGAAAAAAAAAAATAGAATTTTGAAGAATGGATACATGCTTTTTTTGTCTTGTTTCAAAATAAAAATCTTGGAATTTGAAAAAAGTTTTTGGATGGCAGCTATATTCTTTCTATTGTGATCTATTGTATTCTATTCTATGCGAACAATTTTATTCAAATTATGAAATTTGAATTTTGGAAGTTGGCTTTATATTTTTTTATTCTATTCTTTTTTGTTTGAAATGATGGAAATTAGAAGATTACTGTATGGTTTTTATTTTATTGTATTGAAAATTTGAAACTCAAATTTCAACATTTTAATTTCAGAAGGTTGCTATATTCTTTAAATTTTATTCTATTGTATTCATTTTTTTTCTATTCAAAATTCAAATTTTGAAAGATGGCTGTATTCTTTTATTCAACTTGAATTTTTTTTATTTCTAAAGATAGCGATACTGGGCCAGATTCACGTAGAGCGGCGCATAGATAGACAGGCGTAGCGCATCTCTGTTACGTTACGCCGACTCAATTTCGTGACGCAAGTACCGTATCCACAGAGTATTTGCGCCCGAATTTGCGCCAGCGTAACGTAAATTCCGAGGCGTAAGGTGGGGTAATTGAAAGTGGGAAGGAGGTGGGCGTGCTCCATTGAAATGAGCCGTGACCCCATGCAAATAAAGGGCGCGGCGCAATCAGTGAGATAGGAACTAGGCCCGGCGTACTTAGTGAGATACGCCCTGTGCATAAATAGGCCCAGATATACGCCCTTCCATTGCAAAAGTACATCCATGTGTTTCCCTTCCTGAAGCAAGGTGCTTTTGTTCTGTTGTCTGTGGCTGTGTGTTGGTTTGTGTAGGAGTATTATAGGAAAGTTTTATTGGAGTAGGAGATTGTATTAGCTGTTTGTTTTTTCTGAGTGTTTTTTGTGTCTGTTTTTTCTGTGTGTTTTTTGGTGTCTGTATTAGCTGTCTGTTTGTGCTGTTTGATTTTGGTGTCTGGTTTTTGTGTCTGTGTGTGCTGTCTGTTTTTGTGTCTGCTTGGTGCTGAGTGTTTGGTGGTGATATGACACCAAAGAGGAGAAAATTGAACTTCTCTGTCCGTGAGAAGGAGATCCTTGCCAGGGCCATCACCCAAAATGGGCGTTTTTTACATGGCCCTGAGAGCCGGGACACCACCCCGGCCAGGAAGAAGGAGATCCTCCAGGAGATAGTTGATGATATCAATGCCTTGGGGGGGAGACGAGGACCATCAGTGGGATCTCCAAAAAGATTAATGATCTGAGGAGCGTGGTCCGTGATAAGCTGGCCAAGCTTACAGCACATTCCAGGGGCACTGGAGGGGACCAACTTGCACCATCAGGTTGACTGATGAGGAGCGTGCAGTGGCCCGGTGCTTCAACAGCCAGCAAGTGGTGGGCCTGCCTGGCTTTGACTCCGATGAGGCCGTGAGGACAGGTACGTTTATTTTTTCTGAAACAAGGAAAAACGCATATGTGGAGTCCATGTGCCGCGCACCCCGAAAATGCAAAAAACTAAAATGGGAAGGTCCCCCAGTGGGGTTTTTTAGCGGCATGATGTTCTCAATAAATAAGAGTGGTTGGATGATATTAAAGTTAAAATCTTTACTTGGTTTCAACATTAAGTTTCAATAAAATGTACAACATGGTTGGAGCATTTGTAAAATAGTGTAGATAATATACATATAGTACACTCTGATTATACATGAATATAAAAATAACAGTGGCAAAAATCAACAACAATACAATACATGTTACATCATGATTCAATTGGTTTCCGTATGAGTACCCCGACGCGTTTCGACCTAAACTGTCACGGTCTTCTTCAGGGGAATTTTACTCACTCAAGGGTTAATGAATTAACATGTAATCAGAGATGGTTGCTGAGAAGTAAAAATGATCCGAAGACACCCAAAGCAAGAGAAACCCCCGTTCCGCTTGACGGGAACCCACCAAAACGTGCCATATGAGGTATTAGGCATCGCTATCACCTGTACATTGATTGAATGCCAATGCTTCCGATTGCGGTACATGTGCTCTGTCTCATGGGGGGCTGTAGTGCCACATGTGTGCAATCAATGGCCCCCACGGTGCGTGGGAATCTGGCAATTTTATAAAAATCTGTCATTGTCTTTATCTGCAGGTCCTCCTGGGTGGGTTTGATGATGTGGTTGGCCATGCGTCTCAGGATTGCGGGGACAACCTGGTGCACACATCTGCTAATGGAGGATTGTGACATCCCAGCCACAGCTCCACTTGTGCGCTGAAAAGAGCCAGTGGCAAGAAAATGCAGTGTTGCCAGGACCTTGATCAGTGGCTCCACTGCATGTGAGTGTTGTGTTGGGCTGGTGAGGTCATCCTGCAGGATTGTGGTTAATTCCAGGATGGCTTCACAGTTGAATCTGAAGGTGCGATACACCTCAGAAGCAGCCATGCCAAAGACATCTAGGCATCTGCGGTATACCCTCTCCTGTGCCCTCCTCCTCCTCTGTTCCCTCCTCCTTCTGCGCGCCTCTAAAGTCACTAGTATAGCTATGAGCATGGATGCCCCTGGCATGTTGGCATACAGATTGTAGTCTGGCAAGTGTGTGTGCTCAGCTCTTCCTTAATGGTGTTGCTTTAGCTGACCTTTACACGGCTGGTGTAAAGTTAGGGCACCTTTTATAAAGTGTAACTTCCCGCCGGGAAACTAGCTGATGCGCACAGGGCGTAGCCTACGCCGCACAAACTTAATTTTGTGGATCGCCGTATCTCCCTCATTTGCATCTTTGCCTATCAAAACAATGGTGTGTCTAGCGTATTTTGCGCTCCAAGATGCGCCGGTGTAATCGTTTTACGTTGAACGGAAAAAACTGGTTTTCAGGCGTATCTCGTTTTGAGGATATGGCGCAAAAATACGCGTGGCGCATTTTTCAATTACGCCGCGCATCTCTAGATACGACGGCGTAAGTGCTTTGTGAATCTGGCCCCATATTTTTTCTCTTTTACTCTATTCTATTCAATTCAAAATTCATACTTTAAAATTCAAAATTCTAATTTTGATTGAAAGCAATATTCTTTATATTTTATTCCGGTCAATTGTTTTTTAAATTTGAAATCCTAATTTCGGAAGATGGTTATATTCTTTCTCTTTTATTTTATTCCATTCTATTCTTTTCTATTCAAAATTCAAAATGTGAATTTCCGAAGACAGCTTTTATTTATTATTTTATATTTGAAATACACATTTCATAAAATGGCTATATTCTTTCTAGTCTATATTCTTTCTATTTTATTCTACTCTATTCTATTTTACTCTATTCAAATTTAGATTTTCAGAAAACAGTTACATTCTTTCTATTTGATTAAATTCTATTTGAAATTTGAAATTCAAATATTGGAATACAGTCATATTCTTTTATTTTATTATTTTCTATTCTTATCTATTGTCTATTCTATTCTTTTATATTCTAATATGTTCTTTTTTTCTATTCTTTGTTTTCTTTTCTTTTCTAATATATTCTGTTTTATGCTATTCTTTTATATTATATTTGATTCTTTAAATACATTTTATTTTATTCCATCCAATCTTATCATATTCTATTCTATTAATTTATTTTCCATTCTATCTGGTTGTATTCTTTTTTTTTCTGTTATATTCTTTTATATTATGTTATATTCTATTCTTTTATATCCTATTCTATTTAATTCTGTTTTATTCTATTCAATTTTTTATATTATATTATATTTTATTCAGGTTTACCCTATTATTCTCTATTATTTTATATTCTATTCTATTCTATTAAGCAGCCCAAGTAGGAATCATCATCATTTTTTATTTTAAAATGTAATTAATTATTACATTGGTCTACATATTTTGGGAAATTATCACCCTCTGAGATAAAATGTGATAATTCTTACATATTTTGATTAGATGAATTAGAAAACAGATGATAAAGGTGCTGGTTGGCTAAAGTTTTCCAGATATTTCACAATAAATATTTATACACAGAGGAGTATATTTCCCTACAAGGGGGGGAGGAGTCTGATGGTCATGATGTCTCGTAACTTCTCCACAAAGTACGGAGAACAATGAAAATGGCACCACATGGAAGTATAAATGTATCTTCACTGTGACACTAAAGATTATTACCTGACTGTAATTTATTCTTCTTTTATTACAAGGTACATTTGTCTTGGTCAGATCTACGCCTCATACAGTTACATCTGGTGACTTGTGAAAGTGTCATTGCCCAACATTTCCAAGGGACAGTTGTGTGATATTTTCCCTCAGAAGACAAAATTAGACATGTGCAATTCGTTTTGTTCCAAATTTGTTTTTTTTAACCAATTTCGAGAAATTTGTTAATCCGGAAATATCCAAATGAATGAAAACCCATTTAACAAATGTTTCTGAATATTCGTAAAATTTGAATGTTTGAAAATTCATGAATTTGGAAAATTCTGAAATTCGAAAATAAAAAAATTGGTAAAATGGTAAATTCGAACATTTGGAAATTCGTCAGTTTGAAATTTGAAATACGAAAACCCAAAAATTTGAAAATATGAAATAATAACTAACTAATAATAACTTAGCTATTACTAACTATTAAATTATAAGTATTGGAATTTCCTTTCAAATTTGGCAGTTAGTGAACAAATACAAATATGAATTTATCTGAGTTACAAATTATCCGAAACAATGAATGCCGCATCTAAACAAAAGTAACGGCACAATTTTTTTAATAATAAATAACAATAACAATAATAATAATAATAATAATAATAATAATAATAAAAACATTTTATTGGTATTTATTATTTATTTGTTCTGTTCCATTTGTTTAGATGCGACATTTGTTACTTCGGATAAATTTGTATTCGTTCCGTTCACTAAAGCCGCGTACACACGATCGGATATCTGATGGAATCTAATCCGATGGATTTTTTCATCAGATAATCGATGAATCTGACTTTCGTCAGTCTTGCCTACACACCATCGGTCAAAAATCTGACCGTGTCCAAACGTGGTGACGTAAAACACTGCGATGAGCTGAAAAAAATGAAGTCCAATGCTTCCGAGCATGCGTCGACTTGATTCTGAGCATGCATCGATTTTTATCCGATGGACTTCCACACAGACAATCGTTTTTTCCTATCAGTTTTTTATCTATAGGAAAATTTTAAAACATGTTCTATTTTTTTTTCACTGATGGACATTTCAACAGACAAGCCGATCGTGTGTACAGGGCTTAACAGTGATATTTGAAAGGAAATTCCAATACCTATAATTTAATATCAGTTAGTTAGATAGGGCCAGATTCACGTAGAAGTGCGGCGGCGTAACGTATCTTATATATGTTACACCGCCGCAAGTTTTCATCGCAAGTGCCTGATTCACCAAGCACTTTGTGAAAACTTACGCCGGCGCAAGCCCGCCTAATTCAAAGGGGCGTGTGCCATTTAAATTTAGATAAAGTTTGTTACGACATTTACGTAAGCGTTTTTCTGGCTTATACTTACCCCTGCTTCTATGAGGCGCAGCCAATGTTAAGTATCGCCGTCGTTCCCGCGTCAATTTTTTTTTTTTTACGTCGATTCACAAACCCGCTAGTCGCAAGTTACGCTCACGCTGAAACCACTGACGTCCTAGCAACGTCATTGGGAGCAATGCACGCCGGGAAAATTCGCGGACGGCGCATGCGCATTTAAATCGGCGCGGGGACGCGCATGATTTAAATAGTACACTCCCCCTAGCCGCGGAATTCGAATTCCGCCGGGGGATTTACGATCCGCCGCCGCAAGTTTGGAGGTAAGTGTTTTGTGAATTACCCACTTGCCTCTCAATCTTAAATCACATAGGTCACGCGGATTTAAAGATCTATGTGAATCTAGCCCCATATCTTTCCCAGTCCCAATGGTGTGGAGGAACCCACTGATCATAGTAGTGACTGATATTTTTTCATGGTTCCCACAGATGTAAAAGGGATCTAAAAAAAATATCCAAACATTCCCTCCGCACTGCGTCTTTTACCCCATGGTGTATAATCGCACATCCCCCTCATAATTTTGAATTAATTTGATGCAATTTTAAACCTGAAGTTGTATCTTGGAAACTGGAGCCAATGAATACTCAGGACTTTGTTTTCCTTTATTAGTGACACAATTCTGGTAAAATTTTGCTACTTTCATTTCCTTTCATTTTTACTCTTTTTAGTCCAGTGTTATTGTAATATGTTTCTATTTCAAATTCAAATTCATTTGCACATTTGTATAATTAATTTTGTTATAATTTATTAGTTGACATTTGTTATGATTGTGATTTGGAAATTCAGAGACATCCGAATCTCCAATTAATGAAAATGTTGTGTGAATTTTGATGTGATAAGGGCAGATCCTCAAAGAAATTACGCCGGCGTATCACTTGATACGTCACATAATTTCAAATTTTGCGCGTTGTATCTTTGTTTTGGCATCCACCAAACAAGATACGACGGCATCTATGTTAAATCCGACAGGCGTACGCCTTAGTACGCCGTCGGATCTTAGATGCAATTTTCCGGCGGCCGCTAGGTGGCGTTTCCGTTGTATTCCGCATTGAGTATGCAAATTAGCTATTTCCGACGATCCACAAACGTACGAGCGGTTTTTTACGTCGTTTCCGTTTGGCTTTTTCCGGCGTATAGTTAAAGCTGCTATATGGTGGCGTACTCAATGTTAAGTATGGTCGTCGTTCCCACGTCTAATTTTGAAAATTTTACCTTGTTTGCGTAAGTCGTCTGTGAATGGGGCTGGACGCCATTTACGGTCACGTCAAAACCAATGACGTCCTTGCGACGTCATTTAGCGCAATGCACGGCGGGAAATTTTAGGGACGGCGCATGCACAGTTCGTTCGGCGCGGGGATGCGCTTCATTTAAATGAAACACGCCCCCTACCCGCCGCATTTGAATTCCATGCCTTTACACCGCGAGAGATACACTATGCCGCCGTAACTTATGACACAAATTTGTTGAGGATTCAAACTAAGCCAAAGTAAGTTACAGCGGCGTAGCGTATCTGACATCTTCGCCGGGCACAGCGTAGGTACGTGGATCTACCCCTAAATAAATGAATTGCACATGTCTAGTGTCTACATGGAAGACTCTCCTCAGTGCAAAACACATAAAGGTTCTCTTGGAGATCACAAAACAATCCCCTGAAGAAATCTCAGACTGTGAGGACCGAGATTCTCTCATCTGATGAAACCAAAATGGAAATGTTTGGCCTCAATTCTAAATGTTATGTCTGGAGGAAACCAAGCCGTGCTCATTACACATGTGAGATTTGTTTCGGTCCGAATACAAAATTGGACACATTTTGGGTTAATCAGAGATTCAATTGTATCTGAATCTCGGAAATACGAAAATTCGGAAATAAAAAATTTGTTAATACGAAAATTCGGAATTAACGAATATCCGAATTTTCGTTGAAATGAATTAGAAACGAAACAAATTGCACATGTCTACTCTCTTCCACAGGGGCGATGGGCCAGATCCACAAAGAGCCGGCGTAACGTAAAATTTCCCATTTAAGTTACACTGCCTTAAAATTTCTACCTAAGTGCCCGATCCACAAAGCACTTACCTCGAAATTTTCGGCTGTGTAACTTAAATTCCGCCGGCGCAAGGCGTTCCTCTTCAAATGGGGGCGGTTCCCATTTAAATTAGGCGCGCTCCCGCGCCGGCCGTACTGCGCATGCTCGTGACGTCATTTTCCCGACGTGCATAGCGCGAAATTACGCCAAGCTTTGTGGATCGCGACGGGTCAATAAAGTTGCGTCGGAAAAAAAAAAAGATACGGCGAAAAAAAAAAAAAATTAAAACAAAAAAAAAAAACGCGTCGCTGGACAGAAGGGTCTGCTTTTACAAGGTGTAAACAGTTTACACTTTGTAAAAGCAGCCCTAATTTTACGGTTGCAAACTAAAACTTACGGAGAAAAAACGAAGCGTAAAAGCTTAGTGGATCTCCGTAAGTGCTAATTTGCATACCCGAGGTGGCATTTCGACGCGAAATGCCCCCAGCGGCGGATGCGGTACTGCATCCTAAGATCCGGCAGTGTAAGTCCCTTACACATGTAGGATCTTCTGTCTATCTCTTGGAAACTGATTCTGTGGATCAGTTCCAAAGATAGAAACAGGGATACGACGGCGTATCAGTAGATACACCGGCGTATCCCTTTTGAGGATCTGGCCCGATGACTCTGGGAGAACCTCTCTCGTGGCTCTAATCTTCCTCCAGTCATGTCCTGGCCGCCCTCTCACTTTCTCCACTCTGGTGATGCTGCAATTTGAGGCTCAGTGAGGCTGGATTTTGGGGCACAGTGAGGCTAGATTTTGGGGCTCAATGACATTGCGGTTGGATTTTGGGGCACGGTGAGACTGCAATGTGGGGCATGGTGAGGGTACAATGGTGGGCACAGGTCACGCTGCAATGGTGGGCTCACGTGTGCCTGCATTGAGGGGAACTGATAAAATTGTTGTTAATATTTATTTTTGTAATGTAATTCTGCATAAAACATTTAAGTGTCATTTCATGATATAATTTATGAGGGCGTGATTAGGGGCAGGGAAGGGAGGAGTTGGGCAGGGCAACTGGTGGCGAGTAACCCTTGAGGCCTGGCTAGTAGCTCAGGACTTGAAATTTTGAGCCCTGGTCTTTGTAAAGTTAAACCATCCCCCACACAATAAAAAAGCACTCCCAGGGAACACATTTAACCCTTTGATCGCCCCTGATGTTAACTCCTTCCCTGCCAGTGTCGTTAGTACAGTGACAGTGCATTTTTTAGCACTGATCACTGTATTGGTGTCACTGGTCCCCAAAAAGTGTCAAATAGTGTCAGATTTGTCTGCTGCAATGTCGCAGTCACATTAAAAAATGCTGATCGCCGCCATTATTAGTAAAAAAAAAGCATAATTCTATCCCAAAATTTGTAGATGTGATATCATTTGTGCAAACCAATTAATACACGCTTATTGGGATTTTTACCAAAAATATGTAGAAGAATACATATTGGCCTAAATTGATGAACAAATTTGATTCTTTAAATTTTTTTATTGGATGTGTTTTATAGCAGACTGTAAAACATGTTTTTTTTTCAAAATTATCGTTTTTTTTTTTTGCTTATAGCGCAAAAAATTAAAACCGCAGAGGTGATAAAATACTACCAAGAGAAAGTTCTATTTGTGGAAAAAAATAAAAACTATTTTATTTGGTGCTGGGTGCTCCCCCACCTCTGTGCCTATTAGGCCTCGTACACATGAGGGGACATGTCCGATGAAAACGGTCCGCAGACCGTTTTCATCGGACATGTCCGCTCAGAGATTTCGGTCTAATGGTTGTACACACCATCAAACTGAAATCCGCGCGGACAGGATACGCTGTGACGTGGCCGCGCCGTCACCACGACGATGACGCGGCGACGTGCGCGACCCTGGAAGGTCAATGCTTCCACGCATGCGTCGAATCACTTTGACGCATTCGAGGGCTTTCGGCCGAGCGGACATGTCCGGTAAGTCGTACAGATGACCGAACATGTCCGACGGACAGGCTTCCAGCGGACATGTTTCTTAGCATGCTAAGAAACATTCGTCCGCTGTAAACCTGTCCGCTAGGCCGGAAAATTGTCTGGTCGGCTGTACACACGACCGAACATGTCTGCTGAAACTGGTCGTGTGTACGAGGCCTCACTGTCTCCACCTCTCTGGGAAGACTATTCACAAGATTTTGCAAAGTGGGAATAATCTGATATCTTCAGGTGTTGGTTACATTGTGTGATGCTTTGATTGGTCACAGCATTTTTTGGTGGTCAGCACTGACCAATGGACAATGCAGTGACAGTACTTTGCTTGTGCATGCTGGGGGGCGTGTAAGAGCAAGAAAACAAATGAAGCTCTAAAATATCATCCAATCCTGTGACATCCACCTTCCATCCACTTATGTACAATAGGCAGACAGAAGGCAGTCAATGTCCCTAAAAATCATAATTCTGATGATAATGTCATTCATAATGATGACGATGGTAACAATATGACTGAATTTGTTAAATCTGATCTACAGCATTATACATTGAATCAATGTGTTACATTTACATTATTCTCTTCCCCAGCATTGTCCCTCTTGTGTTCAGTTCAGGTTTGAAAAGTAAAATGTAGAGTTTTGGAGAAAACATACACAATAATATTCCAGCACTGGAGGTCAGTATGGCGAATATCTCCACAGCCACCATGTATTTCCCTCTGGTGCTCAGATAGGCCGGGATCATGGCAATCCAGACACTGCAGAACACCAGCATGCTGAAGGTGATGTACTTGGCCTCATTAAAACTGTCCGGTAATGTCCTCACCATGAAAGCCAGAAGAAAACTCACAGCTGCCAGAAACCCCATATAACCCAACATAGAGTAGAAGCCGATAACTGACCCTTCATTACACTGAATGATGATCTTCCCAGGATAGGAGTCCATGTCATACTCCTGAAATGGTGGAGAGATGGACAACCAGAGAATGCAATTCATAACCTGAATGGATGAGCAGAATAACATGACTGTATTAGGAAGTTTGACTCCCACCCATTTTCTACAAGAGCTTCCAGGTCTGGTGGCTTTAAAAGCAATGAAGACCATGATAGTTTTGGCGAGGATAGAAGATGCTGAGATGGTGAAGGGAACTCCAAAAGTGACTTGTTGCAGCATACAGGTAATATCCAAAGGACGGCCAAGGAACAGGAATACAGAAAGGAAGCTCAGTATGAGGGAGAGGAGCAGAATGAAGCTGAGGTTCCGGTTATTGGCTCTGACTATGGGAGTGCTCCGAAACCAAACAAATAGTCCAAGTATAAGGAGAGATGTTGTAGCAAATATGACTGAAGTTATAGAAAAAAATAAAACTAGAATGTCCTCCTCGTATGATAAATACTCATTGACCTTGTCACTACAAATAGTTTTAGCTTTGTTAGGCCATTCATTTTCAGGACACTTCTTGCAGAGTTCACTGTCTGTAGAGTAAAAAGAAGTGAAAATAACATTAGGCACGGTAGCTATTTGACAGTATTAAATATTTTTTCTGTATTTTTCCTTAACCACTTGACCTCCAGAAGATTTACCCCCCTTCGTGACCAGGCCATTTTTTGTTCACCTCTGCGTTTTGTGTGCTATAAACAAAAAAAGACCAACAATCTTGAAAATAAAAATTAACTTTCTGCTATAAAACACATTCAATAAAAAAAAATTGCATTCCTTCATAAATTGTATTCCGCTACATGTCTAAGTGTGTTTGTCCGAGCACTAATACACTGCCCAACAAAAATTCTCTTGCCTTTGTGGCTGTGTGTGGTGAAGAGATGAGCGTGGGCATGTTATTTGGATATACCGTATTTATCGGTGTATAACACGCACCTTCACTTTAAGAGGGAAGTTTCAGGGGAAAAAGTGTAAATAAAAAACTGTGAAGCAAAATAAGGGTCATTGCCCATCAATGCAGCCTAATCAGTGCCCATCTGAAGCCTCTCCATTGCCATAAATGCAGCCTGATCGATGTCCATCTGCAGTCTCGCAGGGAAGGGGGGGGGGGGCGTGATGAGCACCAACCAATTACATACAGGAGAATCTCCGGTTTACACAGCAGCCTCTTTAATACAATTTCTCCTGCCTCCAATGATAGATAGAGGAGTCGTCCAATGGCAGCCCAGGAGATGGGACTTCCTATTACAGATGTCACTGAGTAAACAGGATATTCTCCTGTATGTAATTTGACAGCACTCGTTCCCCCTCTCCCTGTCCCCTCCGAGGCAGCGCGGATAAATACAGTATATATCCAAATTACCAGGGGGGCCACATTAAATTGGAACGGGGGCTGCAATTGGCCCCTGGGCCAGACTTTGGGCATGCCTGGTTTATGTGAACTGTGGTATATAAACTGTGGTATATATTTACGATTTTTTTTTATACTATTAATGGCAGTGATCAGCGACTTATAGAGGGACTGTGATATTGTTGGTGTCTGCTGATAGGCTGGGTGATAGAGAGGTGGAGTGTAGACCTGTGGATTGAATGGATCTGGATCCAGGGATTTGTAGCCGAGACTTGATTGGGTTGTAGTCTGTCAAGGGCATATACATAGAGAACACATTGTGGAAATTAAAGAGATTGGTGACACAAGTCTGGGTGACAATCTGACACTAACTGACACTTTTGACACTTTGCGGGTACCAGTGACACTAATACAGTAATCTGTGCTAAAAATATGCACTGTCACTGTAATAATGACACTGGCTGGGAAGGGGTTAAACATCAGGGGAGATAAAAGCGTTATGTGTGTGCCTAGCCAGTGTTTTTGTGTACTGTGTGTTGTTTTTACTAAGGTCAGAGGTAGAAGAAAAGTGCAGAAAGGCCTCATCAGTAATCATTAATTTCATA
This sequence comes from Rana temporaria, assembly GCF_905171775.1. Lineage (NCBI taxonomy): Eukaryota > Metazoa > Chordata > Amphibia > Anura > Ranidae > Rana > Rana temporaria. Next base: position 11,938,376 of record NC_053489.1, on the reverse strand, counting down.
CAATTTAGGGAGATGTTCGGCCTGCAAAGTGTAAAGTGTGTACAGAATCAGTTTAAAGGACTTTAAATGTTTAATTTTCTAATTCAATATCAGAATTTATACTTATAGAAACATAAAGCTTACCAGATTGGTTTGATATTTCTCCTTCTGAACACGGAGCACAATTATAACAACATGGGTGATATCCTTCTCTTACAGATTTTCTGAACCCCGGAAGACATTCCTCGGAGCATTGACCTCTTGGGACCTGAGATAATATAGAGCTATAAGATCTATTCAAGAGCAAAAGTACAGATATAATAGTGTAGGGAAGCCGAGCTTCTGATGTTTACAATGATGCAGCATGTACAGTATACCTTGGTGGAAACACATGGACCATTCCAGAAGGTGGCCCTTCATTAGTCTGGATACCACAGAATATGTTCTGATCCAGAAGACAGAAATAGACATCTAGGAGGACTAGCAGAATCCTTTCATTAGAAAAGTTACAGCAACAAAACTATCAGTACAAACATAAACACTCAAAAAATGTATGATGCACTACATGGTTTTGGTAAATCTGAAGACAAAAATCTGCAGAAAATCGAATGGTGTGTATGGGGTCTAAGACTGAACTGCAACACCCTGCACAACTGCTTGCTGTGATTACATAGGCGGGATCGGAGCAAACGTCTGTGAGAACCCGCATAGGAGACATCCAACACATCCACTCGCTGTAACCACACAGGTTGGATCAGAGAAGGTGTCTGTGAGGACCCAAGTCTAGGATACCTAGTACGATCGGACAGAGTGGAAGGGAAGCTTGGTTGTAGACGTGTCATTTGGTCACGGTGGCCACACAAGTCTGATTTGACTCCCCCTGTCATGTGATAGAGAGGATCAACACCGTCTGGTGAGTCGGGATCCATATCCCGTTTACCTTGTTTTTTTACCTGTGGGAAGAAATGTGCCCGACGGCCTGTGATCACTGAGGGTTGCATGCAATCAAAGCCTCACAGTCGCAATTCTTGGATGGGAACACGATTTGTATTCATTTTGGACTTTTAGATTTGAGTTCACATTGAGAACTTTGATGTTGACACTATTGTTTCCACCACATGAAGTTTGTTATCCAATTGCCCTTTAACGTTGTTTTCTCAGTGATTTCCCGTAACCTCTAATAATTTGTCCCAAGTATAAACACTGCTTTAAGAATCCAAAGAGAAAATCAACCGCATTTGACCGCATTTTAGGAGTCACTCGTACAGAAATCCAGGTAGCTCCATGTTTTTTGTTTGTTTAATGTTTTTTTCTTATTAAGGATGAGGAGGGGCTGAGAGGGGTGGAGAGGGCGGAGTAGTTGCCTCCTGTGCACCAAAGCACTTGTCCACCTGTGCGCCTTGCTGCTTGTGGAGACAAGGAGACATGGAGATATGGAGATCAACGGACCGTAGGTGCTAGTAGGTGCTAGTAGGTAGTAGGTAGCAGCGCGTGGAGCACGGAGCATTGGGCACGGAGCATTGGGCACTGCAAAGTCCAGGTATGAGGTATGAGGTCCATACATATCGTGGTGGAAGCTCCTCATCAGAGGCTAGTCGGTAATCCGTTGGTAACTCATAGCTCTCAGCGCGCATCAAATCCGTGATCCCTGGCTCTGCGGTTGGTATATTAAAACGGAGCTTTACTATTGCCTGCCATCACCTCCGTGCGCCCCGCACTCCCTCTGTGCCCCCCCCTGCCGCGCGCTCCGTTTGCCCCCCTTGCTGCTCTAATTCACCACCGTGAGTGATATGCTGTCACCGCGGTGACTGATATGCTGTAACGGAGCTTTCCGAACGGACATACATTACCTCCATGCGCCTGCCTTTCCGATCCTGCTCGTCCCATTTTGATCCACTGGCTGCTCTGGCCAATTTCGTCTGATTGAGGTTGTTGGTGATCTGGTCGGCGATTTCGTGGCCGGGCGGGGTTGGCGTCTGTTGTGGGGACGGGACCAGACGTTTGAGCAACGCTGTGGACACCTGGCGCCTGATTATAGAACACTAGCACTTGCGAGTCAGCATCAGCAGCAGCAGCAGCAATATAGTGCGGAGCCCTAGGAGGAATATAATCCATGGTTAGACCTCCCTAGTGATCAGCCACTCTCACCTCTCACCGGACCACCAGACTCCAACAATAATAAGAAAAAAAAAAAAAAAATGTGTGGAGTTTTGGACCATAGAGCACATAGAGGGGACAAGGAAGATCGCGGTTAACACAGCGCACTACAGGTTCCGTGAGTAAAGACATTTGTCATATAATACTGTTTGCAGGTACTATGAAGGTCTTGAGTGGTGAGTAAAACAACATGGCACTGTATTGAACCACATTGGATATGATTGCCGGTAAAAAACTGAATCAATGGTAATACAAGGAGCAAGGAGCTTAAGTGAAGTAATATAAGTTGAAAAGGGGTAAAAGAACTGTGAACAGAAACAACTGAGACAATTGAACTGTTGAACTGCTAATTGTGATAAGCAATAATCAAGATTGTAATTAAATAATACAAGCCGTAGGGTGACCCCTAAATAACAGTACAGATGTGTTGATCGGGGAAAAACGTCCGAATCAAGTGTTGGATGGTGAGGAGAAGGAGAGGGAAGGAAGAGGGAAAGAAAAGGGAAAAAGGAAAAAAAAAAAATATAAATAAAAGGGAGAACGCATATATTTCGGAGGAAGAAGGGGGGAAAGTAAAAAAAGGGAAAAAGAGAAACTTCAATCCAGTGTCTGGTCTCCTTTCAAACTTTCAAACTTTGCCTGAATCTTGCTTTAGGATAAGCCGGCTGTAAGGAAGCTGGAAAAAAAAAAAAAAAGGCCTGATTTAATTCATTACCATTCCATTGGCCCCCTATATAAAAAAAAAAAAAAAAAAAAAGAAATCATAAAAGAGAGAACAGTTAAATAAAAACGAGACGCAGAAGGAGTATTGAAAATCTCGGATCTCTCATCCCAAACGTGTTTTTTTTTTTTTTTTTTTTTTTTTTTTTATTGTTTTGTCTCAAACAGACTACAGTTTAACCTAGAACTGGTATTGGCAGCGCACCCGACAATTGAGACGCTGAGTAAAAGTACACAATATCAAGGGGGTACTCCTTGCCCAGAAACTAAAGCAATGTGGCAGAATTACACCCCTATGAACTGGTCCTGAGTAGACTCTAGTCGAGGTTGGATGAACACATTGAGAGAAAGAAAAAGTAAAAGGGGGGAAAAACGGCGGAAAAAACTATTGGTCAAATAGTAATTATAGAATGATGGGAAGACCATTGCGAGGGACTATAGTAAATCCACCAAAAATAACCGATAGCCCAGGCACAATTAAAAAATACATGACAAAAAATCTAGCTAAAGAGACTCCGGAAAAAATGGCATCTACAAGGAAAAAAAATACAGAGATTGCACAGAAAACAGCACTAAGAAGACAATCACTGATGACGGAAGGAGCAAAGGCGCCCCCTTTAGTAGATGATGATTATGAGGACGCGGAAGGGAGTCGATCGACAGAAGATGAGCTGCCAACAAAGAGAGAAATGGTAAAAATGTTCGCAAGGATGGAGACGGTAATGAATAAAATGGAATCTACCTTGAAAGGGGAAATGGTATTAATTCATGAAGACATGAACCATATTTTGAGGAGGGTGGAAGAAACAGAAGAAAGATTAGAGGCTCAAACAGCAGAAGTCAGGGAACTTAAGGAACAGATGACAGAGATACAGAAAGAACAAAGATACTTAAAATACAGACTGGAAGATCAGGAGAACAGAAATAGAAGAAAAAATCTGAAGATACGTGGTCTGCCGGATGAACAGGTGGAAGATTTGCAGCAAAAAACTGACAAAATATTTGGTCAAATGTTAGGTAAATCTGCAACGGAAAAAATAAAAATAGAAAGGATTCATAGGATAAGGAAACCGGCAGGAATAGGGGATGAAATGCCAAGAGATGTTATAGTGAGGTTTCACAACTTCCAAGATAAAGAGCAAATAAGAATGCACCTAAAAACCAATGGTCCGGCAAAATATGAGGAGTCCGTGCTACAAATCTTCCCTGACCTGGCAGCCGAAACACTGGCAAGAAAAAGAACATTGAAACCATTAGTAGAGCAGCTCAAGCGACAAGAGGTACAATACTTCTGGGGCTTCCCAGCCTGTCTAGTAGGAAGAAAGGAGGGGCGTTCTGCTACTTTAAGATTTCCCGAAGATACAACGGACTTTTTCAAAAAATTGAATATACCAGAAACGGAGATCCCGGGTTGGTGGGAAAAACCACAGAGCAGATCATTGGATGAAGAGCAGCAGCAATGGAAACGGATTACAAGAAAAAATAAATAGATTTGAGTTTAAGGCAGGGAGACGAGGGGGGGGGGGGGTGGAGGGGGAGTGGGGGGGGGGGGGTGGGGGAGAATTGGGAGACTTGAGAAGTAGAGCAATACTCAGACACAGAAAGATATAAAAAGAAAAAGATAAGGATGGTGGCACAGGATCCTCCTTGTGGAGAGGGCAACTGCACGCAAACTGGTCCTCTTGAGCCCCAACCTTAAGGGGGAGAACCGTTGAGCCACATGGGAGAGGGCCACGGATCTTTAGACCTAGGGAAGGTCAATAGTCCCCAACATAGGGGGGGGGGGAGGGGAGATAGGGAGGGAAGGAAGGGAGGGAAGGGGGGATTAGAGGGGGAGGGGGGGGGACGTAGGAGGGGAGGTAAAGGGGCCAGTAAATTTGCAACAACATATTTTAATCTCAGTACCCGATGCCAAAAATTAATATAATTTCTTATAACGTACGAGGGTTTAATGCGCCAATTAAAAGAGAGAATATAATGAGAGAATTGAAATTTTTGAAAGCGGATGTAGCTTTTATACAGGAGACGCATCTGACCGGTGAGGCCAAGAGTTGGGTCCGGCCGGATGAGTTCCCTGTATGGTTTTATGCTAACTCACCCATCAGTCGCGCCAAAGGTGTAGCTATAGGTTTTTCCAGAAACGTCAGGTTTGAACTAGAGAAGAGCAAGACAGACCCAGAAGGACGCTTCCTTTTTCTAAGAGGGAACTTGAATGGGGTTAGGATGTCCTTTGCGAATGTGTATGGACCTAATAAAAATCCATTAAAGTATCTGATAGGAATAGTGGAGGAGTTTATGAACTTTAAGATAGGAGACGCTGTTATGGGAGGTGACTTTAATACATGCCTGGACCCTAAATTAGACAGTACGTCGCATGCACAGAGCGCCGGAATTAGGGAGAGGAAAACCTTAAAAAGGAAAATGTATCAAAATCAACTTGTTGATGTCTGGAGATCTCAACACACAAGACAAAAAGATTACACTTTCCGGTCCCCTGTGCATGGGACGTACACAAGAATAGATTATTTCATTATAGAACATAAATTATTGGAGGTTGCAGTGGAATCAAAGATTGGCATTATATCATTTTCCGACCACGCACCAATAACATTACAATTGAAGATTGGAGAGAGTGTATCTGGGATAAGGAATTGGAGTTTAAAGGAAGATCTATTAAGGGATAAAGATATTGAGAAGAGATTAAGGAGGGAAATTGAACAGTTTTTCATAGAAAATACTACGGAAGGAATGTCGGAAGCAATAGTTTGGGAAACTCATAAAGCATTTGTTAGGGGAATATTGATTAAAGAGGGAGCCCAGAAAAAAAAAAAAAAAAAAGAAAAAAAATTAAGATTAGTAAAAGAAATTTCAAAACTGGAACAACTACATAAGGAGCTGGGTCAGAGAGATATTCTCTTAAATATTAACATCAAAAGAGAAGAATTAAAGGCACTAATTGAACAGGAAACTCAAATCATTTTAAACTCGGTTAAGAAAGAAAAGTATGTTTGGGGCAATAAGACAGGAAAATATTTGGCAAATTTGGCCAAGAAAAAAAGAATAGTCAACTACATAGAAAAAATACAAACAAACATGGGAGAAATAAGATATAAAACATCGGACATAGTTAAAGATTTTCTTGAATTCTATGAGAAACTTTACTCAATTAATAGGAAAAGTACTAAGGAAGAGGATATAATAAAAGGAGAACAAATTAAAACTTATTTAAGTAAAGTGAATTTAAATAAGATCTCAGAGGACAAATATAATTTTCTTGAAGAACCAATAAGAGAGGAGGAAATAAGTAAAGTTATCCGGCAGCTTTCTAACGGGAAAAGTCCTGGCCCTGATGGTTTGACCAGCTTATACTATAAAAAATACTCAGATATACTAACTCCAATACTGTGCTCTTACTATAACGGGATAGGAGAAAAATGGGAGATGAGGAAAGAGGCGCTCGAAGCAATCATATCAGTTATACCTAAGGAGGGCAAGGATGAGACATTATGTTCAAGTTACAGACCGATCTCCCTCCTTAATACGGATTTAAAAATATTCTCAAAAATTCTCGCGACTAGGGTGGAAAAAGTTATGCAAGACTTGGTCCATACAGACCAAGTAGGGTTTATTACGGGTCGGGAAGGAAGGGACCATGGGATCAGAACCCTCTTGGTGATGGAACAGATTCGAAGAAGTGGAGCCCCTGGACTACTCCTATCTATAGATGCCGAAAAGGCTTTCGATAGGGTAGACTGGGGCTTCATGCAACAGACCCTCGACTCAATGGGCTTCGGCCCTAGATTGAGAGCTTGGGTCAGATCTTTGTATAATAAACCCACAGCGAGAGTTAAAATTAATGGGTCTCTTTCAGATGCACTGGAAATGAGAAATGGTACCCGACAGGGATGCCCCTTGTCTCCAATGCTATTTGCCTTGGCATTGGAACCCCTTCTAAGTGTCATTAGGCAAAATGGGGACATCAAAGGGTCGATAACAGGGGGAGAAGAGCACAAAATTGCGGCTTACGCAGACGATATATTATTTTATGTAATGTACCCCAGGACAACGTTACCTAAACTGATAAAAACAATTGAAGAATATGGCAAAATCTCTAATTTTAAGATCAATTACATTAAATCCGAAATATTGGGTATCAACATCTCCAAGAAGGATAGAAGCGTGCTACAAGAAGAATTTAAGTTTGTTTGGAAAAGTGAATTAAAATATTTAGGAATCAAACTAGCAGTCTCCATAGAAAATATATACAAAATAAACTTTATGACTTTGTTGAGCGAGTTAAAAACGGAACTAAATAGAATCGCATCAGGACAATTGTCATGGAATGGCAGAATAAACATTTATAAAATGATTATTCTGCCGAAGATACTTTATAAAATGCAGATGCTTCCAATACCAATTCCTCAAGCCTACTTTAAAAAATTAAAATCAATGTTAGTTAAATTTATCTGGAGGGGGAAAAAACCACGTGTTAAATTGAGTACATTAACTAAAGATAAATCACAGGGAGGGTTAGGGGCACCGGACTTAAGTAAGTATCACTATGCAATAGTAATTTCACGTCTCATAGACTGGGTGAAAAACAACACAGAAAAAAGATGGGTACAGCTAGAAATTTCGATGAGTAAATCTAAATTAGGTAAATTAATTTGGGTCCCGGCACAATACAGGGGAAATAATGCAGAGTTCCACTATATCACGAGATACGCCCTAAAAATTTGGGATCAAACACACAAAAAAAATAAATGGGATTATAACTCCCCCTTAATACCCCTAACAGATACAAGATATTTCCCACCCGGGGAATTAAATAGCTTCGGAAAATTGTTCTTACAAGAAAATATAAAATTAAAAGACCTGATGAAGTATAATAGGCTATTAACAATACAGGAATTAAAAAATAAAAAGGAAATAATATCAATTAACGAGTGGCGGTACACACAACTTAAACATTTTTTTAATAGTCTCCCCCAACCGATTAGAGAAGGGACAAATCTTCTTCCCCTGGAAAAATTATGCGAAGGAAAAATTGAGAAGGGAACAATTTCCAAGATATATCAGATTTTAAATGATACAAGAACACAGAACACCTTACCGTTTATTGATAAATGGGAAGAGGAATTGGGGTCTCGGCCGAACGAGCTAGAGATTAACCAAATACTGACTAGGGTCCATGAAACCACAATAAACAATGACACTAGAGAACTAAACTACAAGTGCTTGGTTAGATGGTATCTGACTCCTGATAAACTTTATAAGTTCTCTGGCTCAGTTTCACAGCAATGTTGGAGAGATTGTGGTGAAGTAGGTACCATGGCTCACGTTTGGTGGAAGTGTCCCAAAATAAAACCATATTGGAGGGAGATCAGAAAAAAAATAAAAGAGATCACAAATAATGTAGTACCGAAGGACCCCTGGGTTTGCATTCTGCATGGAGCACGAATTCCAACAAAACAGTACTTAAAGACTTTGACTCCGGAGCTTTTAAACGCGGCAAAACATCGAATAGCGCTGAACTGGCGAAAAAAAGAGAGCCCTTCACTAAGAGGGTGGTGCGGTAAAGTAGAAGAAACTTATAATTTAGAATTATTAAGGTTTAGGGACGAAGAGAAAGGGGAAGAGTTAATGGAAAGGTGGGAAAAATGGAAAAGGTTCAAAAATACAAGGAGTTATATGGACATCATGGGTATTCAATATCAATTTCTGATGAATTGAAGAGAGGTAGGACCTTGAGTAGCATATGGCCGGGAAAGGCTTACTTGGGGAGCGACTGATGGGGGGGAGACTGAGCGGGCAGGAGTATGCCCAAGCGGTCTCTCTTTAGTAGTTTGGCAAGTACTAAAGTAATAAGGCGCAATAGAAAGAAGGAAGAGAGGCGGGGGAATGCTCTATAATGGCATCCAAAAGGTACTGAAGTTAGAGAAAAGGGAAAAAAGATACTGGCAGGGGATGTGGGGGATGGGGGAGGAGGGGGGGGGATGAAAGGGTATTTTTATCCACTTAGACTCGGAGTGTTTCGCTGTTCCTTTCCTTAAAAGAGAGAAGAAGGGAAAAAAAAAGAGAAAAAGAAAGAGAAAAGAGAAAGAAAAAGAAAGAGAAAAAAAGAAAAAAAAAAAAAGATGAAAAAAAAAAAAAAGAAGAAATAAGTAAAATAATAGAGAACCACTAATGATGCAATACCATAGAGGAGATGATATAGGCAAGTGAAGTATGGGCCAAGGGCATGGTCCTCTCCTCGCCCAATAGATCCTATTATTTTTATCTTAGGTAGAGTCTGAAGTGGAAAAAAAAAAAAAAAAAAAAAAAAAAAAAAAAAAATAATGTTTTTTTCTGATCGGGGCAATTACTACTCCAAACAGTTTTTTTTTTTTACTTCTGTTTATAGTCAGGTGAATTCAGAAGGTCTGGGTAGAATCTGGCCATGGATAATACTGGCAGTCATTGCACTACAAAGTCTAGAAGATGTTTTGTAGTTCATCCACTTCTTCAGGTATAATGAGTGATGGGAACATATCCCGGCATTTATATCCACACATCTAGACCTGACACCTTCATCTAATCACCATGGAATGGGTCAGGGCAGATGTTGGTCGTCTATGAACAGGATGGGGGGAGGGGGTTAGGATTTATCTGGAGATGGGTTTAGGGACAAAGCTAGAATGTTTTTTGTATAAGTTCTGGATCAGCTTCCCCAGTGTAACTCACCTTGTCTCCTTTCCATGATATTCGCTCTGGTTCTAGTGTAAGTTGCTGACCCTCTGAAAGGGACCCATCAAAGTAACCCACAATTATTGAATGAGTGAAATTTGCATCTTTAATTCTCGTGATCCAATTTTCAATTTCCAGTGGGCTGGGCAGTTCTCCTTTATCATTAAAAATCATGACCTCGCCATTCTGATCCTTGTACTGGACTTCTTTTACATAGCGGGACAGCTTAAATAATGACAGAAATGATTATAGGTAACAAGTATATAGAACGTTCAGTAATTTTGTTGAGTATAGATTGTTTATCTAATTATATCTCACTCAGAGAATGTCATCGGGATCAGATGACCTGTTTGCTGAACATTTATAATCAGATACATTTTATTGGGACTATTTATAAACAATTTGCTTTGCGAATGCGAACGTTCCAGAGATGAATCAATAATTCTTCCCCTTTACAATACTCTGGCTCAGCCTTATCTTGAATGTACAGTTCAGTTTTGGTCAACAAACCTTTAGGAAAGAGGTTGATGAATTAGAAAGAGTTCAGTAAACACCAACAAAAGTAACAAGGAGGACAGAGGATCTCAGCTATGAGGACTGATATATTACAGTTATTCACTCCGGAGAAGAGGCACTTAACCCTTTCGCAGAAGGATCCATACGTCGTACGGACCTGGTGGTAAGGTATTGTACATAATCCAGTGACTGCAGCCACTGGGACTGTGTGTGAAACTGACAGGCATCCTCCTGCCTGTCAGGTGAAAGCATTCAGGTGGCACCCCTGCCATATGATCGCTCTCACATACCCACGGTATCGGCACCCCCCACCACTGCACCACACCATGCTTACAGGGCTCCAAATGCCAATCTGTGGGCCCAGGAGCTCCATGGCGGGTGCTGGGGTCTGGAGGGCAAGGAGAAGAGAAGACACACATCCCCCTGAAAAAAATGAGCCCCCCCACCCCCATATACAGGTGGTACCCTACTTACAAACATCCAACTTACAAACGACTCCTGCTTACAAATGGAGGGAGACAACAGGAAGTGAGAGGAAATCTACCCCTAGGATCTGAAATTCACTCCTCTAATGCCGCTGTAGTAGTGTGGTACCCCAGGGGTGTGGTGACCCAGGGTTTTCAATTGGACTGGTTGAGGGGCTCCAGGAAGCTTGCAGTTTACAGAGGAAACTGGCATTTCAGTTGCCTCAATTGTTAGTAAAGTCCACTTTGGGACCTGGAGCCCGGGGATTTCGTAGAGATCTGGGTGGGATGAAATCCCCAGTCCTGGGTCCAGATTTTCAGATAGATCAGCACACTGATTGTGCAGGTGTGTGTGGGCCTGATAGGAGACTCAGGACCAGCATTCTGGGCTCCACCCTCCCGAGGAGTCCAGGCTTGGAAGGGAGAACTCAGAGAGTGCAGGTGTGCACTGTGAAGTGGCTAGAGAAGCTGGAGAGTGCAGGCTGCACTATAATACCCAGAGACCTGAGTCTGAGGTGACTGACAGGAGTCAGGAGAGCTCCATGCTGGAGCCTGAGCAGTTGTGCTACTGCTGACAAGAGCCAGGTGGCTCGGTATTTTCTTTGGCACGAATAAGCCAGGAGGCTGAAGGTACCGTTCTGTGTGGACAGTGAAAACCCCCTGCGTGGGAAACCTATGTTTGGATTTTGTTTATTTTTGCCTTTTCAATAAAAGTGGGCCAACAAGCCCTTAAACATAGTTCTGGACTGGCGTGAATCGCTTAAAATCGCATATCCCACTTGAGCTAAACACCCCCAATATTACACCGCGTACACACGGTCGTTCCAAACCGATGAGAATGGTCCGACGGACCGTTTTCATTGGTTCACCGCTGAAGTGGCCTGTAGGTCTGATGTGCGTTCACACCATCGTTCCAAAAACCGATCGGGTCAGAAAGCGGTGACGTCAAACACACAATGTGCTGAATAAAACGAAGTTCAATGCTTCCAAGCATGCGTTGACTTGATTCTGAGCATGCGCGGGTTTTGAACCGATGCTTTTCTGTACTAACCATCGGTTTGGACCGATCGGGCAGCGGTCCATCGGTTCGGTTTTGAAGCATGTTTTAAAATGTTGGACCGAAGGAAAACAGACCGATGGGCTATACACACGGTCGGTTTGGACCGATGAAACTGAACCTCGGTCCATTCTCATCGGTTTTGTCCGACCGTGTGTACGGAACCTCAGAGGTGTACGGAACCTCAGAGTTATTATGGTAAAAATGTGTCTCCACTGATGCATTATCACAAAGACTTGCTTCAACATCAACCCATTTATTTTTTTAAATCCAATTGTCATTGGGACAGAAAGTGAAGTGAAATTTTCTGAACAGGGGCACAGACAGCAAAACAAATATTACAGGGGTGATAACCCTTCTCTGAGTCTATACAGCTATATAAAAAGCATATTTTTTTTGGACTGGAGCTACACTTAAAAAATTTCAATTCACAGATTCAACTTAAGAACAAACCTACAGACCCTATCTTGTTTGTAACCCGGGGACTGCCTGTATACACGCGCACACATGTAAACGCATTCACAGGGAGCATGGAAATGTTGATTTCAATACACATATTACATATTGCCACGCATGCCGGAGTGAGAGCAATACTACTAATACAAGACCTCCTCCTTAACGGTAACCTGATACCTATAGGAGGCTTCTGTAGCGTCACCTATAGAAAATATAGGGTACTGAGGTTGGAGCCATTTCATAGACGCACAAAAATGTAAGGTTTGGCATGTTAGGTATCTATTTACTCTTGACTTTTATATTTATTGCATTTGTTTTGCCTAAAATTTACATTTGTGTGATTTTTACTGAAATGTTGCGTTTCCTTAACCTCTGCAGTAATATTGTATGACATGAAAAATTGGACCTACCACTATTTTATTCTCTAGGGTGTCAGATATGCCTATTCACGAATGTATGCCTGGCCGTCACAGTAAAGATACGCCGTTTACGTAAGGCATTTTCAGGCATAAAGATAAACCACCAAAAAGATGGCGCAGCCAATGTTAAGTATGGACGTTTTTTTCACGTTTTTTCAATTTTTCACGTTTTACGTCGTTTGCGTAAGTCGTCCGTGAATAGGGCTGGGCATAATTTATGTTCACGTCGAAACCAATGAGTCTTTGCGGCGTAATTTGGAGCATGCGCACGGGATACGTCCACGCGCCGTTCGTTAGAAACGTCAAATACGTGGGGTCAAGATTATTTAGCATAGAACACGCCCCCAACCAACCTAGGTTGAATTAGGCGGGCTTGCGCCGGCCCAGTTACACTAGTTAGAGCGCAACTTCTTTGTGAATACAAGACCTGCTGCTCTAACTTACGGCGGAGTAGTGTATCGGAGATACGCTACGCCCGCCGAAATTTACCTGAATCTAGCCCATAATGTTTGGGAGTTTTGTGTAACCTTCAGGCCTAAAATAATTTTTTAAACGTGTGTGCAAAAACTGCAAAAACGGTTCTGGCAGCGAAAAGGTTAAAGGGTGATTCCACTTTCATGAGAAAAAAATAAGCAAATAAAAATAATAATAATAATAATAATGAAAAATATTTTTCCCTCTTGCACTTCAGATGTGGTGATGCATCTGTATAGTCTCTTTTTAAAGTTCCTGCAGGTTTTGGTTGTTTCTATGGCCGCTCACATTTACCTCTGTGCTTTTGATTGCACAATGTGGATTGACCCTTTGTAGTGTGTGGACCTTTTTTGTGCCCTGGTTCCTTTTCCCTCAATGTGTGGGTTCTTTGAGTGTCCGCTGTTGGGGAGTTTTTCTTCCCGTCTGGTCTTGTGCTGGTGGGGGTCTGGGTCCATTTCCGGCCGGTTGTTTGGGACGCGGCGATCTATGCGGCTGCTTACGGCATGACGTGATGGCGTCATCGTGGGAAACTTTGCCGGGATGCGGTCACGTGGTTGTGCAGCGTGCGGCCACGACGCTTGTAGGTGGCGACACATGGGCTGAGCTGTTTGCTGCATGGCTTGTGTCCCGCCCCCCGTTGACGCGTTGGTTCCGCCCATTTTTGTGTCACCGGGGGGGGGGGTTATGGATTGCCTGTTCCCCTTTGGATGTTGTAGCAGATAGTTCTCTTCAAGGATCCTCCTGCTACTCCAACCCTTTCTTGCTTGGGATCCTTTTCTTTTTTGTGAGATTGCTTAGTGGGATTGCTTAGTGGTTTGGTAAGTGTTGTTCAAGGTTTTTTTTTCAGAAACTTCTGGGGGGTTTTATACTTGGGGGGTCTTTTGGCATACTAAATAGCTGCCCTTCTTCTTCCTCCTTTTCTCCTAATTTTTTAGGTTATTTTGTCCCTGGTCGCCGTGACTTGTTTGTCGGTGGGGAATCCTGGGATACTATGTTTACCATCTTTTTCTGGCAATCTTTTTTTGAATGAACTATTTTTGTTTGTTGGTTTCCCTTGCTGTGGACATCTCGATTGCTTTGGGGGATTCGTACGGGCTCCATATGAGGGGATTGGTTCTCTTCGGTGACAAATGCATGTACATGTAAGTTTTTTCCTCCACCCAAATGGTATTTCTTTTTTCTATATCAAGTACATGTATTATTTGGTTGTGTTTCTGCAATTTCAGAGATGCTGTCTTTTCCCTGAGGAAGACATTAGTGTAAACCCATAAAGTCGAAATGCGTTGGAACAGCTGTCTGAATATCCTTTGGAACCCCCATTTTAGGTTCAGGAGGTCTCAATGCAAACGCCTACCATCTTCATACATGCACTGTCATCTATTCTATGTACTGTTTTTATGTACCATTTTGTGGTTTGCATTTCTATGTATACTGTGTTAGTGGAATATTTTTTGTAATTTCTCTTTATTAAATTTATATATTTTATATATTTTTTTAATCCCTTTTTTTTAATTGCCCATAAAATCCCATTTTTAGAGGTGTTTTCCTTTTTGATATATCAGGGATGGTGGCAATGCACATGCCAGACTGTTGGGGGCACATTTTCTTCTAACTTTTTGCGCAAACCAATCAATAAACGCTTATTGCGTATGTAGAAGAATATGTATTGGCCTAGACTGAGGAAAAAAACTATTTTGTTATATATTTTTAGGGATATTTATTACAGCAAAAAGTAAAAAATATTAATTTCTTTTCAAAATTGTCGCTCTATTTTTGTTTATAGCGCAAAAAATAAAAAACGCAGAGGTGATCAAATACCACCAAAAGAAAGCTCTATTTGTGGGGGAAAAAAGGACGCCAATTTTGTTTGGGAGCCACGTTGCACGACTGCGCAATTGTCAGTTAAAGCAACGCAGTGCCGAATCGCAAAAAGTGGCCCGGTCATTGACCAGCAATATGGTCAGGGGCTAAAGTGGTTAAGGAAGATACGGGCAAATCTGAACATTAAGGGGATAATAACGAAGGGGGAAGAACAGAAACTGGCGGCATATGCCGATGACTTAATTTTCTTTATAACGTCCCTGGTTATAGCCCCGCCTTCCCTCCTGGCAGAACTAAGATAATATAGAAAATTGTCCAATTTTAAGGTTAACTATCGGAAATCAGAGGCAATGGGAATAATAATAAAATCCTCACTACTACATCAGATAACTACGCAATTTTATTTTAGATGGACAGTTTCCCATATAAGCTACTTAGGGACTAAGATATTGAGAAACTTAAACAAATTATTTGAACGTAACTATGTAGCTTTGGGTAGACGAATACAATTAGACTTACTGAGATGGGATAAAGAAATCTTTACTTGGTTTGGGCGGACAAACATAATAAAGATGAATGTGTTACTGAGACTTTTGTATTTAATACAGACTTTACCAATTAAGATCCCCCAAAGTTTTTTAAGGGATCTTAGGTCAAGGTTCCTGAAATTCATTTGAGCGGGAAACCGGCGAGGATACGAAGAACTATCTTGTCATTGCCCAAAGGAGAAGGAGGGATTGGGCTCCCTGACCCAGTAAACTACCAGGAAGCATCCCATCTAGTTAAAGTTGTAGAGTGGTGTGGGCCTAATAAGAAACCCTGGATGAAAATGGAACAGGTGACAGTGGATATACCCCTGGATGGCCTAGTGTGGATCCCAGAAGCTGAGATGCCAGCGGAAATAAAGAAACACCTGACAATAGGAGCCACTATACGAACAATTAAAAAGGTTTTTGAAAAAAAAAATATGTCTAAAGACCCGAGTCCAATGACTCCGATCCTGGGAACCAGGGCATTTCAGACAGGTTTGATAGATCAAAGATTCAACACTCTACGACAAAGGGGTATTAGGATTACTCATTTTTCAAAAGACAACCGACTAATGACAATGAGAGTGTCAGGAACGTTACTTACAGAGGCCGAGATGCTGAGGGCGGCTCACCTTTGCGACCCTGTGCAGACCACTCCCTGGAGTTAGAACAGAGGAGGGACGGCACAAGGAGGCACCTGTGCCGGGAACTGGTAGGCAGACTTGGTGCAGCTGACGAAAACAGGGCAGGTGCAGAGGACTGGAGACAGTCGTTGATCAGGCAGGAACAGGCAGGTAAGCCCAGAAGGGATCAACAGGAAACAAAGGCAAATCCGGGTCACAGGCCGTGGGTCAGGAGTTGGAGAGATCAGAGGAAGTCTGTGAGAGCAAGCCAAGGTCAAGGGGCAGGAGACAACAGCAAATCCGATAAGCAGGCAGGGGTCAAGTGTAGGAGATGGCAGAGAATCGTCAAGGTCCAATCCGGGTCAAGCAGGTCTGGGTATACAGGTTTCCAAGGTTCTCTCACAGGGTAAAGCTGACAACGAACCAGCAATTAGCAAAGGGGAAGGGGCTGGCTTAAATAGGCCGCACTGGCCACTGATTGGTCCACAGAAGTACAGGTTTCAGAACCAGGCTCCAATGGACAGCACACAGAATAGAACTGAGCAGTGGCTCAGAGACAAAAGAGCTGGACCTTCAATGGAGAGATCCTGGGTTCGATTCCACCCAGGACCAACTAGGGAAAGAGACCGTGAAAGGTCTGTGCCCTGACAGAGAGATATTGAAAGAGAGGTAGCACCAGAATTATTTTTTTTTGGATGCTGCAATTAGAAGCGTTCTTATGGACAAAGGCAAAGACATATACAGAAGTCAAAACATTGTCAAAATTTGAGCAGATATGCCTGAAGGGGAGCCCCCTGAGACACTCACTGTCTTATTTCTATGCAATACTAATCAATCTAGACATACCACAAGAACTTACGTTCCTTCAGGCTTGGGAGAGGGACTTGGGGTTAACATTCTCCCAAGAACAGAGAGACAGGATCTTGTTATTTACACACAAGGCCTCAGTAACAAGCAGATACCAGGAGGGAAGATACAACATTTTAACTAGATGGTATAGAACACCAACAGTATTGCATCGAATATATCCTCAGACGTCAGATGCCTGCTGGAGGTGTCACATGGACTCTATTACATTCTGGGAATGTGTGAAAATACAGGAGTTTTGGAAAATGGTAATAGAAACTATCAAAATAATTACAGGAGTGTCTTTAGAAGACAGACCTGCAGCTATTATAAAACTAGATATCCCTATATCAGTGGAAAAATACAAAAATTCACTGCTAAGACATGTCCTGTGGAAAAAGGAGAGTCCACCAACTGGTTCGCTAGAATCGCAGAGATTCAACAAATTCCTCACAATTTCAATGAAAGATCAAGATGGGAGATACCAGACGATATGGGCACCCTACTTTAAATATAGGGAGGAGCAGAGGGAGGGTGGATGGGAATCGGGGAGAGGAGGAGATGAAGGAGGTGTGGGGGTGGGAGAGTGTAATCTCTCCCGCCCTCTTTTTTGGTTGGGGGAGGGAGAGGGGGGGGTATCACGGAGAAGAAAGGCAGAGGTTAAAGAGGAAAAGAGAAGTCACATTGAATTAATGAAGCAAAAAGGAGATGGGAAAATACAAGATTGTAGTTTATTTTTATTTTTTTGTTTGATTGATATAAGTAGATGGTATAAAATGTGTGAAAACTTGTAATGTGAACTGGAAAAATGTGAAAAAAATGGTCTTTAAAAAATATAAAGGAGATGAGTCACTGTTAGAATTCCAACACTACAAGGAATGCAATAAGAAGTGTAATAACGCATTTAGGGTGGCTAAAAAAGATCACAAGAGATACAGAGCGGAGGATAGTAAAAAAGATAAAAAGATTCCAATTTTTTTATATATATATATATATATATATATATATATATATATATACACACAGTAAAAAATTGAGATCAGAGCACATTGCACACATAAAAGGCGATGATGGGAGGATGGTTACAGGTGACACAGAGAAGGCAACTGTAAAAAATGCCTTCTTCTCCTCAGTTTGTATGCAGGAAAAGAAGAGGTATATTGTGACAGTACTGTTTGTAAGGCCTCGTACACACGACAGGACATGTCCGATGAAAACGCTCCACGGACCGTTTTCATCGGACATGTCTGCTGGCGGATTTTGGTCTGATGGCTGTACACACCATCAGACCAAATTTCCCGCGGACAGCGAACGCGGTGACGTGGCCACGCCGTCACCGCGACGATGACGCGGCGACGTGCGTGACCCTGGAAGGTCAATGCTTCCACACATGCGTGGAATCACTTCGACGCATGCGAGGGCATTCGGCCGAGCGGATGTGTCCGGTGAGTCATACAGACGACCGAACATGTCCGACGGACAGGCTTCCAGCGGACATGTTTCTTAGCATGCTAAGAAATATTTGTCCGCTGGAAACCTGTCCGATCCGCCGGAAAATTGTCCGGTCGGCCGTACAGACGACCGAACATGTCCGCGGAAACTGGTCCGATGGACCAGTTTCAGCAGACATGTTCGGTCGTGTGTACGAGGCCTAACACATCGCAAGACAAATCAGCAGGAGCAGATGGCTTTACCAGAGAGTCCTCAGAGAACTCAGTCAGGTCATTGCCAGACCATTGCACCTAATCTTTGCAGACAGCATACTGACAGGAATTGTCCCAGCTGATTGGCTTTTCTCCAATATGGAACCAATATTCAAAAAAAGGGCAAAGACAAATCCTTGGAAACTACAGGCCAGTCAACCTAACATCAATAGTAGGTAAATCATATGAGGAGATGATAAAAAATATCATTAGTAGTAATCAGCATGGGTTTACGAAAGGTCATTCCTGCCAGACTAATCTGCTACCATTCTATGAGGAAGTGAGCTGCCATCTAGACAGAGGAAGGCCGGTGAAAAATTTGATACTGTCCCCCATAAGCACTTAGGGCCAGATCCTCAAAAGGGGTACGCCGGCGTATCTACTGATACGCCGTCGTATCCCTGTTTCTATCTTTGGAACTGATCCACAGAATCAGTTTCCAATAGATAGACAGAAGATCCGACATGTGTAAGGGACTTACACTGTCGGATCTTAGGATGCAGTACCGCAGCCGCCGCTGGGGGCATTTCTCGGCGAAATTCCGCTTCGGGTATGCAAATTAGCACTTACGGCAGTGTTTCTCAATTCCAGTCCTCGGGCCCCCCCAACAGGTCAGGTTTTCAGGATTTCCCTCAGATGAAAAGGCTGTGGTGATTACTAAGGCAGTGAAACTGATCAAATCACCTGTGCAAAATAATGGAAATCCTGAAAACCTGACCTGTTGGGGGGGCCTGAGGACTGGAATTGAGAAACACTGACTTACGGAGATCCACAAAGCTTTTACGCTTCGTTTTTACTCTGTAAGTATTAGTTTGCAAACGCAAAATTAGGGCTGCTTTTACAAAGTGTAAAGTTAGTACACCTTGTAAAAGTAGACCCTTCTTTCCCGCGACGCTGTTATTTTTATTTATTTTTTCCCGCGGTATCTTTGTTTTTTTCTACGCAACTTTTTTTACCCGGCGCGATTCACAAAACTCGGCGTAACGTAATTTTGCACAATGCACGTCGGGAAAATGACGTCGGGAGCATGCACAATACGTCCGGCGCGGGAGCGCGCCTAATTTAAATGGGACTCGCCCCATTAAATTAGGAACGCCTTGCGCCGGACGGATTTAAGTTACACCGCTCAAAATTTCTAGGTAAGTGCTTTGTGGATCGGGCACTTAGTTAGAGATTTTGCGGCGGTGTAACTTAAATGCCAAAAGTTACGTTGCGCCGGGTTTTTGTGGATCTGGCCCTTAATCTACAAGCTGAGGTCTGAAGGCAGGGAAGGGGTCTTCCAGATTCTGATAAGCCCCCCGCCCGCAGACCCCCACAACCACCGGGCAAAGGTTGTGGGGATGAGGCCCTTGTCCCCATCAACATGGGGACATCCTCCCCATGTTGAGGGCATGTGGCCTGGTGCGGTTCAGGAGAGGAGGGCCGCACTCTGTCCCCCCTCTTTTCTGCGGTCGGCCAGGTTAACGTGCTCGGATAAGGGTCTGGTGTGGATTTTTGGGGGAACTCCACGCCATTTTTTTTTATTTGGGGTGGAGTTCCCCTTAAAATCCACACCAGACCTGAAGGGTCTGGTATGGATATTTGGGGGGGACCCCACGTCATTTTTTTTTTAAATTGATGGTGGGGTTCTACTTAATATCCATATCAGACCTGAAGGGCCTGTTAATGGAAATTGGGGGGACCCCCAGCTTTTTTATTTTAATTTTTTATGAATGAATCATCTCTGTAATTGCCAGAGCCAACAATTCATTAGAGCCGCAAAGCCGTTTTTTAATGCCTTTTTTCCTTTCAGAAATTACACTTTGTGCAGGGACAGGTCTATGTACGGGAAACATGCGCTTTTTCACATGCTGACTTTACACCCCCCCCTAGGTACGAAATTTAAAGTAATATTACACTTTTATTGTTTCACTTTTAGCATTATTAAATTCACTGCTCCTGAAAAAACGGACGTTTTTAAAACTTTTTTTTGCATTGATACAATGGACAGGACCCAGTTCCCGAAACACTTTTTAGGACAATAACTTGCATATTAGCCTTTAAAATTAACACTTTAGATTTCAAATGTTCGAGTCCCATAGACTTTAACGGGGTTCTAAAGTTCATACGAACATTTAGTGTTTTCGCAAGTTCTGATGCGAACCGAACAGGGGGGTGTTCGGCTCATCCTTACTTAGCACTACACTACACTGACCACTATACTACACTGAGAACTACACTACACTGAGAACTACACTACACTGAGAACTAAACTGAGAACTACACTACACTGACCACTATACTGTCCTGCCTACAGTAACTCTCTCTCTCTCTCTCTGCCCATCTCTCTCTATCTTTGCCCATATGTCTCTCTCTCTATCTGCCCATCTGTCTCTCTCTCTCTTTGCCTCTGTCTCTCTCTCTTTGCCTTTGCCTCTCTCTCTTTGCCTTTGCCTCTGTCTCTTTGCCTTTGCCTCACTCTCTCTGCCTCTCTCTCTGCCTCTCTCTCTCTGCCTCTCCCTCTGCCTCTCTCTATCTGCCCCTCTCTCTCTCTGCCTCTCTCTCTCTTTGCCTCTCTCTCTCTCTTTGCCTTTGCCTCTCTCTCTTTGCCTTTGCCTCACTCTCTCTCTCTGCCTCTCTCTCTGCCTCTCTCTCTGCCTCTCTCTGCCTCTCTCTATCTGCCCCTCTCTCTCTGCCTCTCTCTCTCTCTGCCTCTCTCTCTCTCTCTCTTTGCCTCTCTCTCTTTTTGCCTCTGTCTCTCTCTTTCTCTCTCTTTGCCTCTGTCTCTCTTTGCCTCTGTCTCTCTTTGCCTCTGTCTCTCTCTCTGTGTGTCTCTGTCTCTCTCTCTTTGCCTCTGCCCCTCTCTCTCTCTCTTTGCCTCTGCCTCTCTCTCTTTGCCTCTGCCTCTCTCTCTCTTTGCCTCTGCCTCTTCGTCTCTCTCTCTCTGTCTCTCTCTGTCTCTCTCTCTCTGCCGCTCTGTCTCTGTGTCTCAGTCTCTCTGCCGCTCTGTCTCTGTGTCTCATTCTCTCTGCTGCTCTGTCTCTGTGTGTCTCTCTCTCTGCCACTCTGTCTCTGTCTCTCTCTGCCGCTCTGTCTCTGTGTGTCTCTCTCTGTGTCTCTCTCTCTCTGCCACTCTCTCTCTCTGTGTGCCGCTCTGTGTCTCTCTCTGTGTGCCGCTCTGTGTATCTCTCTGTGTGCCGCTCTGTGTCTCTCTCTGTGCCTCTCTGTCTCTCTCTCTGTGATGCTCTGTCTCTCTCTCTGTGCCGCTCTGTCTCTCTCTCTGTGCCGCTCTGTCTCTCTGTGTGCTGCTCCGTCTCTCTCTGTGTGCCGCAAAGTCTCTCTCTGCCGCTCTGCCTTTCTCCCCAGTCCATGTTCCTCCTCACTAGGGATGAGCTTTGTGTTCGAGTCAAACCCATGTTTGACTCGAACATCGCATGTTCGACTGTTCGTCAAAAAACGAACATTACGGGCCGTTCGCGCCAAATTAGAGTGGTGCGTCACGGCCCATAATTCACTGTGGCATTGCTGGCTGATGATTGGCCAAGCATGCACTATGACCCGCATGCTTGGCCAATCACAGCGTGCAAAAAACAGAGAGCCATAATTGGCCAAAGCCAGGGTGGCTTTGGCCAATTATGGCTCAGGGGCTTTAGTACACACCCTACACTATAAAAGGCCGCCTGCAATAGAATTTCCAGATTTACATATATCTGGGATGATTGGCTTAAGTTTCGAGATTCTTCGGCTTACCGTGATCTTACACAGACTGTGAGCTAAAAGCGACTTTGATGCCCAGTCCGGGGAAAAAAAAAAAAAAATAACGGTTTGGTGGATCTGCACTGATACCTAGATATAGAAGCCGGAGAGGGTAGTTGGTGGTTTTCCCACCCCCTCTCCCGAATACGTGCATTAAGAATTCCTGTAAATGATTCCTCTCCCCCCCCCCCTTTTTTTTTTTTTTTTTTTTTTCTCCCCTCTATTTCCTTCTCCCCCTTCCCCTCCTTACTGATCATCCATTTTATTTTCTCCCCCTTTTTTTTTTTTTTTAAGTTGTACGGGATCTACTGGTAAGGTTTAGTGAGGAGATAGACCTGCCTTAGGGGTTACTTCTTTCCACTCCTGTAGGGGTTTGGGTCCTTTCCGGGAAAGAAACGATAATATAAAGATTTAAAATGGATATGGTAGACCCATTGGTCTACATTACCGGGACGCAATTCATGGGAGCTAGTATAGACCCACATAAGCCTTATTGCCAGGTAGGTTACCTAACTTGTATGTTACATATGCTGCTGTTCATGTTATTTACTGCAGTTCTGATTGGATATTCTAGGAATGCACTATATGTATCTGTGTCCTACATGCAAATGAAGCCCCTTGGTCTGTATGTTTTGACTTATTTCTGATGATGATGTTGAAGATGCCTGTAAAAACTTTTCTTTTTCAATAAAATCTTTATGACAAAAAAAAAAAAAGGCCGCCTGCAGGTCGGCCATGTGTAGTGTGTTGCGGCGGTGGTTAGAGAGAGATTGAGAGAGAGAGAAAGAGTGTAATTTTTTTTTCTAGGTAGATAGAGCATGCAGGCTAGTCAGTTAAAGTTAGTGTGTAGAGGATATATATATATCCCAGGTGTTGTACATATATTTATACACTGTATAGTTTAGCTAGATCAGCTCTAGCAGGTGATTGTGCTAGCTGCAGTATTCTCACGTGGTGTACTGCCTGTGTCCTCTGCAGTGTGCACCTAAAGCTACTTGGTGTGTACTGCCCGTGTCCTCTGCAGTTTGCACCTAAAGCTTTGTGTTGTGTACTGCCTGTGACCTCTGCAGTTTGGACCTAAAGCTACGTGGTGTGTACTGCCCGTGTCCTCTGCAGTGTGCACCATAAAGCTACGTGGTGTGTGTACTGCCTTTGACCTCTGTAGTTTGCACCTAAGGCTGCATTCACATCTAGACGGACGAAATCGCGGCGTTTTGTCACCGCAAATCGCGGTAAAAATAGCGGCGTTTTGTACCGCGATTTGCGGCGACAAAACGCGGGTATTGTCCGCCTAGATGTGCCCCAAGATGACCCCCTCTATGGAGATGATTGCCATCTCCTAGCCGAACGCTCGAAGACGCCTGAAAAAAAGGTCCGGGACCTTTTTTCACGCCGCAGGCGACAGGCGTCCGGCGTTCGGCGTGGAGATGTGAACCATCTCCATAGAGGGACATGTATTTCCAGCCCTCTGGCGGCAGAAGCGTAGCGCTACAGGCGTAAAAACGCCTAGATGTGAATGGGGTCTAAAGCTATGTGGTGTGTACTGCCCGTGTCCTCTGCAGTTTGCACCTAAAGCTACGTGGTGTGTACTGCATGTGTCCTCTGCAGTTTGCACCTAAAGCTACGTAGTGTGCGTACTGCCTTTGTCCTCTGCAGTTTGCACCTAAAGCTACGTGGTGTGTACTGCCCGTGACCTCTGCAGTTTGCACCTAAAGCTACTTGGTGTGTACTGCCCGAGTCCTCTGCAGTTTGCACCTAAAGCTACTTGGTGTGTGTACTCTTTTTGTCCTCTGTAGTTTGCACCTAAAGCTACTTGGTGTGTATTACCCGTGTCCTCTGCAGTTTGCATCTAAAGCTACGTAGTGTGTACTGTTGTGTCCTCTGCAGTGTGCACCACAGAGCTAAGTGGTGTGTGTACTGCCTTTGTCCTCTGTAGTTTGCTGCTAAAGCTACTTGGTGTGTACTGCCCGTGTCCTCTGCAGTTTGCACCTAAAGCTACGTAGTGTGTACTGCCTGTGTCCTCTGCAGTGTGCACCATAAAGCTACGTAGTGTGTGTACTGACTTTGACCTCTGTAGTTTGCACCTAAAGCTACGTGGTGTGTACTACCCGTGTCCTCTGCAGTTTGCACCTAAAGATACGAGGTGTGTGTACTGCCTTTGTCCTCTGCAGGCCATTAGTATGTCTGGAAGGACAACAAGGAGAAGCAGAGAGTCACGAGGGCAAGCAGGCTCTGCGTCTAGAGGCAACAGCGCTGGTCGTGGACACGGTGCATCCTCATCAGCACGTGGCCGTTGGACACGCTCGTTCTTGTTTTCGGCAGCTGGCCTTGTTGAGCCGCAACATGCCGAAGACTTGGTAGAGTGGATGACCAAGCTGTCCTCATCCTCCTCATCCTCTCTCACCCAGGCTCAGGGTACTTTGTCTGGCAAAGCAGCTGCCAAGGCGCCCTCTTTCCTCTGCTCAATGGCATCAGTCACTCCTTCCCTAGCCCCACCATGTCCTCCTGATGAGTCCCCCGAACTGTTTGAACTGTTGGGTACATGCTGCATGATGATACGGAGCGTTTTGAAGGCTCCAATGATGGTACACAGCTAGAGTAAGGCAGTAACGTGAGCCCAGAGAAAGGGGGTGCCCATGAAGGACAGCAATCTGGCAGTCATGTTCCCCCCAGCTGCAGCATACTGCAGGTTTTGTACAGTGATGAGGAGGAAGGGGATGATGAGGTCACTGACTCTACATGGGTGCCTGATAGGAGAGAGGAAGAGGCACAGGCACATCTCCAACGCGGCAGGATGCCCTCCAGGGGCCTGCTTAAGGGCAGCACACCGACTGCATCACAACGCAGAGCTACGCATGTGCAGGGTGCTGCTGTGTCTCAGCGTTATTCCAAAAGTTCTTTGGTGTGGGCCTTTTTTGAGACGAGTGCATCAGATCGCACTGCTGCTATTTACAACATATGTCTCAAGCGTATCTCGCGTGGCCAAAACATCACCCGCTTGGGCACCACATGCTTGATCAGACATATGTCGTTGGCAAGCGTACCTCAAAGACCCACACCAAAGAACAAAGCGGACCTCCCCTTGCCCCTCATCAGCTGGGATCTCCAACCCCACTATACCCTCAGTCCTCTCTGAAGCCTGCACTAATAGGACTGAAGGTGAAGAGTTAGGTGTGTCACAGCCTAGTACATGGGGGCAATCTACTATCAGTACACCGATGGCAGATTGTACCAGGCAAATTTCCCTGCCCCAGCTGCTTCAGCGCCAAAATAAATTCTCTCCCAGCCATCAGATAAAATAAGGGGTGGGTGTAGTGGCGCTTGCAAAGAACTAAATTTAAATATAATAACTGTTAAAATCTAAAAATAACCTCACAGCGCAAAGGGAAATAACCTGCTGACTACTGAGTATGTCTGCCACCTGCTGTGGGTCTAAATGTGTTCCACTCAGAGTGCGTCCAAGGATACCACCCAGCATTAAAAGTAGTTACAGTAGTTTTGTAGGTTGTTCCGCCACCACGCCTCCAAAATGCTACTACTGATTGTGACACACCTCTCTCCTCCACCCCCTCCTCTTCTTCTTCCTCTGTGGCCTCTTCCTGTGCTGATGTGTCCTCAGAACCAGCGGTGCTCTGTAGGCGTTCAAGGAGCTACGCAGGTACACAGGCAAAGAGATGCCATACGGTGCTTGAGCTGGTGTGCTTGGGGGACAGGAGCCACACTGGGCCAGAGGTTCTGTCAGCTCTGCAGGGGCAGGCTCAGAGGTGGTTGACGCCACGCCAGCTTAAGCCAGGAATGGTGGTTTGCGACATTGGCACCAACCTCCTCTCCGCCCTGCGACAGGGACAACTGACCCATGTGCCCTGTTTTGCTGGTGGTGCAGCGGTTCTTGGGCAGGTACCCGGGCTTACAGGATGTCCTGAAGCAGGCCAGAAAAGTCTGTGTGCATTTACAACGGTCATATAATACCAGAGCTCGGCTGGCAGACCTCCAAATGGAATACAACCTGCCCAAGAACCGCCTAATCTGTGACATGCCCACCAGGTGGAACTCTGTGTTGGCCATGCTGCAGCGGCTGCACACGCAGCAGAGGGCCATCAATGAGTATCTGTGCCAATATGGCAGCAGAACTGGGTCAGGGGAGCTTGTTTTTTTTCCCCATGCCAGTGGGCCATGATCAGGGATGCATGCACTGTCCTGTCACCATTTGAGGAGGCCACGAGGATGGTGGGCAGTGACAGTGCATGCATCAGTGAGACTGTCCCTCTTATTCACATGTTGGAGCACACACTGCATGGAATAATGGACAGGGCCCTTGATGCAGAACAGAGGGAAGAAGAGGAGGACTTCCTTACCTCTTAAGGCCCCCTTTATCCAGACAGTGTTCCTGCTTTCCCACCTATAACACAGGAAGAGGAGGAGGAGGAAGAGGATTGGGTCAGCATGGAGGTGGAGCCTAGCACTCAGCATCAGCAGCAGTCTTCAAGGGATCAATTACAGTTCCAAGAAACCCATGGACTTGTATGTGGCTGGGATGAGGTGGCTGCAGATCATTTCGTCCTCAGTGACCCAGAGGATTCTGCACCGAATGCCTCAGCAAACCTTCACTCCCTGATCCTGCAAAGCCTGCGGAAGGATCCTCGTATTTGTGCTATCAAGGAGAGGGATCATTAATGGCTGGCAACTCTCCTTGATCCACGTTACAAGAATAAGGTTGCAGACCTTATCTTGCCAACTCAGAGGGAGCATAAGATGAAACATCTTCGGGAGGTCTTGCAGAAAGGTCTGTGCAATGCGTTCGCAGAGACTGGGGGGGTTACAAAATCCTGGTCCATGATAACGTGTTGCTGAGGCTTCGGTGAGTCACAGAAGGAGCGGTGGAGAAGGTGGCCGTCTGACCGATGCATTCAGACAATTTTTTAGTCCGCAGCCCCAAGGTATGACCGGTTCCAGCAACCATCGCCAGCGTCTGTTTTACATGGTGCGGGAATACCTAGGGGCAAGATTCCTGCACTCCAACTAGAGTATCTGAGGGGTTGCAGTGTTGTGGCACCAGCACCACCACCACCACCAACAAAGCCCCAATTTTTATGCCCCTGTTCGACAGGGGAATGTAATTACAATTCTTGATCTAATATTTCACAGCAGGGCTCATTCCTGAGCCCACCAAGAGTAACTGTGAGGACTTACAGTGTTGTGGTACCAGCGCCAGCACCAAAGGCCCAATTTTTCTACCACTGTTCAACAATGGCATGTAATTACAATTATTGATATAATAGTTCACACAGCAGGGCGTTCCAGCGCCCACCAAGACTAACTGTGAGGGCTTACAGTGTTGTGGCAACACCAACACCTAGGGCCCAAATTTATGTAGAGTATATACGGCAGGCCCCTACTTTTAAACGGAAGGAGAAAACAGGAAGTGAGAGGAAATCTACCCCTAGGAAGGGAAATTATTTTCTGTAAGAAGTGTCTCCTGTCCACTGATGCTTTATCACCAATCCTTGTTTCACAAAAAAAGAAAATAATATTAATTTGTCATTGGGACAGAAAGTGAGGTGCAATCTTCTGAACAGATGCACACAGACAGCAAAACAAATGTTACAGGGGTGATAACCCTTCTCTATGTTTTCCAAAAAGCTTAAAAATAGATTTTATGGCTGGAGCTACACTTTAAAAAAGTACCAGTTCAAAATTACACACAGATTCTACTTAACAACAAACCTACAGTCCCTATCTTGTTTGCACTTCCTGTATACTGCTGTTCAAAGTATATAGGGCCAAAGGGGCTTGTAATGACCTGGGGGGAGGGGGGCGGGGAAACCCTTGCTATTTTTCTCAGTGATTTTCATCCATATTGCAGGGACCAAACACTACATTAAAGCCGCAAGCAGTCTTAAATGACTTTTTTTCTTATAGTAATCTCATTTTGTGCAGGGACAGTTCTAAACACGTGCCACCTCACAGGCAAACTATAGACACCCAGCAGGTACGATATTTAAAGGAATTTTTCATTTTTTTTTTTACTTTAAGCATCATTAAAATCGCTGCTCCAGAAAAAAACAACCGTTTTTAAAACTTTTTTTTCCATTGATACATGTTCCCTGGGGCAAGACCCGGGTCCCCAAACCCGTTTTACGACAATAACTTGCATATTAGGCTTTAAAATGAGCACTTTTTAATTTGATTGTTCGAGTCCCATAGACGTCAATGGGGTTCTAAATGTTCGCGCGAACGTTTGGTCCGTTCGAAGGTTCTGGTGCGAACCGAATGGGGGGTGTTTGGCTCATCCCTACTCCTCACCTGATGCTTGTCCTGCATCATGACATTGGAGTCCAGAGGATAGGAGGAAGCGGCCGCCATGTTTGTTCAGTGTCCGGCACACTGTGATTGGGCGTTAGGAGGTCATGTGCAGAGGCGGTAGTTCAGGATCATGGACAGGCCAGCCCCACGCTGCACATGACCCCCATGGCCCAATCACAGGGCGCCAGAGATTGAAAGATGGCGGCCGGAGATTCGGCCGGGGACACAGAGAATAAATTTTAGGAGGACACAGCCAGTGTGACACACACTGGCTTGAAATTGCGGCCCCCTAAATATCACGCCCGGGGCCACGGCCCCCCTACCCCCCACGCTACGCCACTGCCTGCAAGCACTAAATTTATTCTCGCTGGAGAAGAGACGCTTGAGAGGAGATATGATATCGATTTACAAATACCTCAATGGTGATCCCAGCATAGGAGAGAAACTCTTCAGTCTCAAGGAGTGATAGAGGACACAGGGCCACACAATGAGGTTGGTGAAGAAGAGGTTTAAACTTAAACTGCACAGGGGGTTTTTCACAGTCAGGGCAATAAGGATGTGGAACTTTCTTCCACAATTGTTGCTGTCATCACGGAGTATGGAGATTTTAAAAAGACTTTTGGATGTGCATCTAAGGCCTTGTACTCACGACCGGATCTGTGCGCTGGAAACTGTCTGCCCGACAGTTTCCGGCGTACAAGGCTGATTTTTGTTTGGTTCCGCTGGCTTGTACACACCAGCGGACCAAATTACCGTCGTACCGGAACGCGTGCACGTAAACTACGTACGACGTCACTATAAAGGGGAAGACCAAACTTAATGGCGCCGCCCTCTGTTCCTCTTTTGCTAGTTACGGGTTTGCTCGTGTTAGTGAAGGTTTGGTTAGAGCTGATTCGCGCTTCTCGGTCTCCAGGCTTTGACAGCGTGTATTCACGGGTTCAGTGCGTGTGCTTGCGGTAACGTAGTTGTCATTCGGCTATAGGCTAGCAGGTTGTTTCTGCTTTAGCAGTTGCATCCTGTGCGCTCGTATCTGTTTGTCACGCGTTTGTCGCAGGTAGTGCTGGATTTGCGAGTGCTTTCTGTTTCAGTGTGTTCTTGACTGACCAGCCGGCCGGTTTGAAGCCATGATGGAGCAGCAGCGTCAATTTTCACGAGTTGGTGCTGTTTATGGGATGGCTGCTGGATATGTTCATTATTCCAGTACTTTGGCCAGAAACAGGGGGCGGAGGCGTTTCTGGACCAAGAATTGGTTGCGCCAGCGTGACCAGTTCTCACATATGCCTCTGCTTAGGGAACTCCAGGAGAATAATCCTAATGACTTTAGGAATTTTCTCCGCATGACGGACCCCGTATTCAACAGTCTGCTGGAACTTCTGTCCCCCTATATCACGAGGCAGGACACTGTGATGCGCCAAGCCATCACGGCCGAGCAGAGGCTTATTGCCACGTTGCGGTACCTGGCGACTGGGAGGAGCCTGCAGGACCTCAAGTTCTCAACAGGCATCTCTCCGCAGGCGCTTGGGGTCATCATACCGGACACGTGTGCTGCCATCATTAAAGTTCTGCATGAGGAGTATATTAAGGTAAGTTTCCTGGCTGTAATAATGTTGCCAACTAACTTTATTTTTAATTTCCCAGATATGCTGTGTGTTTAACTAACGTTCCCTTTTCTCCCTATGCATGTTGATATAAGCTTTACATGTTTTTTTCTTGGCCTACCTGCATATTTGTCCCTTACCCAATATTAACCTGTCCAGCATGCTATCCTAGTGACAAACCCACCTTGCCATTTTTTAAAACAGGACTTTTTGGTTTTTGTGTCCCCCCCCCCCCCTTCAAACTTTTATTGTCCCCATCAGAGGGCTGTGGAGTCTCTTAATGAAGTGGCCCTATATATTTCATTTACCAAGTTCTCCATGCACATTTTTCAAATGCAATTTTAATACTTTGAAGTGTCACAAGGATGCTTGTAGGATGTTTTTATTCCAAAGTACTAAATCTCTTTTTTTGTTTGTCCCCACAGCTACCCTCCACACCACAGGAATGGCAGTCTGTGGCTTCCCAATTTGCCCAGCGGTGGGATTTTCCAAACTGCGGTGGAGCAATAGATGGGAAACACGTCCGCATTGTGCCCCCACCCCACTCGGGGTCCTACTATTATAATTACAAGGGTTATCATAGTATCGTGTTGATGGCGGTGGTGTCGGCACAGTATGAGTTTCTATATGTGGACGTGGGGAAGAATGGCCGGATGTCTGATGGGGGAGTGTTCGCACGGACTGATTTCTATGATCGTCTCCAAGCTGGTGGTCTGGCATTGCCACCAGATGAAGATAATGTGGAAGGACTTCCGTTTGTGTTCCTAGCGGACGAGGCTTTCGGGCTTGGTCCTCACCTCATGCGGCCTTTTCCCCAGAGGACCCTCACCTCAGAGAGGAGTGTGTTTAATTTTCGGTTGGCCAGGGCTCGGAGGGTAGTCGAGAATGCCTTTGGGATACTCACCAACCGGTTCCGCCTGTTCAGGACATCGATACATCTGGCAGAATATAAATTGGACACCGTTGTATTTGCCTGCTGCATTTTGCACAACTTTTTACGCAGGCACTCCCAGACGTACCTACCCGACATCGGTTCTGAGGCAGGACTACCCTCAGATCCCCTTCCCGGGCTGGACACTGGTCGCGCTGGCTTGGCCCCCCAATCAGCTCGTGAGGTACGCGACAAATATGTTGAGTACTTCATGGGTCGGGGGGCCATTGCTATGCCAGATCATATTTCTTTCTAATTTGGCCCCCAAAGAAAGGAATATTCTCTCAAATAATAAATAATTAGACCATTGGACTTTATACAGTTGTTTGTCATTAATGCTTTTTCTCTTTTTATCTGTCTTCCTGGTTCTCTAACTAACTTCTTCAATTTTAATGCATAATTGATTTCTCCACTTTTAGTAAATAACCACATTTAGCACAGTATTCACTCATCTACAAACAGGGTATTGAGTCTAGAAATAAGAAGCAACTCCATTTGTCAATTTTGAGGTCAATTTTTTTAATTTTTGCTTGTTCATGACCCCAAAAATTAGTTTATATTTTTTTCATTACTCCCTGCTTTTGTACTTAGGAGTCTACAAAACTTTTTTTTTTTTTTTTTAATTTTTTTCAGGTAATTCAACCAAAAATATTATGCAGATTATACATTTTTTAACAAGTTCACATTTTTGTTTTTCAAATATAGTTCGATTTATTGTTTACATATATATATATATATATATATATATAGAATATTATTGGTGGGGTGTTTACCGCCTTATTTTTTTTTTTTTTCTGCATATTTTTTATGCACAAAAACCAATATTTTGTTAACATTTTTTTTTTTTTTTTGGTGTGTTTTTCAATAAGAAAATTTGTTGTTGAGATGTAGGAGTCAAATCTCGACTTCACTAAATTCAGTGATTAGAGAGATTTATAATTCTATATATATATCTATTTCTTTTTTTTTCGGTGTTTATTCTTTATGGTCTAAACTTTATAGTATCCAAAAATGTTCAACATGGTCAAAAAGTAAAAAAATACAATTATCAAAAAATAAAAACTCACAACAGCAGTCAGTCATGGTGTGCTTTCACACTGGAACACGCCAAAATTTGAAGATACACACATTCAGTGCAAACTCGCCAAATGTCATTGGTTCAACAGACAAATGGCCACATGTGCTATCTGACATCATGGGTGATCAATGTCTGTGTTTTGTGGGAGCAAACCCTTCCTCTCAACTACTTGAGGATGGAGGAGGGGTTTGGACCCACAAAGCACAGACACTAGATCTTCTGTGATGGCAGATAGCACATGTTGGCACACTGTGTGTGTATCTTCAAATTTTGGCGTATTCATTATTAAAACAGTAAAAATGTTTGTGGGGGCGGGGGATGGGCGGGGGGTGTTTCAGTCTTTGACACGGCCCATCATGTCAATAATATTTTTAAAATTAGATTCGATGACCATCATTCTTTGCCGCATATTGTCCATTTCCGTGCAGCATTCCAAAAGGACATTTGTTAAATTCTCTTCCATGACAACCATCCTTTCACGCATATTGTGCATTTCAGTGCTGCACTCCATTACCTGCTGAATAATTATAGCAGCACTTGCACGTGAAAATATTGGCACACCATCCTCCTCCCCTAAAAAAAAAAAAAAAATGGGCATTTACAAAATTATTTTTCGATGAGGCCTATCTACATATGTTTTTTTTAATCAAGCTAGGGTGACACTGACCTGATGGGCTTCTCCTTTCCACCTCTTCGACATCTTCTATCACTCCTCCTTCTTCCACCACCTCCCCATCATCTTCTATCACTCCTCCTTCTTCCACCACTTCCCCATCATCTTCGACTCCTCCTTCATCCATCAATCCACCTTCTTTCAATTCGCCAAATTGTTCTTCCGCCACTTGCCCTTCATCTGCTATAAATTCTAAGTCCAAAATTACTTCTTCCTCCTCTCTTCCTTCCTCCTTCCACATCCTCTTCTCCTTCCACATCCTCTTCTCCTTCCACATCCTCTTCTCCTTCCACATCCTCTTCTCCTTCCACATCCTCTTCTCTATCCACATCCTCTTCTCCTTCCACATCCTCTTCTCCTTCCACATCCTCTTCTCCTTCCACATCCTCCTCCTCCTCCACATGTTGAGATGGCAGATTTTGGCCTTGTCTGGCCCTCTCTGCCTCCTCCAAATGCTGGCGACTTCTTTCCCCTGAAATAAACCAAAAAAAATGTAGACTCATCAGCACACAGATATTGGAGAGCAGAAATCGCACACATTGCTTAGAAGAGGCTTTCATTTAGTTACTTTTATCTTTCACCAAACCTACATTTTGCAATTACTTCTATGGCAAGCTCTGATCCTGCCCCTTTTTAGCAAAGTGACACACATGGATGTCCCCCCTAAACAGTATTTCTGGGAGACCCTACCAAAACCTATTTTTGATTTGGGGAGACACAGGTGCTCTGCATTGCAGATGTGAAAACATCTGCTTTCTTACCACTGTTTTTAGAATGAATCCTGTTTGCCTTTCCCATTCTCCTATTTTATTTTTTTAGAACTAGCTTTTACACAATGTTTACCAACAAAGTTTTTGGCCAGTGAGCCATGTCCAGGTGTGTTGTTCCTGGAATAACCGAGCCTTTCTGAGAAACTATGTGATGTTACGTGGTTTACTAAGAACACTATTTGTAAATATGTAGGTATTTATGTCTTAAAAAATAAATGACAACATGTCTTTAAAATTACAAGCAGGCCAAGGAGGCAGATGGTGAAATATACATGGCAACACATTATTGCAGACAATCACCCCCCCCCAACCCCAATATATATTTACTTACTTTTACGCAGAATTTTAAGTATTTTCTTCATCTGATGTGGCTCCCTCAATTTTAAGTCTGACCAGCGTTTCCTCAGCTGTTCCTTGGACCTGGTGATCCCAAACATCCTCTGCATTCTCCTCGCCACCTTGTCCATAATATGTGCCTTTCGGCGGTTAGGGGTCTTGTATGGGCCTAATTCACCATCATAGTCCTTCTTTCGCATGATGTAAACTAACTCCACCATTTCCTGGAACCGCATATTAGTGGCTTTATATCTTCTTTGCCTTGATCGGGACGTCCCTGCCTCTGTCCCTTCACTTGTGGCATGAGAGCATCGTGCCCGCTCGTGTGACATCGCCATCTTTCCTTTCCCACAGAGATTATGGGCGTGGAAAAGATGAATTCTTACGCCATGGGCGGAGAAGAGGGCGGCGTTTAATACATACGCGGAGTGTAGAGAATGCAAACAACGTGTTTACGTCGGTTACGCGGAGAATCTTCGAGCGCATCCAGAACATACACCGTTAACGCCATATTTCCTAAACTCATTGATTAGGGGCCTCGCAAAGGTGACGAGGGCGGGGTTTAATAAATACGCGGAGTGTTTAAAAGGTGCACGCCGTGATTACGCATCTTACGCGGTAATTAGGCGAGCGTGAGAAACGAGGAGCGAGAGACAGGAAGGTAAGGAAATTAAAAATGTGATCAGCAGAGGCCTTGAAAATGTAGACACATGGGATGGGGGTTTGGGCTGTTGGTTGCACCCTTTTTAAGCTATTATGTCTATGGGGTACCACAATGTTATTTTGGTATCCAAATGCTTTTGGACACCTCACAAAATAGAGATGTGAACAATGCTGTACCTCATTGACAATTTTTGGAATGGTGTATTCAGATCAGGCAAAGTATTGTTCAAGTGTTGGTTGTACAGAGGTCATTAGGAAGTGTCTTTTATGTCATCCATTGTCAGGGGCATGAGATTTACACATGAAAGAGTGCCTAGATGAATACTGTCATTTGTAAGCATTGTTTATTTTTCGATCTTAAAAATATTTACTGCAATGTTAACAATGGCTCTGCATCTAGCAAATCAATGTTTGGTACAACCAATGCGGCCGAGCTGCCAATCATTGTTTAAACAAGAGAGACTGTGTTTGTAATTAGATATAGGTAATAAATTTCAAGACACATATTATATCAAGGTCAACGCTGATCCTTTTGAATATTTATTTTTCTTTGGTTAATGTTTTGCGAATCTAGACTCCAAAAGAAATATCATTTTTCAAAAAGTGAAATGGACCAACTACAAACCAAGGAAGCTATAGAGGCCTTACTTCAAAAATATCAGGACACGCCCATCCTGTGGAATTCAAAACACGCATTATATTGCAATAAAGATGTACGAGCGGCAGCACTAGAAGAGCTAGCAAACTATATGCAAACATGGGTGCCAGGATGCACTGCCAACATGGTGAAGGATAAACTTGCCAACCTCAGAAGCACATACAGGAGAGCATACAAAGCTAATAAAAGCAAAAAATCAGGAGCAGCAGCAACACAAGCAAAGGAACCCAAACTGTGGTATTATAAACAGATGGCTTTTTTGCGGGACGAAATGGAAGGCAGGAAAACGATGTTGAGTCTTTCTTCCAACCTTTCCTCCATGCTACCTTCCAGCGGACCTTACCCAGATGACCACAGCCCTGCAGAGTCGGAGGAAGAGGGCCTGGCTGACAGAGATGCAGATCTGCCACCCTTCGATGAGGAGGTATAGTAGTTTCCTCTATATTTCTGGCGTAAATAATTCTTGATGGATTAATGATTTGATATTGTAAAAGCAAAGCCAAGCTGGGAAAAAGCCAAAAAAAAGGTGTACAGACAAATAGGTGTCAGGGATGACAACTGCAGGGGTCAGAAGTAGAGTGTATTCAAGTAATAATGAACAGAAAATAGTAAACGAAAAACATGAAAATGAGTGTGGTTTTATTTAGCGAAATTGTAAAAAATGTCCTTTTTTTTGCACACAGGAAGAAGAGATCAGCCAGGAGGTGGCAGATCCTCAGGTGTCTGTCAGCCAGGAGGAGGCCGGGGTCAGTGGCAGCCAGGAGGAGGCCGGGGTCAGTGGCAGCCAGGAGGAGGCTGGGCCCAGTGGCCTGCAGCAGGTCCCCCCGGCCAGGAGAACCACCACCAGCCAGTCTTCTCCCCCCCAGGTGAGGCCATCAGGCCGAAGGAGGCAGTTGAGGCCTGTGGAGGAGGCAAGCCTCCGCATGATACAGGAGGCAAGCGCCATCATGAGGGCCCCCCTCAACCCCACAGAGGCCTTCAGTGCCTCCTTGGCACATGATTTGAATGAAGGGGAGGAGGACCAGAGAAGACTGGCAAAGGCCCTGATGAACCAGGTCCTTTGGTGGATGCAGAAGGGCCTGCTGACCCCAGAGACTGGGCTATGTGACCCGGCCCGGCTTGCGGAACACCATCCTCCTGCTGCCACATCGACCCCACCTGCAAGAGCCCGTGTAAGATCCGCTGGAAGGCTGCCTGGAGGGAAGGCTGGAAAGAGGAGGAAACGTTGATTCTCTGCCTTCCATTTCCTTCCACATAAAGGACATCTTGTTTGGACTACCACAGTTTGGGTTCCTTTGTTTCTGTGCTGCTGCTTCCTATTTTTGGGTTTGGCTCCTGAGGCTTGGAAGTTTATCCTTCACCATGTTGGAAATGCAAGTTTGCATATAGTTTGCTATCTATTCTAGTGCTGCCGTTCTGTTTATTTTTTGTGATGACATTTGCCTGAATAAAAGGCTTTTTGCTTTCATTTGAAAACATGTCTATTGTTTGTTAGTTATACTGTGGGGATTATTAGGCAGCAAAC
This sequence comes from Rana temporaria, assembly GCF_905171775.1. Lineage (NCBI taxonomy): Eukaryota > Metazoa > Chordata > Amphibia > Anura > Ranidae > Rana > Rana temporaria. The sequence continues at coordinate 11,901,615 of NC_053489.1, read as the reverse complement.
CTTTAATAAATATACAATGGGTCATTTACAAAGGACACACTCCTTGGGGGGGGGGGACATTTGGTGTGCCAACATGGTTTAATATTCTCAAATGAAACACAAAAAAAAAAAAGTAAATAAATAAAAAGAAAAAAACATGTTAAAAAAAAAATAACTAAATGGTGACATAACTAGAAACAACAAAAAACAAAAAAAGATGCACATTCCTTTACAAAAATGACTACTATAAATTATGGAGGACCACCAACCAAAACACACGTCTGGCATATAAAACATTATTAAAGGATTACATCACAAGCAAGAAATGTGACATTTCAGTATGGGACAACTCTATTGAAATTGCATCAGCAAGAGAACGGGGTTATTCTAGCAAGAGAAGAATTAATAAAACGAGGCAAGAAAATGTGGTTTAGTGCGCCTTTTTAAGACATTGTTCTCTTGCTAGAATAAAAGGTTTCTAATGACGAATGTGCCATATCCCAAACAAACGCGAGTTTTACCTGAACGAGCGCTCCCGTCTCCTCATTTGGACTGAGCATGCGCGGGGTTTTTGTACGCTGCTTTTGTGTACAGACGACCGAACATGTCTGACGGACACGATTCCAGCAGACTGTTTTAAAGCAAGACCAGGAAACAGTTGTTCGTTGGAAAACGGTCTGGCCGACGATTGTTTGCTGGAATCCTGTCTGTTACTGCCTACACACGAACAAACATGTCCGCTGAAACTGGTCCGCGGACCAGTTTCAGCAGACATGTTTGGTCGTGAGTACGGGGCCTTAAAGAACACAACATATAGGGATGTGAGAAATAAATATAGACACTGACACACACACACCTACACAGGTTGAACTGGATGGACTATTGTCTTTATTCAACCTTTTCTACTAAGTAACTATATGATTGCACTGATTGGCACAACCGCAGTCCATTGATAACTCAATTCTGTCTGCCCCAATGGAAGACAGGACTTGTAGTTTATTCTTCATAGATTCTTGTGAATGAATGACATGGATGTGTGGGCGGAGCTGATTTTAATATGTCTGCGGTTTTGGGGGAGAGGAACCTCTACCCATTGGTATGGGGGGTTTGGGGTGAGGGAACATGTGCTGAAACATTTTACACCCTAAATACTGATGTGTCATGTAACATGTTCCAAAAGCATTACCTATGGAAAAGTGAAGGTACTAAAGTTTGTTACCATTTTAGAGGTGCCAGTAATATTTTTGACTTGACATACTGATTATCTATTTATTCAGTGCAACCTCATCTTTTATATTTTACCAAATAAGTGGGTAATATATTACAAGTGTATGCCCTAAATGTTTGGTAAACCATTGCACTAATATCATGTGCCAGAAAATAGAGGCCCAGATTCACAAAGCACTTACGCCGACGTATAACAAGTTACGCCGACTTAAGTGCAAATGTGCGCTGTCGTATCTGTGATCCAGACCCACAAACAGATATGCGCCTAAAAGCAGGCTACACCCCGCCGACGTATCTTGCTTACGTTGGCGTAGAGTGGGCGCACATTTAGGCTGGGAGCATGGTGCCGCTTCCATTGATTAGCCATTCAAACATGCAAATGAGGGAAATACGGCGATTCGCGAACGTGTGTGCGCCCGACGCATGCTACATGCACTCCTGACCGTGAGTAGTCTGATGGCGCTGTGACATCCGTGTAAAAAATAAATAAAATTGGGATCATGCCATTGACCGACATGGCATGCCCTTACAGGTGCACGGCACATGCACCTGTGCACGTCACCAAAAAAAAAAAAAAAAGCTCTGACTCCGAGCTGCAATAGTTGTCCTCAGGACAGTAATTTGCCCTCTCGTGGGCCAGGCCTGGTGCCCAGGGTTCTGCTCCTCAGTTGTCGTGGCGACGATTCGGGTGGGGGGGTGTTTTATCATGTGGAGGTTCTTCCCCTGGGCTGTCGCTCCTGGAGCTGATGGCAGATGTTGCCTTCATCCCCTCCAAGGCAATGGCAATGTGTGTCAGCACGCCATTGGCCTCGGCCTGCAATTGCCTCTGCCTGGAATTGTGCTGGTGCTGTAGGCGCCTGTTCTGGCGACCCTCGGACTGGATGGCGGAAGTGTTGGCCTGCACTATCACGCCCAGGCTCCTCACCTCCGCAACAATCCCTGCTGCTGTGGCCTGCAGCTCCCCAATAGCCCTGGTGTGCCGTTCCTGGGTGGCCTGCACGTCCGATCCCTGGTCCCCATATGTTGAGGGACCCCCTGCTACCATATGTTGATGCATGGCATCCAAGGTCTGTGACTGGTCACAGAGGCATGTGGCCATGGCTACGCAATTGGCATTCACCTCCTGCAGGCAGTCAGAGATGGCCAGGGTATGGTCAGCCTGTTGGTTGAGGCACTGCTGCATTGCGGCTGCGGTGCCCTGCACAGCCACCGTGCACTCAGCCTGGGTCTTTGCCGAGGACCCGACAAAGGAGGATAGGCTGTCAGCCACACGTGGAGGTTGCAGGCTATTTCTGCCATGTGGCGTGTCTGGCATGCCTGTTCCCTCTCCAGCCCTTCTTGTATGGATCCGGCTACACCCCTAGAGATCTAGGAGATGTAGACGGTTGTGTCCATCTGGATGGGGTGGCCCTCGGGGGGGTTCCTCCGGCCGGGGAAGCCCTTGAAGGGGTTCCTCTGGCCAGGGTAGCACTTGAAGGGGTTCCTCTGGACGGGGTAGCCCTGGGGGGTTCCCCTGATGGGCGTCGAGGTCGTCAGGAGGTCTACCGTCTCGGAGGGTCCAACAAAGATGGTATCCTCATCAAGGTACAGGCATTCCTCCTGTCAGATGTCCACCTGCTCCTCCACAACAACCTCAAGAGCAGATGTGTGGGCATTCCCCTTCACCGTTGTTTCGTGGCTTCCCAGGGGGTCACACTGAGTGGGTCGTCCAGCAGCAGAAGATGGCCCAGCTTCCTCCAGCACATCTGTGGATGACACACAGCATTCACATGTTGGTGGACCCACACACTTGTCACATGTTCCCCTGCACCCCCTCACATGCTCCATACCGGATGGGGGATGAAACACACTTACCTCTCCTCAAGTCCTGTTTGCTGGAGTCAAATCCCTCCAGGCCCTCCACCTGCTCCTGCTCCAGGCAGCTGGTGATGACCTCCTCTTCAGCTGTCAACTTGACAGTCATAGCTGACCCACCTCCCGTGCCCCTGAGGTGCCTTTTCATTTTGGCCAGCTTCTCCCTGACACGCCGACGCATGTCGTTGATTTTTTTTTAGACCTCCTTCCAGGTCTAAAGGCTGTTTATCTCCAGGGTCACCTTCTGAAGGATCTCCATCTTCCTGGCCTTGCTGGTCCTCCCGCTCTGTGCGCCATGGAGATAGGTATCGTATTTTGATATTGTCAGAGGTCAGGATCGCCCTCTCAACCGCAGAGAAATTCTTCTTCCTCTTCTCCCTGTCAAACTCACTATCTGACATGTTGGCACAGGTCACAAAAGTACGTCTGCACCAGGGAACACAAGCGGGCAGGCGCAGAGGGGTGCTGTGCGTGCGTCCACGTCACGGCGCATGCGCAGTTCGTGATACGCCGGGCGTAAAACACTGCACCACGCTCTGACCATCATTTTCATGGGGTCACGCCCACTTCCATCTACGTCGGCCTGCGCCCTTGAAACCTACGCTACGCTGACGCAGCGTTGGGAGAAATAGTTTGCTGAATGCAATGCTTGCCTCTCCGCGCTATGCCGGCGTGGCGTACAGCGTTTGCGCTACAGCTGCGTAATGTGCGCCCCCACTCTGTGAATCTGGGTCAGACTGTATAGTGTTTAGGGCAGGGGTCTCAAACTGGTGTAGGCACCGGCCTAGAGCGCAAATCAGTCAGGGGTGCCACCTGTAAACAGTGTGGTGCAACCCGCACCGAGTGCAAGCTCAGTGAAAGCGGGCTGTCTGTCTCATACAGCCATGGCACCTGATGCTTTCAGGACGTTGTAATGTACAGGATGTTCGGTCATTGCACTGTTTTGTGATAGAACTCCCTCACTATCACTGCACTCTCCACGCCTTCTCCTATCACACCACCAGGTGGCAGCGATGTGTGGAAGTAGACAGAGGTGAGCCCTTCACATGTCGCCAGTCTTCTGATGTCTCCCTGGCTGTGCTCGGTGTTCCCAGTGGCAGTGGTCAGTGTTGGAAGAGATAGGTGGAAGGAGGACAGGGTGGGGCAGGAGGACGTGGGGCTGTACCAGGCTGATGAGGAATGGGACGAGGTGAGCCTCCTCCTCCCTGTACAGTACATGACAACTTTCCTTCCATTCATTTCCAGCACCATTCTGGGGTGACCATGACTGACAATGTCATAGCAGCCCAGGCATGCTGGGATCTGTAGTCCTGGGAGCTCTTCTCTTCACACTGCAGTAACCTATCTGCGTTGATATGCGGTTTCTATTTGCATGTTAACATACACTGCGTGATGTCAGGTTGGTACCTCCACTGTATACATGGACAGGCCACAGGGGTTAGAGTCAGGGGTGGAGCCAAGGTGGGGGCGGCAAAACAAACATTTGTCTAGGGTGTCAAAATCCTTTCACCAGCAATGAACATGAACCTAAACTGGGTGTAATCTTTGTCTGGGCACATTGTGTTCCAGTACTGAACTGACCAAGTATAAAAAGATACAAGTAAAGTTTCATTGGACGCTCTCACCTTATACTTTAGTGTGTGTGGATTTATATCAGATTTTTTGTTATTTATTTTAAATAAGAAATCCATGTCATGTAATGCTTGAGCGAAAATGTAGACCGCAATATACACGTTATAGGATGTTTTCTCATCAGGAAAATATAAATCAAGTGGAAGATTCTTCAAACCGCAGTTCCTAACTGGATGTCTATGTATGTGTGGAAGAAGGAAATTTTTCATTTGGTTTTTTGAAAAGCATTGACATTGAGTTATGAGAATATCCTCCATCAGGGGGTCATTTGGGCGGCTGGATGGATAAATATTATCAAAATATTCCAGCATTTCCTCTATGTAGAGAGGGGGGAATGTAAACGCCAAGCTGCAGTTACTGAGAGGAAAAAATATTTCACTTATTGACCAAGAATCTGGTATAATAAATGTTTTCTCCGTGTAATAAGAGACATTATTATCCAAAAACTTGAAATAAAGCAGACTATATGAGCCACAAATAATAAGAACTTCCGTGGTTGAGCTCCGCAGCTCTGGAGGAATTTTATTATAATTCTCTTTAGACACCAGAATCTTGAATTCAATACAAATTCCATGATCAGATAAATGTTTGCTGAGATGTCGGATCTCCCTCTCTCCGTATTCATCATCAGATGTAAGGATCCCGACCCAGTTCCACTTCAACCTTTCCAGTAACTTTGCTATGGCCACATATTGCATCTCATCATCCGGAACTGTCCGGAAAAAGTTTGGATACATCTTTCTATCACTCAGCAAAGTATCTCTGGCTCCATAACTAATCTAGAAAGAAAGAAAACCGTCTGTATAATTATTGTGGAACGCTTAATATCCAAATGGACAGAAGAAAACCTTAACAGCTTCAACTCTTCTGGGAAGGCTGTCCACAAGACTTAGGAGCATGTCTATGGAAATGTTTGATAATTCTTCCGGAAGTGCATTTGAGAGGCCTGGCTCAAGTCTCAGCTTTAATTCATTCCAAAGGTGTTCTTTCAGGTTGAGGTCAGGACTCTGTGCAGACCAGTCAAGTTTCTCCACCCCAAACACACTCATCCATGTCTTTATGGACCTTGCTTTGTGCACTGGTCCAAATCATTCGGTGGAGGGGGGATAATAGGGTGGGGTTGGCCCCTTAGTTCCAGTGAAGAGAGCTCCTAAGGTGTCAGCATACCAAGACATTTTGGACAATTTCATGCTCCCAACTTTGTGGGAACAGTTTGGGGATGGCCCCTTCCTGTACCAACATGACAGCACACCAGTGAACAAAGAAGGTCCATAAAGACATGTATGAGTGTGTTTGGAGTAGAGGAACTTGACTGGCCTACAAAGAGTCCTGACCTCAACCCAAAATAATACAACTTTGGGATGAATTAGAGTTCAGACTGTGAGCCAGGCCTCCTTGTCCAACATCAGTGCCTGACCTCACAAATGTTCTTCTGGAAGAATGGTCAAACATTCCCATAGACACCCTCCTAAACCTTGTGGACAGCCTTCCCAGAAGAGTTGAAACTGTTAAATCTGCAAAGGGTGGGCCAACTCAATATTGAACTCTACGGACCAAGACTGGGATGCCATTAAAGTTCATGTGCATGTAACTGCAGGTGTCCCAATACTTTTGTTAATATAAGGTATGATCATCAGGGGACTGAATGGGCAAAAGTTCAGGCATTTTACCAAATGCCATAAAAGCCAAAGATTGGACTGAGCCATTGGCCCATCCCTACACAGCACTGCCTTCTTTTTTTAGAACAATGTTATATTTTATGACGCTTTGCCATAAGGATTATTTGCACCCTTTTGACCCACCTTACCAAAAGATGACTAGCTGCCCTAACCTTATGTAATATAGAAAATCCAGGTTTTCTTACCTGGGTGTAACCATATAGATTCAGCAGCTGGGCCATTTGGAGAGTGGTGTCAGAATTGAGATCTCCAATGAAACCAGCCAGGGCACCCCGCTCCATACAGGAATAATTTGGAGCTTCCTTTGTATGTCCAGACAATATCTTTAGAACGTCTTTTATAGCTTTATTCACATGTCCACAAGAATCATACACATGATATCCCAGAGTTATGTTGGGCAGAATATCTGGACTGCGGTTTATCTCATCAATAGCAAATATAAAAGCCAGGAGATGTCTGTATTCTCTTGTGTAAACCCTGCAGAAAATGGAGAGTTTTTCATTGGTCTACAGGACAAGGATTCAAGCCGAAATTCTTTATGGCAAAATTTATAACACATTTCAACTGAAGATCTATGGTGGGATTGGTGGCCATGTGTATTGCTCCATAGGACGAGCAACTTGAAAAAATGTAAACATATTTATTATCATCAGAACATGACATGGCACGTAGCAATTGATACATAACTAGATAGTAAAAGAAATAATAATAATATATATATAAATTTAGTCAAGGAAAAAAGACGGGACACGCACTCCGATGCAATCCATTTACGCTACTGTACAGTTACGAGCATCACTGCCCTTTGTCAGGCTTATCAGGCTGTGTGTAACATTCTGCCACAAAACATCATACCATTATCCCACCCCAGGGTGTAACCCCACGGGTGTATATCCCAATTCCCTGATCACTTCAACCTTGCATGCATTAACCCCATATAGAGAAATCGGCTACATGGCTAACAACCAATATCTAAAGTCCTTTACACACAATCGGAATTTCCGATGGGATAAAATCCAATGGAATTTTCTGTCGGAATTCCGTTCAGGCTGTCTTGCATACACACTGTCAGACCAAATTCCGACCGCCCAAAACTCGGTGACGTACAACATGTATGATGGCACTATAAATGGGAAGTTCAAATCAAACGGCACCACCCTTTGGGCTGCTCTTGCTGATTTTGTGTTACCGCATGTTAGTAAAAGTTTGGTTAGAGACGATTCGCGCGTTTCAGTCTCTGTGCTTTACAGATGGTTTTCTGGTGTTCAGTTGGTGCTTGTGGTTATGTATCTATCTTTCAGGGCGTGTAGTCCCAGTGCACTCTTGTCCGCTCGTTTCTGTTTTTAAGGTCGTTCTTCATAGGACTTTCTGTTCCTCAGTGCGTTCTGACCAGCCGACCAGTTTCTAGCCATGTTGGAAGTATGTTCTTGTCATAGAGCTCATGCTGTGCTTGGGCTTGGTGTTGGGGTTAATACTTTGACCCGAGCTCAGTCCATGAACAGGGTGAGGAGGAGTTCATGGACCAAGAATTGGCTCCAGCGGGACCAATTCTCTCATATGCTTCTGCTGCGGGAAATCCAGGAGAATAATCCTGATGACTTCAGGAATTATCTCCGGATGATGGCCCTCGTTTTTCACTGTCTGTTGGTTTTGCTGTCCCCTTATATATTTGGGCCCTCCAAAAAAAGCCTCTCTCTTTCTGCCTGAATTTAATAACAACAAAAACATTGAGACATTTTAGGGGGGAGGGGGTTCTAGATGAGTTTGGACCCTCCAGAAAAAGCCTCTACCACTCTGCCTGAACTTCATGAGAACAAAACCGTTTGTACACATTTTAGTGGGGAGGGTAAAGTACTACAATGGAGCTGACAAAATACAGCCCGGATTCACGTAGCACTTACGCCGACGTATCTCGAGATATGCCGCGCAAGTGCACATATGCGCCGTCGTATCTATGTGCCTGACTCTGAAAGTAAGATACGCCTGAAAATAGACTTCATCCGACCGACGTAAGTTTCCTACGCCGTCGTATCCTGGGCGCATATTTACGCTGGCCGCAAGGGGCGCTCCCATTGATTTATGATTCGAATATGCAAATGAGTGAGATACGCCGATTCACGAACGTACTTGTGCCCGGGGGATTAATATACGCGGTTTACGTAAGTCGTACGTCCGGCGTAAAGTTAAGCCTCATAAAGCAGGTGTAAGTCAGCAGCATCAATGCAACAGCCGTCATTTCTTACCTTATTTACGTAGTATGTGAATAGGGCTAGTCGTAGGTTACGTTCGAATCGTAGGCAGTGATTTGGCGTAAATTCGGAGCATGCGCACTGGGAAGCGTCCATGGGACGGCGCATGTGCCGTTTGTTATTCGTATCTTGATGGCGCTCGGCCCATCATTTACATGGGGTCACGCCTCATTAGCATGGCTCATGCCCACTCCCACTTACGACGAGTTACGCCGAGGGAACCCAGCGTAGATTAGGGAGCAAGTACTTTGTGAATACTGTGCTCGCCGCTCTTTGCTACGTCGGCGTAGCGTATATTCGATACGCTACGCCGGCATAACTATGCGCCAAGGTATGTGAATCCGGGCCTACATTGCTAAGTGACTAGCCTAGGTGTGTATGGGCTCAGGAAAACATGCTGGAGAGGTTAGTGAAGGCAAATATGCATGTAGGCCAAAAAATGAGCACTAAAAGCTTACAGCATGCATGGGGACAAAGGGGACAATCACAGCATATTACAATCACGGTAATTAGGGTATGATGAAAGAAATACAATACATTAGCATACATTAAATACATAGAATGTGATGTTAAAGGATAAAACTTACTAAAGGCAAATTTTTTATTTTTTTTTAAATAACAAACATGTTATACTTACCTCCACTGTGCAGCTCGTTTTGCACAGAGTGTCCCTGAATCTGGTCTTCTGGGGTCCCTCAGTGGCTGTCTCGGCTCCCTCTCTCAAAAGCTTTCCACCTTCATGCAAGCAATCTTGCATGGTGGAAAGCTTTTGCGAGCACGCTCCCGTGATACAGCGGCGGGCATAGCCGCCAACTGCATCACTCGGCCCCGCCCCCCGGCACACCGCGTCATCTGCTGTGATTGACAGCAGTGCCAGCCAATGGCTATGCTGCTATCAATCTGTCCAGCCTAGCCAATCAACAGCCGGCTGGGAACCGAAGTGGATTCCATGGACGCGCGCAGGACTTTCGAGGGGTCAGGTAAGTAAAACAGGGGTTCGGGGGGGGGCGGCACCATCGGATGTTTTTTCACCTTAATGCATAGGATGCATTAAGGTGAAAAAACATTTACCTTTACAACCCCTTTAATATAGTCCTTCTGCAGGACACGAATTGTACCCCTACCATTTCACAAAGAAAGTGTAATAAATTGTAAAAAAAAAAAAACAGACACCATTGGGAAAGTCATTTATAAAAAAAAAAAAAAAAAAAAAAAAAAGATTCCAGTGGTGGTAATCCACTGTTGGTCTCCGCTCCAATGCTGTCGGTATCCTGCGATGGGTGATCTCCTTTCCGGGTTCCAGCAATGAGATGATCTCCTCTTCATCCAGGTCCAGGATCCAACGATGAGATGTCTGCAGTGCAGCGCATCCTGTCTCCACCGGAGACACCCCAGGAATGATGCTGCGGGAGTCATGTGACTCCATCCCCCTCTGACGCAAGGGGAAACCCAGGCTTTCCCAGTGATGTGCAGGTGACCCCGCCCCCCTCTGATGAAATGCAGGTTTCCCATTGAGAGAGAATGACAGAAGGTATGAACTCTCTCTCAGCTGGAGAGAAAGAGAACCTCTGATCTTTGCACTCACCTTCAGGCTCATGTTCACTGCACTCAGGGTCAGCACTGTCAGCTCCGCACCCATCCGCTGAATCAATGACCCGCTCCCCACCTGACACAGGGTCCTGGTGTCTCCACACTCCACTCCGACTCCACAACACTGGAAGTGACCCATGCTGCCAAAACAATAACTGCCTAGTCATCCTCCGGGCCCGGCCAATTAAAATAAAGGACACATGCAAAAGACAAATGAGTGGGGAGTGGGAGTGTTTGCAGGCCCAGAGCTTTAACCCCCCCCCCCCGAACATGCCCTGAACATGGGAAAATCAGCTTCTCAGCTTGCAATCAGCTAATTGCAAGCTGGGAAGCTTCCCATAGACTGCTGTGTGTCCGGTGCCTGGTCACTCTAAGGCTGGGTTCACACTACTACACTACTTTCATCCTACTTTGCTCTGCTACATTGGTCCTACATCCATCCTACTTTCATGAACAGGATACTACTTTGGTCCGACTTCAATGATATTCAATGGGCCTGAAGTAGGATCAATGTAGGACCAAAAGTAGTACAGGGAGCATTTTCAAAGTCGGACCGACTTGTGTAGGACGCTACAAGACGCTCTCATAGGGAAACATTGAACACAGAGCAAAGTAGGATGAAAGTAGTGTAGTAGTGTGAACCCAGCATTAACCACTTAAGGACCGAGCCTCTGTCTGAGATTTGGTGTTTATAAGTTAAGAAAAAGTGACCATTTAAAAAATAAATAATAATTAAGAACAGTTTGGGGGGCAGTGCCCCTGCACCCGCTATGGATGAGCCGACACCGCTTCCTGTCCTGCACATAACAGTTTTACTGGACAGGAAGAGAGGAAATATATACAATAGGGACGAGGACAGAAATACAAGACTGACAGGCATTCCAGACTTCCAGGACTTTAATAAAAAAATGTGTTTATTTCTGTGCTGCAATTGGAGAGATTCCCTCACTTTCTATGGTAGAATGTTACCTGCAGGACAGGAAGTGAGGGAAAATCTCTCTAATGTAGACCTGGACAGTGTCTGTGCAAAAGAAAAAAAAAAAAGGTTTTGATTGGATGTGCATTTTAACCACTTCAGCCCCAGACCATATTGCTGGTCAAAGGCCAGGCCACTTTTTGCGATTCGGCACTGCATCGCTTTAACTGACAATTGCGCAGTCGTGCGACGTGGCTCCCAAACAAAATTGGCGTCCTTTTTTCCCCACAAATAGAGCTTTCTTTTGGTGGTATTTGATCACCTCTGCGGTTTTTAGTTTTTGCGCTGTAAACAAAAATAGAGCGACAATTTTGAAAACAAATAATATTTTTTACTTTTTGCTGTAATAAATATCCCCCAAAAATATATATAAAAAAAAAAAATCCTCAGTTTAGGGCAATACGTATTCTTCTACGTATTATTCCTTAAAAAAATTGCAATAAGTGTTTATTGATTGGTTTGCGCAAAAGTTATAGCGTCTACAAAATAGGGGATAGTTTTATGGCATTTTTATTAATATTTTTTTTTTACTAGTAATGTCGTCGATCAGCGATTTTTATCGGTACTGCGACATTATGGCGGACACTTCGGACACTTTTGACACATTTTTGGAACCATTGGCATTTTTATAGCGATCAGTGCTATAAAATGGCATTGATTACTATAAAAATGCCACTGGCAGGGAAGGGGTTAACACTAGGGGGCGAGGAAGGGGTTAAGTATGTTCCCTGGGTGTGTTCTAACTGAAGGGGGGGTGGACTGACTTGAGGAAATGACTGATCGCTGTTTATACATTGTATGAACAGACGGTCACGCATTTCTCCCCCTGACAGGACCGGGAGCTGTGTGTTTACACGCGTGCCCCTATTGGCTGCTCGGCGAGATGACGTAGATCAACGTGATCTCGCCCAGCAGAGCCGACCTGCTGCCGTAAAACTACGGCGGCTGGTCGGCAAGCGGTTAAGGCACCACATATATTATATAGTATTTCTGTGAGGGAAATCTCTGTTATGGAGCCCCAGATAGCAGTAAAAACCTGACAACGATTCTTTATTCTCCCCCACTCTATTCAAAAGTGAAAAAAAGATATGGAGTAATTAAGGGCCAAACTCATTTAAGGTCCACTTGTGTATTGTGGTAAAAATTGACACCTTAACACATAACAATGTATGGCTAAGCACCTTCTCTATGGGCAGTGCAATGCGATGTCATTCATTGTAAATTGCCCCCCAATGCATTGTACAGTAGATCCCAACACACAACACACCTCTAGGCTTCATAATACACATACCATGCTCTGAGGTGTGCTGTCTTATTAACAAACAGGTATTGTGTGTTTTTTCATCCATTGTGGTACATTGGCAGCCAGGGCCGGACTGGCCTACCGGGAGACCGGAACATCTCCCGGTAGGCTGCCTGCCCTGAGGCTGCTTTGGGCTAAGCTGTGGCTGCTGCGCAGTGCTCCTCTCCCTCCTCCTCCACTACACGTCACACAGAGTCAGGGGCATCTCCTGCTGTGTGGCTACGAGTGTGAAAACTTTGGCTGCGCTGCTCTTTGAAAAGTCCCCCCCCTCCTCCTCCAAGACCAGATCGTGTCTGATGTAGGGGGGGGGCAAAAGCTAGTAATGTGGCTTCAGTTATGAGCAGAGTGCCTATTACATTCTCTGTCACAACACTGCTCGGACCCCGCACTGACAGCCCCCCCTCCTCGCACGGACATCGGACAAGAGAGAGAGAAAAAACATGGTTTAGATAGCAGGCTCTTCTCCTCTCACCCCCCCTCGTGTGTGTCTCTGCGGCTCCTCCCCTCCCACATTCCAATCCTCGGCAGCTCCTCCATGCAGCAGCAGGTAGAGAGTGGAGGAAAGGCCAGCTTGTATTATGGATGCTGCCTGCAACCCCCCACAGAGGATCCACAGCTCTCCAGGTCAGCTAAAATCCTTGCTTTCTAATGAGACTTCAGTGATTAAAAAGAAAGCAGCACCCAGGTGGGTCAGTCATTGATGGGGCTGAACAGAGTGTGTTGTCGCCTCCAGAGTCCCTCAACCAACACAGCAGCCCACTAGGGTTTCCATAGTGTGGTGTACTACAAGCCCCAGCATGCTCTACCGGCCTATGTATATGTATAGCACAGGCTAGTAGGCCTTTTTTGCTGACCAATCCAGGGCCCAAGCCTTCATCTATAGTAAGGGAAATACTTACTCTCATCTCGCCAGCCTCTGAGCACACTTATGGAAGGGAGAGCTCTGTGGACTGTGATTTAAAGGGTGACTCTGATGTATGTGGGGGCTTTGGTGATCAGAAACCCCTTACATCAGGATACCAAGAGTACCTCTTTGGACCAGTTTACTCCAGACGCAGTTTCTCGTGTGCTTTTTTATGCACAAAATACATGCATTTCAATGGCTCTATTTGGCTCTAGTTCACACCATGCAGTCAGTTTTCGGTCAGTTTCTGCACCGAAAACTGCATGGTGTGAACTAGAGCCAACTAGAGCAATTGAAATACATGGAAAACACTGTGCATGCATTTTTAGCGCAGTAAAAATGCGCACAAAACTGTACGGTAGTGCGTCTGGTGTGAACTGGCCCTTACATCGGTTGCCCTTTTTATTACTGTCCTCAGAGCCCTTTCACATGGGTAGACTCTGCCAAGCAAATCCACCTGCTCAGTGGGGGAACTCTCAGCTGATCCCTGCTGAGCAGGCGGATGATAGGTCCGTGTCTGCTCCACTTGTGCATAGTGGACACGGTCACAGACTGTTGTTCTCTATGGACCGGTCTGACTGTCATCCAATCTGCTAGACGGATGGGGAATCTTTTTTCATTGGAGTGGATGCAGGCAGGTGTAAATGGACATGTCTGTTTACAACCACCTCCCCATACAAAACAATGGGTAGTCCAATCAGTTCAAATGTGTAAAAGGGGTCCTGCTGCAGGACCATAATAAAGGGCCCCTTCATGGTTCATTGGGGGCCCTGAAAGTTTCTAGTTACACCTCTGGGCACAGGCACTGACTGCAGTGAGGCTGTGATTATGGGCACGGTAAAACTGCATTATGGGCAGGGTGAGACTGCATTATGGGCACGGTAAAGCTGAGATTTTGGGCACTGTGAGTCTGTGATTATGGGCACGGTGAGACTGCATTATGGGCACGGTGAGACTGCATTATGGGCACGGTGAGACTTCATTATGGGCACGGTGAGACTGCATTATGGGCACAGTCAGGCTGCAATGATGGGCACGGTCAGGCTGCAATGATGGGTACAGTGAGGCTACAATGATTGGCACGGTCAGGCTGCAATGACGGGTACAGTGAGGCTGCATTTGATGGTCACTGTTGAGGCTGATCTCTTGTACCATATCTGCAGTCTCTGACCATCTCCTGTATCATGTCTACATATCTTACCATCTTTATTATCATGTCCTCAGGCTCTAACCATCTCCTGTACCATTCCCACAACCTCTGACATCTTCTGTACCATGCCTTGAATGAATGAATGAATGAAAAACTTATAAAGCGCGGCGCATGCGAACTGAATCGCTTCTGGGCGCTAGTTGTTCGTGTCTCATGACATCAAAAGAGCAGAGTTTTGATCCGTCTTCTGAAAGTCAGGTGGTTTTCCTCCAACCGAATGCTGGTTGGTAAAGCGTTCCATAGTCTAGGACCCTGAAAAGCAAACCTTCTTTCTCCTTTGGACTTGTATTTTGTTTTTGGTACCCTGACCAGATTTTGGTCGGTGGATCGCAGAACGCGATTCGAATTGTGAGGTTCTATCTTGTCGCAAAGATATTGCGGAGCCTTCCCATGGATGTACTTATGTGTCAGGCAGAGTGCTTTAAATGCAATTCTGTCTTTTACTGGCAACCAGTGAAGGGTTCTCAACGAAGGTGAGATTGATTCCCATTTTTTTTTCCCAGTCACCAGTCTGGCGGCCGTATTCTGTACGACTTGCAGACGAGCGATTTGGTACTTTGGGAGTCCGAGGTAAAGGGCATTTGCATAGTCCAGTCTGGAATTCACGATTGTTCCCACCACGACTGCTACGTCTTCTTTGGGGATAAATGGAATAAGTCTGCGTAGTAGGCGCAACAGATGGTGCGCTCCGCTGACTACTGACCCTATTTGTGCGTCCATTGTCATGAAGGTGTCGAAGATGACCCCGAGACTTTTGACTTTGGAGCTAGGGGTGATGATTTGGCCCAGAATGGGCGGGGGTGTCCAGGTTGTTGCCAGTTGACTCTTTCGGCTGGCATGAAACAGGAGAAGTTCTGTTTTTGAACTGTTGAGTTTAAGATAACTCTTAGTCATCCAGTTTTCTATCAAAGAGAGACATTTCTCTAAACTGGGATGATGATCCTTTTTGTTGCAGATGCGAAAATACAGTTGCGTATCGTCTGCATAAGAGTGATAGAGTAGTTCTTGGCTACTGATAATATCAAAGAGAGGGCGAAGATAGATGTTGAAAAGCACCGGTGACAGGGGGGAACCTTGGGGGACTCCACATGACACCGTGCGCTTTTCCGACGTGAAACAACCCAATTTAACTGTTTGTGATTGGTTTTCAAGAAAAAAAAGAAAACCATGGTAAATCACCTTCTGCGACTTCTGCTACCTTGGCTAGTCGCATCAGTAACAGTTTGTGGTCTACCGTGTCAAAGGCTGCGCTTAGGTCCAGCAGAACCAGGAGACAAGATTCTCCTTCGTCTGCGGCCTCGAGGGCATCGTCCCATATTTTGAGTAAGGCCGTTTCTGTCCCGTGTCCGGGACGGAAGCCTGATTGTAATGGATCCAGTAGATTGTGGGTATCTAGATGCTGTTGCAGCTGTTGTACCACTACTTTCTGCCTTAAGCCTCTGACATCTCCTGTACCATGCCCACAGCCTCTGCCATTTTGACATCTAATCCTGTACCATGCCCTCTGCCTCTGACATCTCCTGTACCATACCCTCTGCCTCTGACATCTCCTGTATCATGCCAACAGCCTCTGACATCTCCTGTACCATGCCCACAGCCTCTGACATCTCCTGTACCATGCCCACAGCCTCTGACATCTCCTGTATCATGCCCACAGCCTCTGACATCTCCTGTATCATGCCTGCAGCCTCCAACATCTCCTGTATCATGCCTGCAGCCTCCAACATCTCCTGTATCATGCCCACAGCCTCTGACATCTTCTGTATCATGTCTGTAACCTCTGACCTCTCCTGTATCATGCCCGCAGCCTCTGACATCTTATGTATCATGCCCGCAGCCTCTGACATCTCCTGTATCATGTCTGCAACCTCTGACATCTCCTGTATCATGCCCGCAGCCTCTGACATCTCCTGTACCATGCCCACAGCCTCTGACATCTCCTGTACCATGCCCACAGCCTCTGACATCTCCTGTACCATGCCCACAGCCTCTGACATCTCCTGTATCATGCCCACAGCCTCTGACATCTCCTGTATCATGCCTGCAGCCTCCGACATCTCCTATATCATGCCCACAGCCTCTGACATCTTCTGTATCATGTCTGCAACCTCTGACCAACTCTTGTTTTACATCATGTCTGTAGTCTGGTGAGGAGTCAACGGTAGGAGCACTGCTGGGATGGGGGTCATGGGAGATGTCAGACTTGTGTGGACTGTGGAGAGGAGACAATAGGAAAACCAGAGCCACCAACCAGGAGCCGACTGACTGATCCCTGCAAGGTGCTCCTGAGAGGTGGTCAATGACAGCGCCGCCAGGCCAGTCTGGGGGGGGGGCATTGATGTAAGGGGGGAGTTGATGTAAGGTGTCCCCCTTAATAATTGCTCCACTTTTAACTGTAATTTGCTGTTATATATCCCTAGCCCTATGTGCTTTCAGATCTGTCTTATCTATATATAATACACTCTTCAAATGTGCTTTAATGCATGCATGATTTTCCCTTTTATGAACAAGAAAATAATGACGTTATGCTGTTGGGCTGGTATAAAAATTCTATGAGGCTGGTATGACATTTTTTCCAGGGCTGGTTTTTACTCCCCGTCCGGCCCTGTTGACAGCTATTCATAATGAATGAATGTGACCATTAACACCCGGCAATGGAACACCTAAATGTGAAGCTAACACATTGAAGGATATACTTTTATATTATATAAATGCTGTGTAACAGACTGAATGAGTCCTGCACATTATCACACATCTCTCCTAAAGACACAGCTCTGTAGATCACATTGGAAGATTTACACTTCATATTTCACTTACGCTGAACATATGAGATTATAAATAAGACTTTCCTCCTGCCTCCACTGTGACACTGCAGAATGTACAGAGAATATCCCTCCTATAATGATGTCTCCATCCTGAGAATACTTGTACTCAAATGTATATTTCCTCATAGTCATATCACAGCGGTGAGCAGAGTTCTGGGTGTCAGATGTGCAGGGGGTCACACACAAAGACAACAAGCACAAAATTCTAAATGAATATCTGAAGACAACATGGCCGAGTCTCTCATAGACGCCAATGAGTTCTTCCTCTTCTCCCTCCTCATCATCACTGACAGCAGCCCAGGATCCTGACACTGACTTCATGGCTCAGCTGAAGGCTGTGAGAGTGTCAGGTTTATAAAGAATAATTCTGTTATGTATTACTATAGACTGGAATATAAATCTACTTATAGAGTAGGAAAAAAAGGCCAAACCTAAAATACGCAGAATCCATCTTTGTCAGCACCGTAGAAAGTGAAGGTTATAAAATTACCATTATGATATATTGTACATGAAACAGTAAAAATTAGTTGTATGGCCAATAATTCCATGCTTATTATTATTAATATTCATAATATTATTATTGTTATTTAAATACAGGTGTAGGTATAAGGTTTGGCAGCTACCATAGATTTGTGGTGAATCTCTGGGATTTCGTAAGGTTTGTGAATCACAGACTTTTGGCTGAAATTTTTGCGGGGGCGATAAAAACCTAATTAATAAAAATAACTAATATAAATTTAGTAGGTGATATAACAAAAACGAATTATATTAATTACCAAAAAAAACACACCAGCTGCCCATTCCATATGATGTGAACCAAAAAAAACCTATCCCTATAACGTGTATTAATGTGATGTGGGATGGTACTACCGAACTAAACAAACAATATACTGGATAATAATGCAACCAATAGTGAGAATACCAATGCAAAAACGCTCATCCACCCATGACATGCCATACAGCCTCAGTGCCGGGTTCGGGGCACTCTTTCAAGTAAGGAGCCATTTGGCTGTTTTTATGTATACACATTTTTAATAAAGCGAGATTACACTATTGTGGTATATCCTTTCGTTTTTGCATATTCGGTTTGGAGATCTGTTAGGCCCGGTACACACGAGCAAACATGTACGATGAAACCGGTCCGTCGGACCGTTTTCACCGTACATGCCTGCCAGAGGGCTTCTGTACGATGGTTGTACTAACCATCGTACAGAAGTCCGCGCGTAAACAATACGCGGGGCGTGTCCGCGTCGATGACGCGGCGACGTGGGCGGGCCTGCCATTTAAAGGCTTCCACGCATGCGTCGAAGTCATTCGACGCATGCGAGGGACGGTGGGCGCTCGGACATGTACGGTAGGTCTGTACTGACGACCGTACATGTCCGAGCGGGCAGGATTCCAGCGGACGGTTTTAAAACACGTCCAGGAATATTTGTCTGCTGGGAAAAGGCCCGGCGGGCAAATGTTTGCTGGAATTCGGCCCGCTCGCGCCTACACGCGACCGAACATGTATGCTGAAACTGGCCCGCGGACCAGTTTCAGCATACATGTTTGGTCGTGTGTACGGGGGCCTAAGGTGTACTGATTGATCCATCTAGCAGGCGCATCCTGCATTAAGCGCATTTGACCTTTTTTTTGTTTAAAAAGGGTCAACATCATCTGGTAAGCTACCATCCATATTTTGAACACATTGGGTGTCACATCATGGACGATGGCGGTGGATCTCTGCACTTTTTATTTGCACTTATAGGAAGAACAGATTGAATTTTGATGGACTTTATTTTTTATGAAGCACTGTATTCATAGGAATTTCCTTGTACAACAGTCAACTGTATTCACGTTTTTTTTTTGCATTGGTATTCTCACTATTGGTTAATGAGTATATGTTGCATTATTATCCAGTATATTGTTTGTTTAGTTGGGTAGTATCATCTCACATCACATTAATACCCGTTATAGGGATAGGTTTTTTTTTGGTTCACATCATATTAAATGGGCAACTGGTGTGTTTTTTTTGGTGATTAATGAAATTCGTTTTTGTTATATCACCTACTAAATTTATATTAGTTTTTTTTTATTAATTAGGTTTTTAGCGCCCCGCCCTCACATTTACAAGTATTTCTAGTCAGTTTCTGACTATTTTTGGGGGGCAGCTTTCACTAATAGTTCACATAGTTGTTAATCAATTTTGGCGCAAGATATTTTTACTTTATTATCACTTGAAATTTTTGCAGGTTCACCACCAAAAAAGAGAACAACCTATAATGCATTACACAAGGAAAGGATGAAGGAATGGATAACTTATTGATGAAAGGGTGGGGTCACAGAAGCTACAGTATATTATCCAATGTGGAGAACAGCGGCACTCATCTGAGTGCAGTATATTAAAATGATTAATGATGAATTTATTAAGGTAAAAAGTTAAAATAAGAATTAACTCAGGCCTCGTACACATGACCGAGTTTCTCGGCAAAAACCAGCAAGAAACTTGCTGGGTTTTTTTTTTTTTGCCGAGGAAACCGGTCGTGTGTACACTTTTCGATGAGGAAACTGTCGAGGATCTCGTCGAGCCAAAAAGAGAGCATGTCTTCTTTTTCCTCGACGGGAATGGGGAAATTTGGCTCGCCGAGATCCTCGACAGCCTAACAAGGAACTCGACGAGCAAAACGATGTGTTTTGCCCGTCGAATTTCTCGGTGGTGTGTATGAGGCTTAACAGGGTAAAGGTTAAAAAGGATATTCACAAGGGGAGGCTCGCTGTGTAGTCCTGATCTAGATAGCCGGCGGTGTGGGGTGCTGTTGCTGTTTCGTTATCTGCATGGGTTTCCAAGGCTCTGTGTCAAACTGGCAGTCGTCTCCCCATCGGCTGTGACATCACTGAAGACATAACCTGAAGACATAGCCTCCAAATGTTTTCCTGGTGGCACTGTGTTCCACATCCAGTGATGTCAGAGCTGATGGGTAGACGACTGCCAGCTTGACTTGAAGACTTCGAAAACCCCTGCGGCTAGCGAGATACCCCTAACCACTGGATTTATTACCACCTATATCTATAGTTGTGTTTCCCACCCATCTGTCTCTCTCCAAGCGCCACTATACTCCCCCCTCTCCTTTACAGTATATTATCTGTGTTTTTAGGGACAGCTGACACTTTTGCGTACAGAATGATTATTATTATTATTTATTTATTTTTTATTACTGTTTCATAGATACATGTCCCCCATGGAGGTGCATATTTCAGAATATTAGTTTGTTACTGACAATCTGCTCTTTAAGCTGCCTTTTGTTTGAAGTTGCAACTGGATCATTTGAAAGACTAAGTGTAAGAACAGTGTGCACCTAAACCACCGCCTTCCATTCACCAAACCCCCTATGCCAGCTGATAAGATAAAAGTTAGGCATACACAATTTAGGCCTATTATCCCTGATTATAAACTATCCTGCTGCTGGACAATTTTACATTGATGTATCCTAATTCCTAATGAGAATTTGACAATTTGAAATCAGTATAGAAACCTTTCCATATGAAGTGCTCCAAGATCTCAATTTTGATGTCTGACTGTTTGCGCCTTCTACTTTGACAAAATCTGTGATCCAGCAGATTATATTATAGATTTAGAGGTTTTAATTTTTCACTTACAGATTTCAGAGTTTGTTAAAGACCCCCCCCCCCCCCCCCAAAACCATATAGTTTCTGATAGCACATGACTTGTAGAATACAAAGAAAATGCTACTGATTTTAACACCTTGCAATATTTGCATTAATGTTTATCAAAACAATATATTCACCTAAATATTCTCTAAAATCCATATTAAAATCCATATTAACAGATATAAACACAGCATAATTCCTGCTAAGCTCCTTCTAAATATAAAAGCTTAACCTGTATTGAGTTAACAAATAACAAATATTTGTAAATTTAAAACTTTGCCTTTTTGAGAAATAGTGAAAATTGGACTTATGCAAAAAAATGTGGGGGTTTTCCTTTTTCACTAACAGCTTTCAGAGTTTGTAAAAGACCCTTCAGACCATCTATTTTCTGAAAGCACATGGCCAATAGAATAAATAGAAAGTACTACTTATTTTTAAGGCACCACAATATTTGCGCAAATGTCTATCAAGCAATATATTCACCAAAAATACACTAAAATTATTATTAGTGGATTCATACATGGTAAAAATTTACCAAATTGCTCTAAATTCATACTAAATATAAAAGTTAAACTGTATTGAGTTAATAAATAACAAATATTTGTACATTTTAAATTGTGCCTTTTTGTGAAAAGGTGAAAACTGAAGGTATGCAAAACTGTAAATAAAAACAATTTACTCAAAAAATCTGGAGGTTACTATTTTTCACATACAGATTTCAGAATTTGAAAAGACCTCACAAACCATAATTTTTTTAAAATCACATGACCTGTAGAATAAAAAAGTGCTACATATGTTTTGGGCCCAGCAATAAATGTGAAAATGTTCATCAAATCGCTAAAATCATTAATAGTGCACATAAACACAACATAACTTACAGAATTACTGCTAAATTGCTACTAAAGCATCATTCACATGTGGCATATTAACCACTTTACAACCGGGCCAATTTTGGCACTTCTCTCCTTCATGTAAAAATCTCAATTTTTTTGCTAGAAAATTAATCAGAACCCCCAAACATTATATATATTTTTTTTAGCAGACACCCTAGGGAATAAACTGGCGGTCATTGCAATAATAATAATAATAATAATAATAATATTGCAATAATTTTTCAAACGCCTTTTTTTTGGAAAAAAACGATTTTGTGAATTAAAAAACAACAAAACAGTAAAGTTAGCCCAATTTTTTTGTACAATGTGAAAGAGGATGTTACGCAGAGTAAATAGATACCTAACATGTCACGCTTTAAAATTGCGCACACTCATGGAATGGCGCCAAACTTCGGTACTTAAAAATCTCCATAGGTGACGCTTTAACATTTTTTACAGGTTACTATTTTCGAGTTTCAGAGGAGGTCTAGTGCTAGAATTGTTGCACACGCTCTAACACACGCTACGATACCTCACATGTGGGGTTTGAACGGCATTTACATATGTGGGCGGGACCTGAATGCACGTTTGCTTCTTCGCGCAAGATGACAGGGGCGTTTTGAAAAAAAGGCCTAGTTAGACTTACCGGTGACGGTATTTCTAAGAGCCTTTCAGGACAACCTTGGAGAGAGCGCAGCTCCGCCTCTTCAGTAGGAAACACCCACAGGCTTTAAATCCCTCCTCTTCCACCATGGCTTCAGTTATTGTGTGGCCTCCGGCACTGGAAAACAAAGCACAGAGAACCACAACACCATGATAGATACATAATTACTTTAATATACATTTAGGGAGGGAAATAGCGGTTGTCCTGAAAGGCTCTTAGAAATACCGTCACCGGTAAGTCTAACTAGGCCTTTCTCAAATCGCCTTTCAGGACAACCTTGGAGAGCATAACCAAGTAACTTACCCTAGGGTGGGACTACTGCCTGCAGTACCTTCCTGCCGAAGGCTTGATCTGCGGCCGACAGCAAGTCCAACCTGTAGTGCCGAATAAAAGTTGAAAAACTGGACCAAGTAGCAGCCTTACAGATCTGATCAGGCGTAGCACCGGCCCTCTCGGCCCAGGAAACTGCGGTTGACCTTGTTGAGTGAGCAGCGATACCTGAAGGAGGAACTTCTCCCTTTGCTTGATAGGCTTCAGAAATTGCTTGTCTAAGCCATCTACCGAGCGTACTCTTAGAAGCTTTTTCCCCTTTGCGGGAACCGGAGAATACCACAAAAAGAGCATTTGATTTTCTGAACTCCTTGGTGACGGAAAGGAACTGTAACAAACATCTCCTCACATCCAGTGTATGGAAAGCTTCTTCTCCTGCATTAGCCGGAACTGAGGAAAATGTTGGTAAAATTATTTCTTGCGACCGATGGAAAGTTGAGGCCACTTTCGGTGGGAAGGCTGGATCCGTTTGAAGGATCACCCGGTCTGGAAGAACTCTAAGGAAAGGTTCCGTAATTGCTAGAGCTTGGAGCTCACTGACTCTCCTTGCTGATGTAATGGCAACTAAAAAAATTGTATTGAGAACTAAATTTTTTAACGATGTACTCTGTAAGGGTTCAAACGGAGCTCCCGTGAGACCCTGCAAAACAATAGATAAGTCCCAACAAGGAAAAACTTTGAGGGCTATAGGTCTATTTCGAGCAAGAGCCCTAAAAAATCTAGAAATTAAAGTTTCTCTGGATAGAGATTTTTCAAGATAAACTGAGAGAGCCGCTACCTGTGTTTTCAGGATGCTGGCTGCTAGACCTTTCTCCATTCCTTCATGGAGAAATTCCAGAACTGAAATGGTACTCTTGATTTCAAAATTCTTGGAAGAACACCAAGAGTTAAATTTCTTCCATACTTTGAGGTAGATGGATCTAGTTACCCCTTTTCTACTTGATAGTAGGGTCTTAACCACTTTATCAGAAAGTCCTTTAGATTTTAGAAGGTCTTCTTCAGAAACCAAGCACTTAGATGTAACCTGCTTGCTTCCGGATGGCACACAGAGCCCGTGTCAATAGATCCTTCCTGCATGGTAATTTCCAGGGAGGTTTTGTGGCCAGGTTCAAAAGTGTTGCAAACCAAGGCCTTTTTGGCCAAAATGGAGTGATCAGGAGTAAGTTGGTGTTTTCCTCCCTGAACTTCCTTAGAACCAGAGGAATTAGTGGAAAAGGGGGAAAAGCGTAACACAGCCGGTAATTCCATGGGTGTGCTAGGGCATCTATGTCCACTGCCTGATCCCCTCTGTGAAGAGAAAATAATTCCTGAACCTTTGTATTTTGCTGACTTGCAAACCGGTCCACTTGAGGATGTCCCCACTCCTCCGAGATCATATCGAACACCTCCTGGTTCAGACTCCATTCTGCTTCCACCACTCTTCTTCTGCTTAGCAGATCTGCTAACAGATTTTGTGATCCCTTCAGATGGACTGCCGATAGGGAGGCCACATTTATTTCTGCCCAGGACAGAAGTTGATTGGCTAAATCCATGAGACCTTTGCTCCTGGTTCCCCCTTGTTTGAGCACAAAGATTACTGCTGTCGTATTGTCTGACAGAATCTGTACATGATGTCCCTTGACCTCTTGTTGGAAGGCGAGGAGACCCAAATAAATGGCTTTCATTTCCCGCCAGTTTGACGATTTTTTTGCCTCTATCTTTGACCAAGTGCCTTGTGCGGTTTGACCCTCCAGATGGGCTCCCCAACCCCAGGAGCTTGCGTCGGTTGTTAGACGCTTGTCCAGGGGAAAGACCCATGGGAGACCTCTCGTTAGATTGGGAGAGTCCCTCCACCACCATAGTGCTCGTTTCACTTTCGAAGATAGTTTGAAACGTTTTTCCAGCGACTCCTGGTGTGACCAGACCTGTAAAATGTTTTTCTGGAGAGGTCTGGAGTGTAATCTTGCCCACTGGACTGCTGGAATTGTAGCCGTGAGAAGGCCCAAAACTGACATGGCTGTTCTGACTGAGACTGAAAGGTTCGTCTGGATCTGACCCACTGCTGAAAAGATCTTCTCTATCTTTTCCTGAGGCAGGAACACTTTTTGTACCACCGAGTTTAGGGTATAACCCAGAAACCTCATCTCCTGTGAAGGATCTAGATTCGATTTTTCTAGATTCAAAATCCAACCTAGACTTTTGAGATGAGTCTGTGACGTTTGAAGGTTCGTCACAACCTGATCTCTGGAATCTGCAAAGAATAATAGGTCGTCCAGATATGGAACGACCGAGATCCCTTTCAGTTTCAGAGGTTCCAGGGCTTCCGCCATAATTTTTGTAAAAATTCTGGGGGAAGATGATAGGCCGAATGGTAGGGCTCTGAACTGGAGATGCCAGACTGATGTTCCCAGATTGATGGCCAGGCAAAAAACTTTTGGGAAGCCGGTGCTATCGGCACATGTAGATAGGCGTCCCTTAGGTCCAGGGATGCCATGAAGCAGCCTGGAGACAACAGTTTTGTGATGGAATAAATTGTGTCCATGCGGAAGTGTTTGTACCGTATTGATCTGTTTAGGATCTTTAGATTCAGAATCAAACGGTATTTGCCTGAAGGTTTTTTCACTAGAAATATATGGGAATAAAACCCCCGACCCTCCTGTTGTTTCGGGACCTGGACAATGACTTCTTGTTGAATCAGATCCTGTAAAAGGTTCATCATGGCAGAAGCTTTTTCCTGATCTCTTGGGAGGGCTGTAATGTAAAACCTGCTTGGCGGACATTCCGAGAATTTCAGTCTGTAACCTTGTGAAACGATGTTCATTACATAAGGACTTGTGGATATTTGACTCCACTGAGGGAGAAAGGATGACAATCTTCCCCCTAATGGAGTAGTTTTGTCATTTGTCTTTAGGGGTTTGATCTGGGGGAGATCTAAAGAGAACTCCGCCTCTTCCCCTACCCTTTTGAGGAACCCAGCGTTTCTTGTTGTTATCTTCTCTATTTTTGTAGGGTTGTTGAACAGCACGAAAATTCTTTTTAAACGTTTGCTTCTTCTTGGCGGGGAAAGCCTTCTTTTTATCGGCCGTTCTATTCAAGACTGTTTCCAGGTCTGGGCCAAAAAGAAAATCCCCTGAAAAAGGAATGCCACAAAGTTTGATCTTTGAGGCTGTATCCCCTGACCAAGTCTTTAGCCAGACTGCACGCCTAGCTGAATTAACGAGTGCTGAGGATCTGGCTGCCATTTTAATTGATTCAGCTGATGCATCAGCCATATACTTAATTGCATTAAGAATTAGAGGGAAAGACTCTAAAAGGTCTTTCCTATGGGTACCTGCTTCAATGTGGCCCTTTAGCTTCTCTACCCAGCATTCCAGGTTCCTTGCTACCACCGTGGAAGCCATGGCTGGTTTGAGGCTGGCAGATGCAGAATCCCAAGCTTTTTTCAGGAGAGCATCTGCCCTTTTGTCCATCGCATCTTTCAAGACCCCCATGTCTTCAAAGGCCAGATCTGTCCTCCTAGAAACCTGTGAAAAGGCAGCATCCACTCGAGGTTTCTTATTCCAAACTTCTCTTAAGAGATTTGGGTAGGAAGGGACCTTTTTCCGGATCTTTCCATTCTTTCTTAATCGTGTCTGATAACACTTTATGAACTGGAAAAACTCTGTGTTTGGAATCATCCATACCCTGGTACATTTTATCATGGACTGATAATTGTACTCTTTCCTCCTGAATATCCAGGGTAGTGTAGATTGCACTTAACAGTTCATCCACGTCCTCCAGGGATAATTTATATTTAGAGGTTCTGCCTGTATCCTCTTCTTCCTCTTCCTCAGAGTCTTTAAGAGAGGGAAGAGTACTTGTCCCTTCATCCCCAGAGTCCACCACTACTGGCCTGGAGGTGGAAGCTCGTGGGCTTGCTGGTGGTTGCTGGGGCTCAGTATGGACCGAACTTTGTACTAGCATAGATTTAACTGAACTGAGCGAGTCCGAAAGTTCCCTGACTGAGGAAAATAATTCTTTAATTTGTTGAGAAGATTCCTCTTCAACCAGTTCCTTAATACATGATCTACACATAGCTTTCTGCCAAGAGTCTCTAAGAGCATTTTTGCAGGAGGGACATTTCCTTTGGCTTGGTGGATTTGCTGGTTTAGTTTTACTCACAGTTTTCTCCTGAAACGAGAAATTAAACCGATTTTAACCAAAGCTCTATTAGCTAAGAAAGAAAAAACCACCACCGTGTGATACCACCACCAGAGTGAAATGTCCCCTTAAAAGAGAAAACATAGCAACCACCATATTACTGCTAGACGGCCCAGCACAAGCTTCCATCAGAGCAGAGCAGGCTCCCATAGGGAGGAAACAAACATTAAACAAAATAAGCCCATAAGGATCAGAATAAAGGCACCATTGTACCCCTCTTACCTGGGCCTGACCGGTGCTAACGCGCGCCTGCATCCGCCATCGCTGTAACTCTTTCCTCCATCGCAGAGAGACAGCTGTAGAGAAACGCTGGGGTTTTTAAATTTCCCGGGCTCCGCGTCATCAAATGGAGCCGGAAACGGAAGCGCCGGTCAGAGAACCCGCCCTCTAGTCCCTGCGTTCCAGGCGCAAGGAGCCACAAACGCCACGCCTCCACAGGAAACCCAGCGTCGCCGGCGTGACGTCATCCGCCAGACCGGGACCCGGGACCGACATGCGGGAAGTGTTTTTTTAACAAAAACGGCACCCGCCCGACCACCAGGGCCAAGACCTGCGGACCCCGGGCACCAGACGCCGCATCTCCTATGGATCCTAAAGCTCCTGTGAGCAGGCGAGACCAGAGGACTCCGGAGCATCCCCCCTTAAAGGTACAGTGGGGGAGCTGGGATGGTAAATCAAAACAAAATACTGAGGGAAAGCCTGTTCTCCAGCCTTGGAGAGAAACGCAGCTCCCTGGCTCCAACCTGATGCTTCCACCATGGCGGAGGAAACACAATAACTGAAGCCATGGTGGAAGAGGAGGGATTTAAAGCCTGTGGGTGTTTCCTACTGAAGAGGCAGAGTTGCGCTCTCTCCAAGGTTGTCCTGAAAGGCGATTTGAGAAATATGTAATTTTTTTTATTGTACTTAATATTTTTTATTTTTACATTTTTTTTATCACTTTTAATCCTATTACAAGGAATGTAAACATCCCTTGTAATAGGAATCGGTGTGACAGGTCCTCTTTATGGAGAGATGTGGGGTCAATAAGACCCCACATCTCTCCTCCAGGCTTACAAGCATGAAATCGAGGAAAAAAAATCACTGATCACATGCCGACAGCCGCGATTGCAGCTTTGTTTACTTCCGGGTACCGGGCGTGACGTCATAACATTGCGCCCGGGCCTCCGACGGTCATAGAGATGACTGGTGACCATCTGGTCACCAGTCATCTCTATGCTTTCCAGCAGCGCCAACCGATTCACTCTCCGGGCCCCCGATGGCACGGGAGAGCCCGGAGAAGCAACGGATGTCCCCTCCCGCTGCCTCTAAGGATCAAGCGGCAGAACCGCCACTTTGATCATTCTTATGGTGCAGAGAATCGGCGGCTGAAGACGGAGATATCTTAATGATGCCTGTAGCTGCAGGCATCATTCAGATATCACTGCACAAAGCCGAGGACGTCCCAGGGACGTCCTCGGTCGTCAAGAGGTTAAAGTGTAAACCCATGGAGGGCCATGTTTACCGGCACAGGGATGCACAGGTGTTCCGTGCATCCCCATACAGGCAGTTCGATTTATTTCAATTGGGATGCAATGGCTACACAGACATAGGGCCAAATCCACGTAGTGCGGCGCATTAATCCACCGGGCGTAGCGTATATAAGATACACTACGCCGCCGTAACTTATTTTTTTTTTCGAATCCTCAAAGAATTTGCGCCGTAAGTTACGGCGGCGTAGTGCATCTTTGGCGGCGTAATGGCGCAAATCTCTGTGATGGGGGCGTGTTTTATGTAAATACGTCGTGACCCGACGTAAACAACGTTTTTTTTTAACTGCGCATGCGCCGTCCGTGGGGGTATCCCAGTGCGCATGCTTGAAATTAACCCGGAACAAGCCAATGCTCACGACGGTGACGTCATTCTACGCAAATCCCTATTTGTGAACGACTTACGCAAATGACGTAAAAAAATCTAAATTGGACGCGGGAACGACGGCCATACTTAACATTGAGTACGCCACCATATAGCAGCTTTAACTAAACGCCAAAAAACGCAAACGGCGAAAAAAAATGCGCCGGCCGGACGTACGTTCGTGGATCGCCGTAAGTAGCTAATTTGCATACTCGACGCGGAATTCGCCGGAAACGCCACCTAGCGGCCGCCGAAAAATTGCAACTAAGATCCAACGGCGTACTAAGATGTACGCCTGTCGGATCGATCCCAGATGCCGTCGTATCTTGTTTTGTGGATACAAAAACAAAGATACGATGCAGGAAATTTTTTAAATTACGCTGGCGTAATTCTTTTGTGGATCTGCCCCATAGCCTCTACTCCTAATCTGACATTCATGTGGGTGTGGGTCAGGGGTCAAGTCCTGGGGAAAAAAGTGTGGGAACTCCCCCACCAAAATAAAATAAAAGGATACGCTCATATGCATAATTACTAAACCGCATGATTTTTTCTAAAGCAAGTTCTTTCTAACTCCCGCGATAACTCGCGGCAGACCTCTGCAATGTCTCCTGGGAACAATGACAAAAGCTCCCAGGAGACATTGCAGCATCGAGGAAGTGATGGAGTACCTGCACACTACCTGATGAATACATATACAGGAAGCGGCCAGTAACATAAAGGATTACTAAGGTTTGCCTGCCCCTGACAGTGACTCGAGCTGGGCATCGCTGCTTAGTGAAGGATTGGCTCGGCTGCTCTCGGCTGCTCTAGTCCTGCAAAGGGAACTGCGTTCCTGCTGTGAAAAAAGTGCAGGAACTCCGTTCCCACGCGTTCCTGCAGGACTTGAGCCCTGGTGTGGGTACATGACCCCGAACACAGACAGTGTGAGCTCAGGCATATGAACGGCTCTGTTTGCACAATTGTTACACCCCAAATGACATCAATGGGCCTGCCTGCACAGGGATGTTGGGAACACCTGAAAGGTAAATACAGCCTTGCAGGGATGTACGCTGTGTATGCCCTTTGTGTACAAGGCCTTAAGCCTCTTTCACACAAGCAGACTGATTGGTTCGCCTGCCCGTTTTTCAGGTGGGCCCAATTGGACCACCCATTTTTCTCCATGGAGAGGCTGATGCAAATGGACATGTGTTTATTTACACCTGCCTGCATCCGATTTGATCCACTAGGGATTTGTGGATCTGTTTCCATCCGGCCGTCACCAGGAAGAGAACAGCAGGCTGTGTCCGTGTTCACTCTGCATCAGCGGAGCTGACGTGGACCTGTCATCCACCTGCTTAGTGAGGATCAGCGGACAGACCCCCCCTGCTTTTTTTTTTTTTTTTTGGAGGGGGTCTTTGGTGAGATATCAGAGGTCTAAACAGATCCACATGTCTCTTTATTGAGACAGAGAAAGGGACTAAAGATAGTCTCTTTCTCTGCAGCACATTACACAAATTAACATGCGGTTTACTATGTTACGTTGTCAGTGGATACAGGAATGATCGGTAGTGATCGCTGCCTGCGTCCACTGTACTAGAGGGAGGGGGTTGGTAAACACATGTTTACCAAGCCCCAACCTTACTCGCCCCCCTCCCCTCACTCTCCAGCCTGTCTGCTTACCGGAGCACAGTGGGGACAGCAGCTGTAAGTGGTGGGAGGGGAAGGAGGGATGCCACTAGAGCAGGGATGGATTGGATATGAAGAGGCCATTGTGGGGGGGGGGCATACTGTGATCCCCTCTAAGCCCCTTCATCACTTGAAGCCAGCCAGGGCCACACTGGGAATAAAATCCAGCCCTGGAAAAAATGTCATACCAGCCCCATAGCATTAGTATACCAGCGCAACATCATAACGTCATTCTTTTCTTGTTCATGAAAGGGAAAACCATACATTTTAAAGCACATTTGAAGAGTGTATTATATATATATATATAGATAAGACAGATATGAAATCACACAGGGCTTTATATGTATATAAACGCAAATTCCAGTAAAAAGTGGTAAAAGTGGTCAATCGTCAAGGGGGACCCCAGGAACTCAGAATGTGGGTGGACCACCTTCCGCAGAAATAATACACTAAGGTAAGGGGGTTACTAATATAAGGGGAAAGCCTTTATATCAGTGCCCCCTAACATTATCGTTGTCACTCCCCCCTTACATCAGTGAACCCCCTCAGACTGGACTAGCGGCGCTGTCACTGACCTCCTCTCAGGTGCACTGTGCAGGGCTCAGTCAGTCGGCTCCAGCTTGGTGGCTCTGGTTTTATCCTATAGTCTCCTCACCACAGTCCACACATCTGACTTCTCCCATGACCCCCTCCCACTCTTGTCTCCTCTCCAGACTCCCTCAGAGACTGCAGACATGATACAAGAGCTCAATACAGCCTCACTAGTGCCTATCAAATGTAGCTTCATCATTGCCAATAAAATGCAGCCTCACTGTGCCCATCAATGCAGCCTCACTGTGCCCGTCAATGCAGCCTTACTGTGCTCATCAAATGCCGCTTTACTGTGCCCATGAATGCAGCCTCACTGTGCCCACCATTGCAGCCTCACTGTGCCCATCAATGCAGCGTCACTGTGTCCATCAATGCAGCCCCACTGTGCTCATAAAATGCAGCTTTACTGTGCCCATGAATTCAGCCTCACTATGCCCACCATTGCAGCCTCAATGTGCCTATCAAATGCAGCTTTACTGTGCCCGTGAATGCAGCCTCACTGCCCACAAATGCAGCCTCACTGTGCCCATCATTGCAGCCCCTCCTGTGCCCCATGTCTCAGTTTGCAGTCCCTGTATGTTGAAAGGTGTGTTGTTGATGCTCGGTACGGTACCTTCCATGCCAGCAGGATATCCATGATGGCCAGCAGCAGGCAGGGTCTGTTCTCGTTTTGGATGGGGACAGTGCTCCTTCCTGAGGTTCTGTTTGCTGTGAGATGGAGTGGTCCCTGGAAAACTGCACCTTCAGCCATTCTCATTCTCCAGCCCCATTCAGTCTGTCCTCTGGTCCTGGGGAAGTGGAGAGCACTGGGTGGGAGCTGGAGAGAAGGGGAGCAGAGAGTACTGTGGGATTGGAGAGAACATGGGTGGGGGCAAATATCACAGGGATGGGGAGCGGAGAATGCTGGGGGGGGGCTTGAGTGCACTGGGGGAGCCAAAAAGAACAGGGGTGGGGAGCACGGGGGACTGGAAAGCACTGTGGGGGGAAGAGAGCCCTGTGGGAGTGGAGAGCACAGGGGTGGGGCTGGAGTGTGATTGGGAGAGCACTGGGGGGAGTGGAGAGCACTGGAGGGAGTGGAGAGCACTGGAGGGAGTGGAGAGCACTGGGATGGTGGCTGAAGAAGGATGGGGAGAGCTGGAGAGCAGAAAGAACAGGGATGAAGAGAACAGGGGGGGCTGGAGTGTGTGGTGGGGGGAGGAGAGCACTGGGGCGGCAGGGAGCACAAGGAGAACTGTTAGGGGCCAGCAAAAGCAGTTGGATATGAGGAGAAGCAGGGGGAGCACATATAGGGAAGATTAGCTTTCTATATTCCTCCATGCAGCAGCTTAATGCTTGATTCTCCTCCTCCCCCTCCTGCAAATATCCAGTGGCTTGCATGGAGGAATATAGAAAGCTAATTTCCTCTATATGCAGCCCCCCTGCTGATCCTCCTATCTAGGCACACGGGGCGGGCTGTAGGGGCGGGCTGTATCCTCACTTGTATCACAGTGCTGGCCAGGTCTGTATTCAGCAGCAGCACTGTAACACAGTCCTGCCCCCCTACACCAGCTCGTGTGATAGGCTGAACACTGATTATATCTGCTATCACACGAGCCAATGTAGGGGGGCGGGACTGTGTTACAGTGCCATCGCCATACACAGACCCGGCCAGCTCCATGATACAAAGGAAGAGGAAAGAGGGGAGCCAGTCCCGCCCTGACTGCTGCCACTCACAACTCAAAGCAGCCCCAGGGCAGTCGGTATCCCGGTAGGCCAGTTTGGCCCTGAGCCAGCCAGTGGTAGGAAGCCGGCTTCTGAGGGTAGCTGAAGGGGATTGTGTTTGCATGGGGGGTTGAATCGGGTGTGGGGGATAGTAATCAGTGCTAGGGAAGAAGGGGGATGAAGGGGATAGAAAAAAAGGGGCATTTTAGAAGAATAGGAGCGGTGGGAGGTGATCAGAGTTAAAGAATTGTTCAGCAGAGTCTGCTGCAAAATTCTTCCATAAGTTTATGGTTACTGAAGTGACTATGGGTTTATAGCAGAAGGAGAAATGAGGGCCTGGCCAGCTGGAAGCAGTGCTGTAGGTCCGTACATAGTGTGGACCTGGCAGCGGAAGGTTTAACCACCTCAATACTGGGCCTATTCTGCCACTTCTCTCCTTCATGTAAAAATCATGCTGGAAAATTACTCAGAACCCCCAAACATTGGGGTGGATTCAAGAAGCAATTACACAGGTAACACAGCGCAATTGCTTACTTGCCCCGGCGTAACGAATGCTCCTGATTCAGGAACCTCGTTACGCCGACTGCAGCCTAAGATCTGCACGGCATAAGGCTCTTATGCCCGCATATCTTAGGCTGCATTCTTGCGATGGCCGCTAGGTGGCGTTCCCGTTGTGCTCAGCGTATTGCATACTAACACCGATTCACAACGTTGCGCGAGCCCTGCGTACGCAATTTACGTTGTTTCCGTACGGCAGTTTTTGCGTAAGGCTGCCCCTGCTATTAGCAGGGGCAGCCAATGTTACGTATACCCGTCGTTCCCGCGTCGCGAAATTTGAATTTTACGTACTTTGCGTAAGTGATTCGTGAATGGCGCTGGACGCCATTCACGTTCACTTTGAAGCAAATGACGTCCTTGCGACGTCATTTGCCGCAATGCATGTCGGGAAAGTTTCCAGACGGAGCATGCGCTCTACGATCGGTGCGGGAACGCGCCTAATTTAAATGATTCCCGCCCCCTACAGGATCATTTAAATTGCGCACGCTTGCGCCGGGCATTGCCCTGCGCCTCCGTAAATAATGCGCAATTCTACCTGAATCCGGGCCATTGTATATATATTTTTTTAGCAGACACCCTAGGTAATAAAGTGGCGGTGGTGACTTTTTTTATCTTACATGGTATTTGCTATTTTTTTTTTTTCAAATGCCTTTTTTTGGAAAAAAATATGTTTTGTGAATTAAAAAATAACAAAACAATAATGTTAGCCCAATTTTTGTTGTATAATGTGAAAGATGATGTTACGCCGAGTAAATAGATACCTAACCTGTCACGCTTTAAAATTGCACACACTCATGGAATGGCGCCAAACTTTTGTACTTAAAAAACTCCATAGGCGACACTTTAATTTTTTTTACAGGTTACCAGTTGTAAGGGGTTAGCTCGGTAGCGGGGTGTGTGACCCCTTGGATGGGTTCACCACACACTGAATTTATACAGACAGGCAGTCGAAGACTGTTGAAAAACAAAGATTTTGGTTTATTCGTCCATCTTGCTGGAAACAAGTGCAAGCATCCAAAACAGCATAAACAAAATCAAACATAAAATAAACCCTGGCCCCAAGTTGTCTACCTTCACCACACAGGAACCTATCTAGGGAGTCTGGCCCAGCCTAGTGCTGGGCAGACACTGCTGGTCATACAGCAGAAAAACAATAGTCTCTTTTTGATTTTTATCACACAGAAAAATCAATCAATCACCACCTCAGAAGACTTTCAGCTACTGCTCTCCTTCACTCAGAAAGCCTCAGGATGCAGCAAATCAGTGGTAATCCTCTGGATTACTTATAGAGGCCTTAATTGCCTCATTCTGAACAGCTGAAGTTTTCCAACGCCCTTAAACCTGTTCTGGCTACTTTTGCAGCCAACGCCTAATAACAATTGGTGTATTGTCTAAACAAGGCAGAAATGTATCTCCCATTTGTGACAACACCCACAGATTTACCTGACTTCCTGTCACACAGTTTAGAGTTACAGAGGAAGTCTAGTGCTAGAATTGTATGCAATTGATTCCACAATGCAATAAACAACACAATTATGCACATCATTACATTACAAAATGCTTTATGGTGTGCAAGCCCCTGCGCGTTTCGACCGCTGTACGGTCTCTTCAAGGGGATAATTGGCTCTAAAGAATACATTACATGCATTTTAAAATTAAAGAGGCAATTCATTATACATCGCATTGAGTAAGCCACAGTAGTATATTTACCTCTAAAGAATGGAATGAACATTCCAATGACCAGAGCCCCCTGCTGGGGGATCCGGAGAACTTCGCACAGGACAGAGGAGCCTGCCCCAAAGGGGGGCTTACAGGGAGCCACACTGTAAACGCCCTCCGGGGAGACGAAGGAACCAACACATGCCACAAACACCCAATAATAGCCATATGTCAATTAAGAAAAATAAGGTGAGTTAACTCATAGCACATCTGCCAAAGTGTCAGTTAACTATAAATATTTATAAGCATATATATAGGGGCTAACGGCAACTTAATCTGTCAATTCATCCAGGCATCGTTTTACGTCCCATAGGAGTAACTAATGATGAGAGTAATGTGCTAGAATTATATCTATATTGTAACCTATACTATATAACTATTGCATCTGTATTAATGTGTATGTGTCCCTTGTTTGCTAATATCCTCTAATCAGAGTGTGTTAGGCTTAAAGGGTCACTAAAGGAAAAAAAAATGTTGAAATGACTGTTTACAGGGTATAGAGACATAATAGTTAACTGATTCTTTTTAAAATTGATTAAGAATTGATAAAAATCAATCATATAATGTACCTCTAGTTTCGTTTTTGCATCTAGTTTCGTTTTTGCATGTTATCCTGCCTGTGTGTTATACAGAGCCATAGAGCAGTGATGGTTTGGAAAATGAAACTAGAATCTCCTAGTACTGTGGTCATCAGGAAACAGACAACCAGGAAGTGTCCAGAACAGAGAAGAATTAGAGCAACATCAGAGCAAAAACGAACAATGAGGACATGAAACCAGGACTGCAGTAAGGTAAAGGAAGCTATTTAGCTAAAAAAAAATTCCTTTAGTGACCCTTTAAGGCTATAATGCTAGTTATGAAGACAGACGCATTTGAGTAAAACAGTTACCTTTATTTCCTTCAAAGTGGGAATATCACATTCTAACAACAAACATCTATAGCCTAATAACAATACAGGTAATAATAATGAAAGATACTTAACACTTCCTTCCTCACTGGCTGAGCTCAGGTGTTCAAAGTGGGTCTCTCCTTCACAGCTGTCCTGTTTTAAAATACCTGATCCATACATCATTCAAGCACCCTCCTATTGCCGCCCATCTGCCATTCGACCAATCATTGCACGTCCATGCTTATTTTCCTTGTTACCGATTGTCCTTCCCTACCTAGCCACTGGGGCAATCTTGCCCATACAATCTCCAATAGAGGGCTAGTCTGTTGATCATTGTAAGTATGTTGACATAGTGAAACATATAAAATATAGATGCGCTAATATTAACTTAAAAGGTGATAAAATGTACAAAGAAAACTAATCAGGGAGAACACTCCATAAAGTGCATTGACATATGCACTCACGAATCCCCGCTTTCAGTAAAGCATGAAAACGCCACTCAGTATGCTGTTTCCTCAGCTCGATCCGATGCACTCGGATTCGATCGCCGGCTCCTCAGGTTCCTACCCATGAGTAAGTCGTGTGCCTGTGATGTAACGCGTAGGGAGGAGCCTGCGATCGAATCCGAGTGCATCGGATCGAGCTGAGGAAACAGCATACTGAGTGGCGTTTTCATGCTTTACTGAAAGCGGGGATTCGTGAGTGCATATGTCAATGCTCTGATTACATTTTTGATCTGTCATCGAATATTGCGCAATGAGGTTTTTCTCTTTTCTTTCATGCAATCCCTGTCTGTGAGTGCCTGTATCATCTGATCACAGCGGTGGAGGGCTGGATTAGCATTCAGATTGAAGAGAGTGATTTTTCCCTGCATGGAATCCTGCTAATCACTGTGCACTAATTAAGGACATATTAGTAATTCACAGTTTATGGAGTGTTCTCCCTGATTAGTTTTCTTTGTACGTTTTATCACCTTTTAAGTTAATATTAGCGCATCTATATTTTATATGTTTCACTGTTTGGATTTCGTATCACTCAAGATAGCAGCTATATTATTTGGTTTTTTATTTAGGTGCACGTGGAATTGATTATTTAATTAGCGCTATAGTATATTTTTCACATATGTTGACATAGTATTTCCCCTTTGTCTGTGGAGATGCTTATCAGAGGATTTTGTAGACTCTTCGGAGTCGAGTATAATAGATTACATTCCTGCTGGGGGGGGGGGGGGTTGGGGGCATTCTGTTCTCCAAGACATCGCTGGCCTCAGCTTGTCTGACTGGAACCAAAAAATTATCAAAATTCAGATATTATATTGTTTGCAACAGCATGAGATTGGGAAAAAAAATTCACCGATCTCATGCCGACAGCCATGATTTCAGCTTTGTTTACTTCCGGGTACCCGGCGTGACATCATAACGTCGTGCACGGTCCTCCGACGATCATAGAGATGATAGAAAAAGAATATTACCGGCGCAAGAAAATTAGTTTTTGCTAAATTGATACCTTGTTATTTGGTTTGCTGCAGTCAAAAAAGTGCATGTCATCTTTAGGTGGAATGCCGAGAATATTTTAACAATAAGTAGATTGTGCTAACCTTATAATTGCACCCAAAAATGATGAGCAACCTATCTATGAAGCCCTAAAAGCTTTATCTTATACACCATAAATATGTGCTTATATTACAAAAAAATATACAAATATGTATATATTGTAAGATTGAGGTGATCAGACTCCAGCGATAGGTGCGTTTTTCAGTGAGTACGCAAGTCCAGAACTGAGTTTTTAAGGGCCTGGTAGCCCACTTTTATTTAAAAGCACAAAAGTTCACAAACACAACAGTATTTCTGCATCTTGCATAACCAACAGTTTAGCCTCCTGGCTTCCATACTTGCCATCCGGCTGTTTCAGGCCTTTAGCCTAGGCCTAAGTTCTGTTCCTCAGAACAAACAGTTTCCTAGGGATAAGCTCAAACCTAGCTTTCTCCTGATTAGCGTCTTGCTGCTCAATCATCAAATGACATCTGCCTCCTGCAGACCTGCATGCTCTAGCTGCACCCATGCAGTGTCTCTGACTCCTCTCAGAGGGATTGGGAATCCGCCTGATTCCCAGGAACAGACTTCCTGTCTGTTGGGTGGGGCTCTGAGCCATGTCAGGTCAGAACTAAAAAGCCCAAGACACATCTGTGCAATTAATGTGTCTTTCTCTCCAAAATCTGCCGTAAACCAGCAATCTTTCACATAGCACAGAGTCCCACCCTCACATATCCTCCCCCCCTGTTTCGAACCGGAGGGAGGAACACATAGACCCATCATCACAAATGGGACACCTCTGTGCCAGATATTGGCTGCGTAGGCCCATTTTTTCCGGGTATGTTTCCACCAACACTTCACTGTGGCGCCTCTGTGACAACTATCAGCAGCAGGAGTCCTAATCTGCCCAACCTTTTCTCTAAAGGGGAACTCCACCCACATCTTCTTCCAGGTGTTCTTCCACCAGCACTTCTTCCTGAACCGTGGGCTTCCACTAATCCCTCTATCCCTTCTAACTTCTGGCCTCAGGATCCTTCTTTTTCCTCCCACAGACCTACTCTCCCGGGACTGTTGGGGACCTACTTCCATGAAATCTGTCAGGGACTGACCGCTCTCACTACCTGACGCAACATTAACCAACAACATTTGTTTCTCAGGTTCACTAACCCCTATGTGGTTACCTTTGGCAACCAAACCATCTGAGATAAATATCACATCCTTCTGTTTAACCTCAATAGCAATGTTCCACAAAGGGTTATTTAACTCAACATTGTCATTGTGACCTCTTTTCCCATTGTTTGCTAGGACAGTGTCTATGGAGGGACCACCTACAGGCAAGCAGTTACTCCCTATGGGACAGTCCCGCAGTTTCACATCGCCCCCTGTTGTCCAACACTCCAATAGCAATTGTCCTACCAAAGCACATTTTCCAACACCAATCTCTTTAACCATTTCTGTGTCCCTTGGTACCTCAACCAATACCTCTCTACAGTGCTTCTCATACATTTTTCCGTTACAGTTACCATTACTGTTATTTCCTGTCAAAGTGTCTCCGGGTACCTCAAACTGCACCTCTCTGCGAATGATGGACCAAATTCCCACTACTGCCACGTCCATTCTGAGCCCTTCCTT
Source organism: Rana temporaria (assembly GCF_905171775.1). NCBI lineage: Eukaryota > Metazoa > Chordata > Amphibia > Anura > Ranidae > Rana > Rana temporaria. The sequence goes on along the minus strand of NC_053489.1, from coordinate 11,862,311 downwards.
TACATGAGGTCTAGAGGGTGGGACAGTACGCGCGCCATGTACCAACCACTGCTCAGCCGTACCTCGGACCGCACCAGCGGGAATGCACCCCATCACATCAGCATACGGAGAGACTTCCAACTGTCTATTATTTCTGATTCCTCTAACAATTCCCCTGAGCGCCTTCTGCACACAACCGCCGCTGGAAGCACTCTCGAAGAGAACTGTGAGACAACTTTCCACAAAATTAACCAACAGTACAGCAACCAATTTTCATCAACATTGCTTAACAACGCCTGTACCACCTGTGTCCACCGATTGGTACTACGCAATACCACGTCACCCCTCTGCTGTGGATACATGCAGGTGTACATTGGAAAGATTTTCACTAATTCCAACAACATCTTTGTTATTTCTAGACATGCCACATCTAAACACAGAACTCTAGGAATTTTCCCTTTACTAACCATGTGGAGGGGCTCATTTGCTAAGGCGTGAGAGGCTGAGTCAGTTAAAGAGACCTCTACCTCAAAGGCAACTGACAAAACGTGTGGCTCCCCATTAACACTGCAAATTGCATGTGTCACACTCATCCTCTCACTTTCAGCAACACTGAGCGACTTCAAATCGCTATCCATTACCCCATCAACCTGACACTCAACATTCCTCATCTCTTTTCTCTTTAAACTGGCGGTAGTCATCATGGTCACCATCCATCAAATGGAAAACCGACCGGTACTCTATTAGTAATAAAGGTTGCAGCAATTTTGGCCACCGGTCTCTAGGCCTTTTTCTCCTTACAGCGACTTTTTCACATTTTTTCAGGAAGTTTCCAACCTCCTCTGTAGGTAGCATGGGTTGCATGTAATCAGAGGCACAAATCATAGCACCTTGAACTGCATCCATCTGCTCACTCTTTACACTCAGAGCAGGCTTCTCATACCTTTGCTTTGCTGAAGCCTGGGACAAAGGGCATTTGGAACCTTCATGCCCCCACTCACTGCACCGCAAACAGCGCACTTGTTTCTTAACACTTTCCACATTAATAGCTGGCCAGCTTGCACCAGTGTTGCTAGGGGCAACAGCATGAACTTCCCCTTTAACTTGGTTCAGTGCGGCCAAGTGTCGCTTGCACCAATCCACTGCAGACTCAGACTTTGGTGGCTTCTCCATACTTGCAGTCACCTGTGCACTCATTTCACCTGTGTTGCTAGGGACAACACCAACTCTCATCTCAGCGAACATTGCTTGCTTTTTGAGTTTTGACCGCGCCATCTATGTAATCAGGCCAACAACGTTTTTTTTTTTTTTTAACACAGTTCCTTTTTAACACAGGAAAATTTTGGCGTACTGTCTCCAAGACTTTCAAACATCACACTTTTACATGCAGACTTCGGGGGTTATCCTCAAAAGAGATACTCCGACTTAACTGCTGTTCAGTCTGTGTGTAACTTTGGAAACGATCCTCAAAAGGCTTTTTCCAAAGTTACACAGAAGATCCGGCATGTGTAATTGAATTACACTGCCTAATTTTAGGATGCAGTACCGCATCCGCCGCTGGGGGCATTTCGAGTCGAAATGCCGTTGCTAGTATGCAAATTAGCACTTAAGGCGATCCACAAAGCTTTCTAGCTTCCTTTTTGCGCCGTAAGTGTTATTTTGCAAGTGTAAAATTAGGGCTCGTTTTACAAAGTGTAAAGTTAGTAACACCTTGTAAAGGCCCATTCCAGCGACGGCATTTGGTATGCTTTCCCGAGGGAGAACTCCACGTCAATTTGTAAAAAACAAAACCGGCATGGGTTCCCCCCCAGGAGCATACCAGGCCCTTAGGTCTGTTATGGGTTGTAAGGGGACCCCCCTACGCTGAAAAATCGACGTAGGGGGTCCCCCTACAATCCATACCAGACCCGTATCCAAAGCACGCTACCCGGCCGGCCAGGAAGGGAGTGGGGACGAGCGAGCGCCCCCCCCCCTCCTGAGCCGTGCCAGGCCGCATGCCCTCAACATGGGGGGGTTGGGTGCTCTGGGGCAGGGGGGCGCACTGCGGGCCCCCCCACCCCAGAGCACCCTGTCCCCATGTTGATGAGGACAGGACCTCTTCCCGACAACCCTTGCCATTGGTTGTCGGGGTATGCGGGCGGAGGCTTATCGGAATCTGGGAGTCCCCTTTAATAAGGGGGCCCCCAGATACCGGCCCCCCACCCTAAGTGAATGGATATGGGGTACATCGTACCCCTACCCATTCACCTGGAGGCAAAAAGTAAAAGTTAATAAACACACAACACAAGGCTTTTTAAAATATTTTATTATTCTGCTCCGGATGCCCCCCCTGTCTTCGTTATTAGCTCAATTACCAGGGGGGGCTTCTTCTTCCGCTCTCCGGGGGTCTTCTCCGCTCTCCGGGGGGGGTTTCTTCTTCCGCTCTCCGGGGGGGGGCTTCTCCGGACTCCGGGGGTCTTCTTCCATCTTCTCCCCTCTTCCGCTCTTGACTCGGCGAACCCCGGTTCTTCTGCAGCTCTCCGGTGCCTTCTTCTTCAGCGCTGGCTGCCTGCTATGTTTGTGTGTTAGCTCGATTTCAAACAGGCAGCCGGCGCGGTCTTCTGTGGCGTCAGGGTCTTCTGGTCTTCTGTTCTTCCGATGTTGCCTCGTCGCCTGTTGTCGCTGTAATGATGGAAGCGCGCCTTGCATCCCATTTATATAGGCATCACCGTCCCATCATGCTCCGGCAGGTACCCACGTGGTGGGTGCCTACCCACGTGCACCCACCACGTGGGTACCTACCGGAGCATGATGGGACGGTGATGCCTATATAAATGTGATGCAAGGCGCGCTTCCATCATTACAGCGACAACAGGCGACGAGGCAACATCGGAAGAACAGAAGACCAGAAGAGAAGATGACGCCACAGAAGACCGCGCCGGCTGCCTGTTTGAAATCGAGCTAACACACAAACATAGCAGGCAGCCAGCGCTGAAGAAGAAGGCACCGGAGAGCTGAAGAAGAACCGGGGTTCGCCGAGTCAAGAGCGGAAGAGGGGAGAAGATGGAAGAAGCCCCCCGGAGTCCGGAGAAGACCCCCGGAGAGCGGAGAAGACCCCCGGAAAATGGAGAAGACCCCCGGAGCGTGGAAGAAGAAGCCCCCCCTGGTAATTGAGCTAATAACGAAGACAGGGGGGGCCTCCGGAGCAGAATAATAAACTATTTTAAAAACCCTTGTGTTGTGTGTTTACTACATTTTACTTTTTGCCTACAGGTGAATGGATAGGGGTACGATGTACCCCATATCCATTCACTTAGGGTGGGGGGCCGGTATCTGGGGGCCCCCTTATTAAAGGGGACTCCCAGATTCCGATAAGCCTCCGCCCGCAGACCCCGACAACCAATGGCAAGGGTTGTCGGGAAGAGGTCCTGTCCTCATCAACATGGGGACAGGGTGCTCTGGGGTGGGGGGGCCCGCAGTGCGCCCCCCTGCCCCAGAGCACCCAACCCCCCCATGTTGAGGGCATGCGGCCTGGCACGGCTCAGGAGGGGGGGGGCGCTCGCTCGTCCCCACTCCCTTCCTGGCCGGCCGGGTAGCGTGCTTTGGATACGGGTCTGGTATGGATTGTAGGGGGACCCCCTACGTCAATTTTTCGGCGTGGGGGGGTCTCCTTACAACCCATGCCAGACCTAAGGGCCTGGTATGCTCCTGGGGGGGGAACCCATGCCGTTTTTTTCTTTGAAAATGGGCATGGAGTTCTCCCTCAGGAATGCATGCCGCTGTCATTTTTTTTATCCCCGACGCAACTTTAAGCCGTCGCGATCCTCAAAACTCGGCGTAACGTAACTTCGCGCATGCGCAGTACGGCCGGCGCGCATGCGCAGTACGGCCGGCGCGGGAGCGCGCCTCATTTAAATGGGACTCGCCCCATTTGAATAGGAACGCCTTGCGCCGGCGGAATTTTAGTTACACAGCCTGAAATTTCTAGATAAGTGCTTTGTGGATCAGGCACTTAGGTAGAAACTTTAAGGCAGTGTAACTTAAATTGGATTTTTTAAGTTACGTCAGGTTTTTGTGGATCTGGCCCATCATTCTTTGCGATTCCGCTTGAATCATCCATTCACTGGGCCTTCCCAAGTGGAAACTTTTTCTCAGGCCACGCTGAGCTCACTTCCACAGGTACAACACAGTCCATTAATTGAACTCCTGTGCAATTCAGTTCGCCTGGCTGCCACACACAGCTAACAGCAGTTCACAGCAGAAAATGTTTGACTTTCAGTTCACATTGGCTGCTCATTACAGCATTGCTGCAAAACACACAGTTTCTTTCTACTCACGGTTTTTGGTATGCGAGGATCTGGAACTCTTCCAAAACTGCCCGAATCAATACCTACACCAGATGTAAGATTGGGGTTATTAGACTCCAGCGATAGGTGCGTTTTCCAGTGAGTACGCCAGTCCAGAACTGAGTTTTTAAGTGCCTGGTAGCCCACTCTTATTTAAAAGCACAAAAGTTCACAAATACATTAGCAGCCCTCGCAGGGGGTTCCACCATTCCTTTATCTTGTCAATTCAACAGTTTAGCCTCCTGGCTATCAAACTTGCCATCCGGCTGTTTCGGGCCTTTAGCCTAGGCCTAAGCTCTGTTCCTCAGAACAAACAGTTTCCTAGAGTTAAGCACACACCTAGCTTTCTCCTGTCAGCATCTTGCTGCTCAATCATCCATGGCATCTGCCTCCTACAGACATGCATACAGCCTCTGACTCTTCTCAGAGGGTGTGACGATCCTGTCTTGATATATGTGATTTGATTAATTGGATCTCAGCTGCGGAGGTTTCTCAGGTGTAAACCAATTAGTCACTCTAATATATGGTAAGAGTTAATGGTTTATATAATCACAACCTCAGATGGAGTACCAACACAATCAAAGAGCTTATTAATTCATAAGCTAGTATTTTGCAGTATAGGGATGTGCCGGAGCACGTAAATTATATATTGAGGGTTGTAGTAATTATAACTAAAGTTAACTAACTAAAGCAAATGACAGCTCATACAGATGTATCTTGGCAGGTCTCAAACAAGCAGGATGGGTAACATGCATATACAAAGTTCCTTAGGAGATGAAGATAATATAGCCTGCTAACAGTTAAATCATAGATTCAGATACTTGCGGTACTGCTGGTCTTCCACGAGAAATAGCTGCAAGCTGGAGTGGTGTGAAGGAATGTCTGGAATGCTGAAAGCTGGAGAGGGTGAGCTGGAGCCTGGAAATGGCGAAGTGATGCCTGAAGGGGTTGCTGGTCGCAGACCAGGACGAGGAATCAGGGCCTCAGTTCAAGTAGTCCTTCAGGGGTCTTTAGATCGGGTCCCGGGTGACGGCAGGGGTCCAGCGTGGAACGCAAACACTGGCGCGGCGGAAGTGACGCGGCCAGTGCAGAGAGAGGAGCGCAGCCGATGGAATGAGGTAAGGCTGCGCTCGTCTTGTACTGAATAACGCCAGTGGCGTTACAGAGGGATTGGGAGTCCACCTGACTCCCAGCACAGACTTCCTGTCTGTAGGGTGGGGCCCTGAGCCATGTCAGGTCAGACTTCAAAAGCCCAAGACACAGCTGTGCAATTAACGTGTCTTTCTCTCCAAAATATGGCATAAACCAGCAATCTTTCACATAGCACAGAGTCCCACCCTCACAATGATTAAGTAAATCATTTTACATATATTGGTTTATGTATTTTAATAATAATTTGTATTTCATAATATATTCATTATATATTGTTTTGGATATTCATAAAACTAATAATACATATCAATTATTAAGGTAAGGGTTAAAAATATGAAATCCTATGAAAAGTTTAAAAGTATAGAAATTGTATTTGTGAAATAGTACATGGGGTTAAATTTCACATTACCTAGTTTAAATAATGTAAAAATAAGATATTTCTTAAAGTAATAGATCTTAGGAATCTTAGGAATCACCACTAAGGCCCCATACACACGAGAGGATTTATCCGCGAATCCTCTCAAAGATTTCCGCAGATTTCTATGCGATGGAGTGTACTCACCATCGCATTGAAATCCGCGCGGAAATCCTCTGGCGATGACGTGTCGCGCCGTCGCCGCGATTATGACGCTGCGACGTGCGCGACGCTGTCATATAAGGAATTCCACGCATGCGTTGAATCATTACGACGCGTGCGGGGAATCCTTTTGGACGGATGGATCCGGTGAGTCTGTACAGACCAGCGGATCCATCCGTGGGATCCGATTCCAGCGGATAGATATTCTGTGCATGTCGACAAATATCTATCTGCTGGAATTCGGAAATATCCGCGGATAAATATCCGCCGGGGGGGAACACACCATAGGATCTATCCGCTGAAACCCATTCGATGGGATTTATCTGCGGATAGATTCTATGGTGTGTACGGGGCCTAAGTCTGAAGAGAATGACAGAATTTAGGCAGTATTTGATAGTTGATGGCTTTCTGCTAAGCCTAATGCCCCATACACACCATCACTTTATGTGATGAAAAAAAATGACGTTTTTAAAAACGTCACTTTAAATGACCGTGTGTGGGGGAAAACGTTGTTTTATGTCTTCTAAAAAACGACCAAAAAAAAATTGAAGCATGCTTCAATTTTATGTGTCGTTTTTCAAAACGTAGTTTTTTACTTCACAGAAATTGACTGTGTGTAGCAAAAAACGTCGTTTAAAAAGACGTTTTTACACCCGCGCATGCCCAGAAGCTACTTATGAAGCGAGCTTCAATGGAAAAACGTGGTGGAACGTAACCTCACTTTGCAAGAACATTGTGAGAAAAACGATGGTGTGTAGGCAACTTCGTCTTTGAAAATTGAAGTTTCAAAAACGTCATTTTTTACTTCACAGAAAATGTCGTTTTTTTTTCATCACATAAAGTGATGGTGTGTACGGGGCATAAGCCAAAGTCAAAAGGTGATTCACTAATTAAATAAAGTACATTTTTATAAAACACTGCCCCGTTTGGCAATGATGAAAAAAGGAAATAATAATTTTTCCTATAAGGGTTATCCAGAAAATGATGCGTGTTTTATGTCACTCATGACATGAAAGGCATTTCCACGCCCATATTCTAGGGGGGATTAAATTGTCAAGCTCTGTGCACAGTATAACATTTTCTCTGTGCATTTTGAATGAATGAATGACTTGTATAGCGCTACACATGCAAACTGAATCGCCTCTGGGCGCTTTTCCAGCCAGTGTCTACTTGGCTGGTGCGGTCATTTCCCCCCCGTAGGATCTCGACACGCTAGGGACACACAGTCACACACACAGATATACTGGGCCAATTTTGGACAAGATCCAATTTACCTACCAGCATGTCTTTGGAGTGTGGGAGGAAACCGGAGTTCCCGGAGGAAACCCACGCAGACACAGGAAGAACATGCAAACTCCAGGCAGATGGTGTCGTGGTCGGGATTCGAACCAGCGACCCTTTTGCTGCTAGGAGGAAGTGCTACTCACTACACCACTACATCACTATCACCACTACATCACATCACTACACCACTGTGCTTTGAAAGTGTAAGCTTGGAGGTCCATTTGTTTTGAGAAGAATCACAAGTGTTAAAGTCAACAACCAGCCTGTTTACATAAGTATGTAGAGCCACAGAAAGATATTTACTAAGTGTTATTAAGTATAAGTTTAGTAAGTGTTGAAAAATGACGTTGTGTAGCAAGAGCTTGTGGTAAAATTGTATTACTATCTGTATTAACCATATATATTTGATATTTGAAGTTATATACATTTTTGTACTATCACCAAATATATCTGATATTATTTTTCACAGAATTTTTAGTTAATAAATATATATATTTTAAGCACATTGTTGTACTCACTTGTCTTCAAAATAGCATGGATAAACAAACTTCAATTAATTGGTTGTATTTGTGGAACAAATTGAAAATCTGCCTAAAACATAGATTTTGCATAATTCCATGAATATAATAGTGTTTTAATATTTCAGTATAAACATTCTAACATGCCGAAACATCTGGAAGAGAGAGAAAGCATATAGCATCTGGAAATAAAAAATGATAAAAAGCCTGCATGGACAGATTGCAATGTTTGGGTTATTAGATGAGAATATCATATCTGGAAAAAAATAAAACGTGGTTTGATTCGGAGACTGACAAGGCAAACATTTTACAGTTATGCACCACAGTTATTATGCCTGTTTGACAGGCTGTAATTTCTTAGGGACAGAGCAGACATATCATAACTGTAAAGAAAAAAAATGTGTCTTTATTCAGAGATTGGCAAGGCAAACATTTTTCAGTTTTGCACCACAGTGATTAAATCTGTATGGACAGGCTGTAATTTCTGAGGGAGAGAGCAAGCACCAATTTATTTCATCTGTACATTAAAAATGTAGGGCCAGATCCTCAGCCAGCGGCGCAAATTTAGTTTGTCCGAACTTATGTCATTTAAGTTACGTTGCCCTAAGTTGGTGTCGTAAGTGCCGTATCCACAGCGCATTTGCGTGTAAATTTGAGCCAGCGTAACTTAAATTCCGAGGCGTAAGGCGGGGTTATTGCAAGTGGGAAGGAAGTGGGCGTGCTTTAATGTAATGAGCCGTGACCCCATGCAAATGAGGCGCCGGCCGTACTGCGCATGCGCGCACGAATCGGGACCTCACTGGGCATGTGCAGAACTGGTCTTGGCGCAATCAGTGAGATAGGTAAAAGGCCAAGTGTACTTAGTTTGAGGATCGCCCTGTGTCTAAAAAGCCCCACACAAACACACTTCCCTTGCAAAAGTATATCCCATTGTTTCCCTTCCATGAGCAATTTGCTTCTGCTCTGTTTGTTGGTGTGTTGGTAAGTTGTGTTTGTGAGAAAAGTGTTTGAGGAGTTGGAGAGTCTAGTTGTTGTTTGTTTTTGCGAAGTGTCTTTATTTAATTTGTTTGTTAGTGTTTTTGCTGATTGTTTTTTGGTGTTTGTTTTTTGTTTTTTTGTTTGTGCGTGTTTGTTTTTGAATTTATATTAGCTGTGTCCTTGTGTGTTTATATTTTTGTTAGTTTTTTGTGGTGTATATTTTTGTCTGGTTTTTGGGTGTGGATTCTAGATTGTTTGTAGGGTGTGTTTGTTGTTGCTGGGTGGTGTATGTGATGCCCCCCAAACGCAGGAAGCTTAATTTCACCCTGGGAGAGAAGCAAATTCTTGCTCGGGGCATTGTGAAATATGGGCGATTTCTGCATGGCCCTGAGAGCCAGAACACCACCCCGGCCAGGAGGAGGCAGCTTATTAAAAAGATCACGGACCAGATCAATGCGGCAGGGGGGGGAGACCAGGACCCCCGCTGGCATACAGAAAAAAATAAATGATCTGAGGGGCGTCGTCCGGAATAAGATGGCAAGGATCAACGCCCATACCAGGGGCACTGGAGGAGGGGGGCCCTGCCCAGTCAGACTGACGAAGGAGGAATGGGCAGTGGCCCAGTGTTTCCACCCACAGCAGGTGGTGGGCCTGCCTGGCTATACGTCAGATGTTCCTAGGAGGACAGGTACGTTTTTTTTTTAAATCTCTGTTGATTAGCATGTGTGGGTGGGGGAAGGGAAGATGTGCCAAGTGTGTGGTTCCCCAAACATGTGATTGTTTTGTGTCCTCACAGATGGCCAGGAGGTTGCAGGCCAGGAGGTTGCAGGCCAGGAGGTTGCAGGCCAGGAGGTTGCAGGCCAGGAGGTTGCAGGCCCATCGGACCAGGCTGCTGCACCACCCCCAAGACAGGCTGATGATGAGTCCCAAGAAGGGCAGGATTCCCCAGGGGAGGGGATTGGCCAAACCTCCCCTCATGAGGAGGTTGAGGGGGAGGAGGTTGAGGGGAGGAGGATGAGTGGGAGGAGGATGAGGGGGAGGAGGACGAAAATATGCAGATTGGCCGGGAAGTCCTCCTGGCCACTGATATGATGACCTTTGAGTCTTCCCCTGAGGCTACCCCTGAGGCTGGCACCAGTCAGGCCACCATCAGGGGTAGCCCCTCCCACTTCTCCCCAAACAGGCCTCCAGTCACAAGGGTCACTCTGTCCCCTCCTCCAGGCCCGCAAGACTCAGCGGCAGCCAGGGGGCCGACCCAGGAGACCGTGGCTGTGGGCGAGCTTCTGTCGGCCAGTGTGGTGAAGGACAATGCCCGGCAGACCCGCACTCTTGGGAAAATACTCGAAAAAATTACCCAGATGGAGCACAGCCAGGGTGAAATGATGGAGGCACTCGGTGATGTGGCCACCAACTCAACGGCGGTCATTACATGCTTGAACGACATACAGACCGCCACAACACGCGTGGCCCATGAGCTGAGTGCCCTGACCCAGGCTGTGCAGGACAATACTAGGTCTGGCCAGGCCAATGCGGCTGCCCTCACTGCCTGTCTCACTAGAATTGCAGGGGCCATGGAGGGCAGGCCAGCAGGGGCAGCTCCTCCTTCCCCAGCTCACCCCCCCAGGAGGCTCCTCCTTCCCCAGCTCACCCCCCCCCAGGAGGCTCCTCCTTCCCCAGCTCACCCCCCCCAGGAGGCTCCTCCTTCCCCAGCTCACCCCCCCCCCAATGGACATCCTCCGCGACGGCGTGGCCGTGGCCGTGCCCCTGCCCGTGCCCCTGCCCGTGCCCCTGCCCAGCCAAGGCGTAGCAATCGCCGCCGCTAATTAATTAGCAGGGATACTTTTGTTTTTTTGTTTATGTTTTTTTTTTTTTTTTATTATTTAATTTGGTCTTCTGTACTTATGATTTGATTTATGTGTGTGAATGATGTGTGAATGTGGGGGGGTGGCATTCCTGATAAATTAAGGGTGTCACCCTCAGTTTTGGTGGAGTAGGGATCCCCAGGACCAGGGAGAAGTGCAATCCCAGGTTCCTGAATGGTGTATGAATGCACAGTGACATAATTGGAGCCGTGGCGTGGCGTTACTGCTCCCAAGTCCCAAAGGGGGGGGGTACTTGGATCTAATCCAATTCGATGTGCATGTGATGTGTCTGTGCTAGGGACCACAGTGGTGTGCATTCATGCATTCTCATTGTGACTTTATTGATGTGCATTTACAGGGAAAAGATACATTCTTATTGTGACATTATTCATGTACGTTTACTGGGAAAAAATGCCTTCTGCAAGGCGTCTCCTGGCTGCTGTGCCCTCAGCAGACCGGGTAGAGTTGGTTGGGGGGGTATTGCCTGGGTCGGGGGTCAGGTCAGCACATAAGTCAATATGCAGTCCCCTTCTCATGGCAAAGTTGTGGAGTATACAACATGCCCCGATTATCTGGCACACAAAGTCTGGGGAATACAACAATGTACCCCCAGACTTATCCAGGCATCTGAAGCGGGACTTCATAAGCCCAAATGTACGTTCAACCACTCCCCGGGTACGTATGTGCGCCTGGTTGTAGCGTTGCTCTCCTGGGGTTTGGGGGTTCCTGAATGGGGTCATCATGTGAGGTCCCAGGGCATATCCAGAGTCACCTGTAAGGGAAAAGACAGGAGGATATTAGTCATGCATGTGCCCCTTGTGATGTCAGCATCATGGGGGGGACATACCTGACACACATGTCACTCACCAATCAGCCAGCTGTCTCCATACATGTTCTGTTCCAAATCTCTGGAGATCTGGGTCTGCCGGAAAATATAACTGTCATGGCAGGATCCCGGAAATTTAGCACAGACGTGCCAGATGAGGCCATGGGCATCTACGATCACCTGCACATTTATGGAATGCCAGCCTTTACGATTCCGGAACATGTGCTCAGTATCATGGGGGGGTTGTAGTGCCATATGGGTACAATCAATGGCCCCGATGGTGCGTGGGAATCTGGCAATGAGATAGAAGTCTGTCATGGTCTTCAAACGCTGGTCCTCCTGGGTGGGTTTTTGAAATTGATTTCCCATGCGCCGCAGGATTGCAGGGACCACTTGGTGCACACACCTGCTCATGGAGGATTGTGCCATCCCAGCCACGCCTCCACTTGTGCGTTGGAAAGAGCCAGTGGCAAGAAAATGCAGAGTTGCCAGTACTTTGATGAGTGGCTGCAGTGCATGGGAGCGTTGTGTTGGGCTGGTGAGATCATCCTGAAGGATTGTGGTTAATTCCAGGATGGCTTCACGGTTGAATCTGAAGTTGCGGTATACCTCAGAAGCAGGCATGCCAAACACATCTTGGCGTGGGCGGTATACCCTCTCCTGTGCCCTCCTCCTCCTCCTCTGTGCCCTCCTCCTTCTTTGCGCCTCTAAAGACACTAATGCAGCTAGGATCATTGATGGCCCTGGCATTTTGGCAGACAGATTGTAGTCCTGAAAGTGTGTGTGTGCTGAGCTCTTCCTCAATGGTGTTGCTTCAGCAGACATTCAGACGGCATGTGTAAAATTAGGGCTGCTTTTATAAAGTGTAAATTCCCTCCGGGAAACTAACAGGTGCGCACAGGGCGTAATCTACGGCGCACACACTTAATTCTGTGGATCGCCCTATCTCCCTCATTTGCATCTTTGCCTATCAAAAAAAGCGGCGTGCCTAGCGTAATTTGCGCCCGAGAATGCGCCGGTGTAATTATTTTAGGTAGGACGGAAAAGCCGGAATTTCAGGCGCTTCTCGTTTTGAGGATCGGGCGCAAAGATACACGCCGTGTAAATTTAGAAATCTCGAGTTAAGTCGGCGTATTTCTTTTGTGGATCTGGCCCGTATTTCTTATGAGACTGGAGATTAGAAATGGTCTGAACACCCCTTGTTTGTTTTGCAGCAGAACTCGCAAACAGGGGAAAAGTTCTAACCCGAACTATGAACCCCATTGAAGTCTATGGGAGCCAAACAGGAAAAATCAAGGGCCAAATCCACAAAGACCCGGCGTAACGGCAAATTTCTAATTTAAGTTACACTGCCTTAAAATTTCTACCTAAGTGCCCGATCCACAAAGCACTTACCTAGAAATTTCTGATCGTGTAACTTAAATTCCGCCGGCGCAAGGCGTTCCTCATTTCATGGGGGCGATTCCCATTTAAATGAGGCGCGCTCCCTCGCCGGCCATACTGCGCATGCTCGTGACGTCATTTTCCCGACGTGCATAGCGCGAAAATACGTTACGTCGGGCTTTGTGGATTGCGACGGGTCAATAAAGTTGCGTCGAAAAAAAAAAAAAGATACGGCGCGAAAAAAAAAATTCAAATTCGGAAAAAAAACGCGTCGCTAGACAGAAGGGTCTGCTTTTACATGGTGTACTAACTTTACACCATGTAAAAGCAGCCCTAATTTTGCGTATGCAACTTAATACTTACGGAGAAAAAACAAAGCTGAAAAGCTTCGTGGATCTCCGTAAGTGCTAATTTGCATACCCAAGGCGGCATTTCGACACAAAATGCCCCCAGCGGCGGATGCGGTACTGCATCCTAAGATCCGGCAGTGTAATTCAATTACACATGCCGGATCTTCTCCCTAACTATGGAAAAATGATTCTGTGGATCAGTTCCATAGTTAGGACCAGGGATACGACGGCGTAACAGCAGTTACTCCGTCGTATCTCTTTTTAGGATTTGGCCCCAAGTGTCCATTTCGAAGGCTTATATTCAAGTTATTGACCATAAAAGACATATAGGCCCGATTCTCAAAAGAGATATGACGGCGTATCTCCAGATACGCTGTCGTATCTCTGCGTTGTGCCGTCGTATCTATGCGCCTGATTCTTAGAATCAGTTATGCATATCTATTAGATCCGACAGGCGTAAGTCTCTTACGCCGTCGGATCGTAACTGCATATTTACGCTGGCCGCTAGGGGCGTGTACGCTGATTTAAACGTCGAAATATGTAAATCAGCTAGATACGCGAATTCACGAACGTACGCCCGGCCGACGCAGTAAAGTTATGCCGTTTACGTTAGGCTTTTCCCGGCGTAAAGTTACCCCTGCTATATGGTGGCATAAGTACGGCGCACCAATGTTAAGTATGGCCGTCGTTCCCGCGGCAAAATTTGACATTTTTACGTCGTTTGCGTAAGTCGTCCATGAATGGGGCTGGACGTCATTTACATACACGTCAAAACCAATACGTCCGGCGTACTTTGACGCAAAGCACACTGGGATATTCCACGGACGGCGCATGCGCCGTAAGTGAAAAACATCAATCACGTCGGGTCATGGATAATTTACATAACACACGCCCACCTCTTCACAATTTGAATTAGGCAGACTTACGCTGGCCGATTTACGCTACGCCGCCGCAACTTACGGAGCAAGTGCTTTGAGAATACTACACTTGCCCGTCTAAGTTGTGGAGGCATAACGTAAATCAGATACGTTACGCCCGCACAAAGTTATGCGCTTCTACAAGAATCTGGCCCATAGCGTCTGTGTACTGCCCTGGGGGACATGTATCAAAGCAAACAAATGTTTGTTTGTTTTTTTGTTTTTTTACAGGAGCGGTGATTTTATTGATGCTTAAAGTGCAACAATAAAACAAAAAATCCTTAAAATATAGTGCCGGGGTGGGGGGGGTGTCTCCTTAGGCCTTGTACACACGACCGAACATGTCTGCTGAAACTGGTCCGCTGACCAGTTTCAGCAGACATGTTCGGTCGTGTAAACGGCCGACCCGACCAGATTCCCGGCCGAGCGGACAGGTTTCCAGTGGACAAATGTTTCTTAGCATGCTAAGAAACATGTCCGCTGGAAGCCTGTCCGTCGGACATGTTCGGTCGTCTGTACGACTTACCGGACATGTCCGCTTGGCCGAAAGCCCTCGCATGCGTCGAAGTGATTCGACGCATGCGTGGAAGCATTGACCCTCCAGGGTCGCGCACGTCGCCGCGGCGACGGAGCGGTCATGTCACTGCGTATCCTGGCGCGGATTTCGGTTTGATGGTGTGTACAACCATCAGACCAAAATCTACTAGCGGCCCTGTCCGATGAAAACGGTCCGCGGACCGTTTTCATCGGACAGATCCGCTCGTGTGTACGAGTCCTTAGTCTGCCTATAGAGTAGCGCATCTGTACCATGTGTATAGAACCTGCTGCAGCAAAAATTATATTTTGGAAAAAAAAGAGAAAAATTCCATTTAAAATGACTCACGGTTGCAGTTGCCGGCTATTTAAAAGAAGAAAAAAACCAGCAGAACCTTATCTGAGTATGAAGTCTGGCAGGTCAGAGAAGAGGGGACAGGGAGCTCCCCCCTCCTCAACCATATCAGGGCACATGCCCTCAACATGGGGGATGGGTGCTTTGGGAATGTTGATGGGGATAAGGGCCTTATCCCAACAACTATGGGCTGTGGTTGTGGGGGTATGTGTGCAGGGGGCTTATCAGAAACTGCAATCCCCTATTAACAAGGGGGTCCTCAGATCATGCCCCCCTATGTGTATAAGTATGGGGCACAAATAAACCGTATTATTCACCAAAAAGTGTAAACAAGTATTAAAACACATAGACAGTTTTTGACAATAACTTTATTTAAAAAAAAAACAATGTCCCCCAATGTAAATCCATCATCAATCATGTTACCCACTGCACCCAAAAAATAAAATTAAAATGCTCCTGCTGTCCACAAAAACCAACCGCCTTCTGCAGTTTCACGGTTTGACAGTTCTTATATAGGTAAGGGGCGGGCCCCCTTGTGATGTCACCTGGTGGCTCTGCCCCCTTGTGACAACACAGGTTGGTGAATGCTGCATCAGTGTCGTCACAAGGGGGGTGATGCCACCAGGTGACATTGCAAGGTGGCCCCACCCTTACCTATATAAG
The DNA here is from genome assembly GCF_905171775.1 of Rana temporaria. NCBI lineage: Eukaryota > Metazoa > Chordata > Amphibia > Anura > Ranidae > Rana > Rana temporaria. The sequence goes on along the minus strand of NC_053489.1, from coordinate 11,846,608 downwards.
AAGATCTTGCAGTAGGTGGTCGGCTTTAAAGGAGTTGTAAAGGATTTTTTTTTGCTGAAATGACTGTTTACAGGGTATAGAGAAATAATAGTTAACTGATTCCTTTTAAAAATGATTAAAAATATATAAAAATCAATCATATAATGTACCTGTAGTTTCAGTTTCATTTTTGCATGTTTACTCCTTCTCTGCTGCACAGAGCAAATACAGGGCAGTGATTGTTTGGAAAACAAAACTGATTGGTGTTGAGGGGTTTTAGACACACAGTAATCACACCTCCTTGATTAGTGACCACAGAGAGAAAGCTCCCATGACTTTTTTCATCAGGAAACAGACAACCAGGAAGTGTTCAGAACAGAGAAGGATTAGAGCAAAAACGAACAATGAGGACATGAAACCAGGACTGCAGTAAGGTAAAGGAAGCTATTTAGCTAAAAAAAAATTCCTTTAGTGACCCTTTAATGGATGGGCGGCGTGATTGACAATGGATTTACATTGGGAACACTGTTTTTTTAGTTTTTAATAAAGGAATTGTCAAAAACTGTTTCTTAGTTGTTATTACCTTTTGACACTTTTCTGGTGATTAGGTGGGGATACTCTGTACCCCGTACTCATTCCCATAGGGGCGGCAGGATCTGGATGCCCCTTGTTAAATTCCAATAAAAAATCCTGTTTCATATGCCGATAAGCCTCCTCCCCGCATACCTTCACAACCACAGCCTAGGTGGGGACATGGTGCTTTGACATGAGGAGGCAGAGACCTCCTGCTCCAAAGCACCCACCCCCCCCATGTTGAGGGCATGTGGCCTGGTATAGAAAATATATAAAGCTCTAATGAGCAGATTGAAAATTTTGAGTGGCTGTGTAGGAATGTTGCATCTGGAAATAAAAGTAAATGAGTGTCTTAATTCAGAGACTGAAAAGGGAAAAATTAGCAATTTTGCACCACAGCTATTTAGCATTTTTGGTCAGGCCAGAATTTCTGAGGGAGAAAGCAAGAAAATTGCATCTAGAAAGAAAAAAAATCAGTGCCTATTTGTTTCAATTTTAAAGGAAAACGCGTAAAGATTTGCATCACAACTTTGAAGCTTTTATTGGATAGGCCGCAATTTCTGAGGGAGAGAGCAAGAAAATTACATGCAGGTTTAAATAAATGAGTGTCTTGCTTTGGAGACTGAAGATGGGAAAAGGTTAGAGATTTGCACAATAGATATTCGGGGGAAGGGGAGGTTTCTATTTCTGAGTGACAGAATGGACATCTTACATCTAGAACTAAAAGTTAGATATATATTTTTTTAAATTGGAAGCATAAATTTGCACCACACTTTTCAGGCCTTTATTGAATAAGTAACAAATTATGAGGGAGAGAGTAAACAGATTTCATGTGCAATCAAATAAATGGATTCCTTTTTACAGACTGAACAAAGCAAAATGCGACAGTTTTGCTGCTAAGCGTGTAATTCTTTTTGTTTAGGACCCCTTTTCTGAGGGAGAGAGGCAGTAGACTGCAGCTAGAACTAAGAAATTATATAAAAAAAAATTCCAGCAGTGGTGGTTCATGTTATCAGATTTTCACCACAACTTGTTAGCCTGTTTAGGCAAGCTACTATATGCTGGCCATAGAATGAGCTGATTGTATTGGGTGAGTTGTCTTCTGAAACAGCAATCCCCCACAAGTGTTCAGGAGACTATACAAAGGCTTAGGCAAAATGATGCCATGCAATGTTCCAGTTGGTATAAAGAGAAATTATATATGTATTACTTTGTTATATATTTTGTTACTGCATCATTAAGCTCATAGAGAAATGTAAATGTTGCTCTGGTCCATATGTGGGGTACAGGTGTGAGAGAGGAAGTGGTTTAAAAAAATCAAGAGGGGTGGTCGTCAATCCATCCATATAAATGATATATATTTATTCATAAATAATACTAATAATAATAATAATAATAATAATAATAATAATTATTATTATTATTATTATTATTATTATTATTATTATTATTATTATTATTATTATTAGTAGTAGTATTATTAGTAGTATTATTAGTATTATTATTAAATTATTATTATTATTATTATTATTATTATTATTATTATTAATATATTATTGAACGGTACATTTATCATTTAATTCTAATATACATTTTCTTAATATTTTTCATGCTAATAACAATTATATTATTTTGTAATCTTGCATCTATATTTTACATTTAATATATACTGAATATCCAGCAAAAGAAACAACTAAACTTTATAACTTTTATTTCTCGGCATTGCTGATACTGGAAAGCAGTTCTTTAGTAAAGTATTATTAGAGATCTTCTTCAGGGAAGAGTCGGAGTCTCTTCTATTGGATGAAAGTTTAGAGTCACATTTAGAATGATGTGACAATATCTCACACATGGCAGCAGATTGTAGAGAATAGTAAAGCCGGTGACTTCATTCTCCATTATTAGAGTGATTGTAAACCTTCTGTGTGCCGTTCTCCCGGGACTCCTGACACCTGAGCTGAGCGCTCAATAGAGACACCACATGACCGGCACATGATTACAGTGGTGGGGCCGCTCCATTCACAATAGAACAAAAGTCACCAAAGAACAACAAACCTGAGATTTTATTGGATGAAAGTTTCTGCCGCATTCCCCCAGGAAACAGACGCTGAATTTACCGATCGCCATCTGCTTTCCAACACAGACTGTCATCATACAAGTCTTACTATGTCTCCTTCACTTTAACTATTCATTCACCCATTTAGTTTAGGTGAATAGCAATAAAATACAAATAAAAATGTTAAATAATAATAATATTAAATAAATAATACATTCAATAAATTACATTTAAATTAAAATACATTTAATTAATTAAAGTTTAGTTAAATTTTTATAAATGACATTAAAAAATAAATTTTAAGTACCAACATTATTATTATTATTACTATTATATGTATTTATTTTTTGTAAATATGCGAATAATTAATAAATTATACAGGGATGTTTAATGTGTTCATTGCAGCTCCTGTTTGTTATTAATGTTGAAATTCCATTGACGGTTTTGGACATTTTTCCTCTATAAGATGCAGAACATAATACAGATCAATATATTACTTAAAATTAATTCATCAATACATAAATTAATGAATTAATACAATAATGTGAGTGGCTTCTTGTGTAGTTTATAGTGCCTGCAGTAAGCTAAATGATATATCAGAAAAAATCCTGTACACTATGATGTCATAGAAACAAACCAAATGCATGCATGTTTATCATACATCATCTAGTATACAGCACACAGATACATGTATGAGAAGTACAACACACTTCATGTATGGGTTACTAGAGGCATTTTATGTTACATTTGTTTCCATTCTCTTTCAGTAATAGACAGGCTTCCATTTGAAAAACTTGTCTATCAAAAATTACCTTTTTTGAATGCACTTAAACCCAATATATAATATTTAATGAAAATTATAAATGATAAAGGACGGGGTCACATCGAGTAAACAGATACCAAACATGCCACGCCTTAAAACTGACCACATCTGTGAAAATATGAAGGGCCGTGATACGCCAAATTGTCCATAGGGGGCACTATAAAAGTGTTTACAGTTGTTTGCACTCTCATGTGTGCACAGAGAGACAGGGTCACTTTTTAATTATTTTACATGTATTTTATTATCTTTTACATTATTTAACATTGTTTTTTTTATTTACCTTTATTACTGCCACAAGGAGACTAACAATTCCAAGTGTGATAGTGTGAACAGATGACGGGTTCTCTTTATGGAGACATCAGGGGACTATTAGACCCTTAATGCCTCCCCCCCACTGCAGCTAATAAAGCACAGAGCATGCTGTGCTGGCTCCCATCTGATGTTGGCTTCACATGTGGATTCTCTGAACAGAAGTGGATTCTTTGAACACAAGTGCTTGAGTTAAAAACCAGGGGCCAGATTCACAAAAGAGATACGACTGCGTATCTCCTGATACGCCGTCGTATCTCTGAGATACGATTGTCGTATCTATGCGCCTGATTCATAGAATCAGGTTACGCATAGATAGCCCTAAGATCCGACAGGTGTAAGTGACTTACACCGTCGGATCTTAGGCTGCAATTCTAGGCCGGCCGCTAGGTGGCGATTCCATTGCGGTCGGCGTAGAATATGCAAATGACTAGTTACGCCGATTCACGAATGTACGCTTTGCCCGTCGCTGTAAATTTACGTTGTTTCCGTAGAGATACGCGGCGTAAAACTAAACCTGCCCTCTAGGTGGTCTAGCCAATGTTAAGTATGGCCATCGTTCCCGTGTCGAAATTTACGTTAACGTCGAAACCAATGACGTCCTTGCGACGTCATTTAGCGCAATGCACGTCGGGAAATTTTAAGGACAGAGCATGCGCAGTACGTTCGGCGCGGGAACGCGCCTAATTTAAATGGTCCCCGCCCCATTTGAATTAGGCGTGCTTGCGCCGGGCGGATTTACGCTACGCCACCGCAAGTTTACAGGCAAGTGCTTTGTGAATCAAGCACTTACGCTGAAAACTTGCGGCGGTGTAACGTAAATGTAATACGTTACGCCGCCGCAGTGTATGGCGTTTCTACGTGAATCTGGCCCCAGGAGTTTAAAACAGGAGTTAAGACAGGAGTCTTCATTATTTTATCAATCACTGACCCAGAACAAGCTTGCAGCTAGTAAAGTTATAACTCTTGATATATAGATTCAGCGGTGCAGCAGACGCTCTCACCTTAGTCTGCTCACCCCAGGGACAGTGAGAGCAGGATGCTCTCAAACGAGTTGACTCTCCCTAGGGATAGTGCAGCCAGGCAGGGTCCTCCCAGCTCTCGGCTGCTGCAGACACAGCACAAACAACCAGGACTCCCATATTTTAACACAGGGGTACATATCCCCCCACACCCCCCTAGGCAATTGATCCAGGGTTGCACCGATCGCCCTTTGAGGGGTCAGGAAGGAATTTTTTCCCCGGTCGCTGCAGATTGGTACAGCACGCCTGGGGTTTTTCGCCTTCCTCTGGACCAATCGGGGAGAGAAGACTCAACGAGTGACGGCTCACTTGGACAGTCTTCCGCCTATCACCATATAAGACCCCCCCCAATCAACATTACTTCCCTGCATTTTTTTCTGCGACCATGGGTTACCTAAAATACTCTGCAGAAACCATCCGGGAACTAAAACCATTTTCCTCTATACTCCCAGGTTACCCATGTTTCCCACCAGGAGAGGAAAAAGGAGCACTGGGTCCATGGGAATCAGATGGTAACACAATGTGCCTGAGGTATGCACCACTGGGGGTTCTGATGCCTCAAGCAGATTTAATTTCATCACAAGGAAATATGTTAATGGCAGGATGGAGATATAGCCAGATCAAAACTTTTTTAGACGATTAGACCCTCAAGTAAGAACTCTTAACTCCCTAACGATATTTGAAAAAACATGTAGAAAGGTATTAAAACCGGACCACTTACTGTCACAGATGTATAAAATAATACGTAATGAACAGAAATTAAGGGAGGTAAATTTGGAATCACAGATAAACAAGTAGAAGAAGACACATAATAAGCAGAAGACACATAGAAAACACAATAAATAAACACAGTAAAATCACAGCAACAAAGCACTAAATATAGATATATGAATATATCCTTTACAAGCACAAAACCACCTTACTCCCCTCTCCTCAGTTGCCACCTCCAGTTCCCTTTTCCCCTTTTTTCCCCGCCCTTTTTTTTATGTTCCCTTTTACCACCCCAATTTTTCTTTTCTTTTTTTATACATATATATATTTTTTTTTGAGGAATTGAAGAAACCACCATTCAGTAAAGAAAGTGATTAAGGAGGTGTTTGTAAGTGTCAATGAAATCTTAAGTGTTAAATGTTATATGGAATTGGAAAACTTAATAAAGAGAAATTAAACAAAAAAAAAATATTGTCTATGTCAATGTTCAGGCCTTCTGGACTGAGTGTAACCGGATCGTGTATCCAGCGTGTCTCATTTTGGAATATTGCTTGGGTCATGTTAATTCCCCTCCAATGTGGGTCTATTTTGTCACATACTTGTAACATATTGGGGTCCCTCTTATGATTCTTATGAAATGTGACATAACCCACTGTCACTGTGTGTTCTGGAAAGGAATGTGGGCTGGCCTCCTACCCACAGACTATGGCCAAGAAGAGACTGAGAGACTTGGGGACAAGCTGGCATTGAGATAATGTAATGTAATGCTACATCCCTTCTCCCTTATCTTGTTGCTGTGTTTAACCACTTCACCCCATTTTAGTGGTCAAAAACCAGGCCACTTTTTGCGATTCGGCACTGCGTCGCTTTAACTGACAATTGCGCGGTCGTGCGACATGGCTCCCAAACAAAATTTACGTCCTTTTTTCCCCACGAATAGAGCTTTCTTTTGGTGGTATTTGATCACCTCTGCGGTTTTTATTTTTTGCGCTATAAACAAAAATATAGCACCAATTTTGAAAAAAAATCTATATTTTTTACTTTTTGCTATAATAAATATATCCCCAAAAATATATAAAAAAACATTTTTTTTCTCAGTTTAGGCCGATACGTATTCTTCTACTTATTTTTGTTAAAAAAAATCGCAATAAGCATTTATTGATTGGTTTGCGCAAAAGTTATAGCGTCTACAGAATAGGGGATAGTTATGGCGGACATTATGGCGGACACATCGAACACTTTTGACACATTTTTGGGACCATTGTAATTTTTACAGCGATCAGTGCTATAAAAATGCACTGGTTACTGTGAAAATGACACTGGCAGTGAAGGGGTTAACCACTAGGTGGCTCTGCAGGGGTTAAGTGTTCCCTGCATTGTGTTTCTAACTGTAAGGGGGATGGGCTCTATGTCACATGACTCTGATCTCCGCTCGGAGTACACAGAGCCAAGATCAGTGTCATTCTCACTAGGCAGAGCAAGGAGATGCTTGTTTACACAAGCATTTTCCCACACTATACCTCTGTGAGACGATCGCGGGGATCCCCGCAGCGATCGAGTCTGTGGGACCCACGGTCCAACTCACGGGGAAGGCGGCAGGGTCGCGACCACATGGCAGGCATTTAAAGGGCCATGTACAGGTACGTGAGAATGCCTGTCCATGCCATTCTGCCAACGTATATATGGCGTGGGTGGTCCTTAAGCGGTAAATTGTGTTGGGTCATGGCACATAGACAATGGTCTGGACTGGAGACATCTCTCCACAGGGGATATGTAACAAGGGGCTGCCTGCTTATCATAATCATTTTATGTTTAACTGTAGTTTCTGTTTCAATTTACAAGTGTTGAGTTCCCATTAGTTCTTCCTTGTCCCCTACCCCCTCTATGACAAGGCTAAGGGGAGTGTCCCTACTTGTGTTTAAAAGTGTATGTTTTGTATTTAACCACTTAAGGACCGCCTCCTGCACATATACATCGGCAGAATGGCACGGCTGGGCACAAGCACGTACCTGTGTGCCCTCTTTAAGTGCCCAGCCGTGGGTCGCGGGCAAGGGCTCACGGTACGCGCCCGCGACCCGGTCCAAAGCTCCGTGACCATGGGAGCGGGACCCGCAGACCCGATGTCTGCGGGTCCCGTGGCCCGCAGAGTCCCGTGATCGGTCCCCGGAGCTGAAGAACACAGTTTCCCCGCTCTTCACTGCGGCGCCGTCATTGATCGTGTGTTCCCTGATAAAGGGAAACACAATCAATGACATCACACGTCCAGCCCCGCCCCGCCCCCTACAGTTAGAAACACATATGAGGTCACACTAAACCCCTTCAGTGCCCCCTAGTGGTTAACTCCTAAACTGCAATTCTCATTTTCACAGTAAACAATGCATTTATATAGCATTTTTTGCTGTGAAAATGACAATTGTCCCAAAAATGTGTCAAAATTGGCCGATGTGTCCGCCATAATGTCGCGGTCATGAAAAAAATCGCTGATCGCCGCCATAAGTAGTAAAAAATAAATAATAATAAAAATGCAATAAAACTATCCCCTATTTTGTAAACACTATGGGCCAGATTCACAAAGGTTAGCGGATCTTTAGATCCGTGTAACCTATGTGTTTTAAGATCCGTCCTCGCAAGTTTGTGAGGAAAGTGTCAAATTCACAACACACTTACCTCCAAACTTGCGACGGCGGATCCTAACTCCCCCGGCGGAATTCTAATTCCGCGGCTGGGGGAGTGTACTATTTAAATCAGGCGCGCTCCCGCGCCGATTTAAATACGCATGCGCCGTCCGGGGAATTTCCCGGCGTGCATTGCTCCCACTGACGTCGCTAGGACGTCAGTGGTTTCGATGCGTACGCAAACTACGTAGTTCCGTATTCGAGAACGACTTACGGAAACAACGTAAAAAAATACAAATCGACGCGGGAACGACGGCCATACTTAACAATACTTACCCCTGCTTTTAGCAGGGGTAAGTATACGACGGGTACCGCGCTACGGAAACGACGTAAGAACACAGCGTCGGGTCCGCGTACGTTAGTGAATTTCGCGTATCTCGCTGATTTACATATTATTCAGTGTAAATCAGCGGGAACGCCCCCGGCGCCATTTTTAAATCCAAAAAAAGATCCGACAGTGTAACACAGTGTAACACTGTCGGATCTCAGCCCTATCTATGCGTAACTGATTCTATGAATCAGGTGCATAGATAGGACCAGTAAAAATCAGAGATACGATGGTGTATCTGTAGATACACCATCGTATCTGCTCTGTGAATCTGGCCCAATAAATGTTGTGCAAACCAATCGATAAACGCTTATTGCGATTTTTTTACCAAAAATATGTAGAAGAATACGTATCGGCCTAAACTGAGTAAAAAAATATTTTTTTTATATATTTTTGGGGGATATTTATTATAGCAAAAAGCAAAAAAATATTGTTTTTTTTTCAAAATTGTCGCTCTATTTTTGTTTATAGAGCAACAAATAAAAACCGCAGAGGTGATCAAATACCACCAAAAGAAAGCTCTATTTGTGGGAAAAAAAGGACGCCAATTTTGTTTGGGAGTCACGTCGCACGACCGCACAATTGTCAGTTAAAGCGACGCAGTGCCGAATCACAAAAACTGGCCAGGTCCTTTACCTGCATTTTGGTCCGGGTCTTAAGTGGTTAAACAGTTGATGCTCTGCATTTTTAACCCTCAACACCTGTGTGGCTTGTCTCGTGATTGAGGGGTTAAGGGCTGGTTATGGCGAGTCTGCAGGCTGCGGGTGTGTTTGGAGGACAGGAGACACCGGTCTGGTGGAGATGCCCACCTGGGGTATCCAAGATCCATCACACCTCTTATCTAGGATACTGGATTTGTGTGATATTTTTAGTTAATTATTTGAGTTTAGATTTGTACTTCTTAATGGGGATTGATTTAATTTGTTTTTGTGATAGGTGTGATGTCATTGTGAGTGGTGTGATGTCATTGTGAAAGGTGTGATGTCATTGTTGATCATACAGTGTGCAGACATTAAATGGGGATTGGTCAGATGACATGAGTGGTGGATGGGGATTGGTCAGATGACATGGGTGGGGATTGGCAATTGGTCAGGTGCCATGGGTGTTGGATGGGGATTGGTCAGATAACACGAATGGGGATGGGGATGTATTTTTGTTTTCAAATTTCTGAATTTCCGATTGTTTTGCATTTCTGATTTTCTTAGAATTTCCGGTTTATTTCAAATTTCAGAATTTCAGAATTACTAAATTAATAATTTTTACGAAATTTCCGATTATTTGAGGATTTCAAATCTCTTTTGGATTTCAGATTTTCCGTTTTTTTTTCGTGACATTTTCCAATTTCAGATTCTTTTTAGAATTTGTGAATTTCAGTTTTAATTTAGAATTTCCGAATTATTATTATTTTTTTTATGAAATTTCCAATTATTTTTGAATTTTCGATTCATTTTTTATTTTTTTTGGAACTTCTGAATTTACAATTTTTAATTTGAATTAACATTTTTTTTTTTTAATTTATGAATATTTGGATATTTCTGAATTAATTATTTTGTTGAGATTTGTTAAAAAACTAATTTGGAAGAAAACAAATTGCACATGTACCATAGCGATCCTTCCTCCCTTCCATGTACCCTTGCCCCGCTCTATCATGTTTGGCCACAGCCACTTTTTGCTGTGGCAGGCATAGTGCACCACAGGTCACTATCTCCCTGAAATGTCGGTCATTACATCACGGTCAGAAGTTGGGCGATACCTCTGGGGGGAATTGGTGACTTTAACCCATGCCATTTTTTTCAATGACTTTAATCTGTATTGCCAGGACCCGACAATTCATTATAGCCGGGTGTAGTTTTAAATGACTTCTATTCCTTTAGAAATGACATTTTGTGCAGGGACTGTTATAAACACGGGAAACATGCGCTACTTTACAGACATACTATAGACACCCCAGGTACAAAATTTAAAGGAATATTTCACTTTTATTGTTTCACTTTAAGCATTATTAAATTAATGCTCCCGAAAAAACTGCCATTTTTAAAACTTTTTTGCATTGTCCCCTGGGGCAGGACCCAGGTCCCCAAACACCTTTTATGGCAATAACTTGCATATTAGCCCTTAAAATTAGTACTTTTGATTTTTCATGTTCGTGTCCCATAGACTTTAATGGTATTTGCGTGTTTAACCAAATGTTTTGCCTGTTAGCATGTTCTGCTGCAAACCGAACCGGGGTAGGTGTTCAGCTCATCCCTACCTCTCACCCCAAAGCACCTTGTCCCTATGTTGATAGGGCAAGGGTCTCTTCCCCACAATCCTTGGCTGTGGTTATGGGAGTATGTGGGCAGGAAGCTAAATCTGAAAGCCCCCTATGTAAATTAGTATGGGGGTACAAAGTACCCCCACCCATTCACCAAAAAAGTGTAAAAAAATAACAATAACACAGAGACAGTTTTTGACAATTCCTCTATTAAAAAATAAAAAATGAAAAATGAGTGTCCCCCAATGTAAATCCATTGTCAATCACGCCACCCACCCCCAATAAAAAGCTCTTGCCTCCATGAAGTCCGACCCCCTACTGCAGGCTCTGTCGTTTGACAGTCCTTTTATAACCCCCCTTGTGATGACACCAACGCAGTATGCACCACCAAAATAAATTATAAATGTCTAGCACGCTGGTACGCGCTAGTTTCTTGTATTTTTTGTGAAAATATTGTTTTGATAAACATTTATGCAAATATCATTGTGCCCTAAAAATCAGTAGCACCTTATTTGTATTCTACTGGTTATGTGCTTTCAGAAAATTTATGATTTGTAGGGTCTTTTACAAACTCTGAAAACTGTAAAGGAAGAATAAAAAAGCAAGGAAAAATTGCAAAAATGGTCTGGCCATCTGAGTGTAAAAATGGATGCACAGAGCCTGGCAGTGAAATGGTTAATTCTATTTATTTATCTTTTGACCATATACCTGTGTTTCTTCAGGATTTCATGACATTGCAGGATAATAGGTATAAAGTTTGGATTCCCCGCTACAATGAATTTGAAGCAATTCCCCGGCATTCACAAAGTTTACACATTTTAGAATTTTAGCTGATAAGTTTGCAGGTTCAGCAACAGAAATAAGGGGCAACCTATAATGCAGTGCATACTTATTGCCCCTAGTCAGTTGAGTCACAGGAGCCAATAATATAAAGGAATGGCTAACCCAGACCTCTTCTTATATAAGGGTGGCCTTACAGCAGCCATATTGTCAGTGTGTATCGGAATTGTTAGGGACGGCTGACAATTCTGTGCAGGGGGAGAACTTTTATTTTGTCATTAATACAAAATTTCAGCTTGTGGACCTTGCCTTGTCCCATTACCAATGTGATATCAAATAATACAAAAAAAAAAGTAAAGTAGAAGGTAAAGTGCCAAAGTAGAAGGCACAAAGACATATTTGCATAGTTAGTCGGGTTGAAAAAAGACACAAGTCCATCCAGTTCAACCATAAAAATAAATAAAAATAAAATAAAATATATCAATACAGACATCAATATAGAGACATTGGCTTGCCTCACATGGAAAGGTTTCAAATTGTCAAATTCTCCGTAGGAATTAGAATACCGCACAGGATACAGCAATGTAAAATTGTCCAGCAACAGGATAGTTTTTATTCAGGGATAATAGACCTAACTGGTGTATGCCTAACTTTTATCTTATCAGTTGGGATAGGGGGTTTGGTTAATGGAAGGTGGTGGTTTAGCTGCACACTGTTCTTGCACTTAGTCTTTCTTTTTTTGCATTTATAAGTTTATTTTATTTTTTTTTTCCACAATATACATAAGTATAGAAAAGAAAAGCAAGTACCAAATCAAGTTACAATTCTTAAGGTAAAAAAAATATATATATACATTCATCTTATCATAATATACATTCATCTTAATCCTTTCCCCGTCCTATTTTAATACATCTTAAATCTTCTGGTCAGTCCCTTTCTATTAAATCTATTTAAATTAGTTACTTATTATTTCTAGGCCTATACTGAGACCAACAGGCTATTAATTGGGTGACGGTCCAACTTTCAACTATAACCCCTCTTTCCCCCCCTTTCCTTCGCCTTCTCTCTCTCTCACAAAGAGACAGGTGAGGGACCTACCCTAACCCTACCGCCCTCAAAAAAAAAAAAGGGGGGGGTATGTTTCTTTCCCTTTAAATTATAAATCTGGAAGCAGCAACAGTTTATCCTTCACACTATACAGGGAGTATCTCTTTCCTCCTTCTTTCTTTTCCCTTTTCCTCCTCCCTCTCCTTTTCCCTTCTTTCCCTTCCTTAGCTCCTCATTGTTATATCTCATCCAATAGTCTCTTCCCCTCATCTGAATTTCTAAATAGGTTCCAACTCTTCCATGTTTCTTCATACTGTTTTTTCTTACCCTTGGCTGAGAAGACCATGCCCTCCATGGCTTCTATATCCCTCACTCTATTTATCCAATCTAGAATTGATGGGGGCTGGTGTCTCTCCAATGCAGGGGAATCCCTGCTTTAGCTGCGTTAATCATATGACACAATACTGATCTCTTATAAGTCTGAGCGGGGATCTGAGAAAAGTGGAGTCATCAGGGGTCATCAGGTAATTGTAAGTGAGAATTTTTGTACAACTCGTACTGGTGTATAGTACCACTGTGTCAGTAGCTTATAATTAAATTCCTGAGTCTGCGTACAGACTGAGGAATTTAGGGTCAGGTAGATAATCTGTTTGCTTTGAAATGGGGTGAAGGTCCTTTCTAGGTCCTTCTCCCATTTATTAATCTCTGGTATCTCAAAGTCATCTGAAGGTTTATTTAGTAATCCATACATTTTCGAAATCCCTCGGGAGAATGGTTCTTTATCGTAACTTCAAAGGGACCTCCTAATTGCATCAATGTTTTAATAGTTGGCCATGTTTCTGATTTAATAAAGTGTGAGGCCTGATATATTCCCTTCTCTTTAAGGATCTGGAAGGCTCCTACCTTCATGCCTGGACTAAAACTTGGGTTTCCCAAAATGGGGAACAAAGGTGATTGTTTTGAAGAGAGTTTGCCACTTCGGCAAACCCGCGCCGTAATCCCAAGAGTTGTACCAATTGTAGGGTGTTTCTTAAGGAAAGTCGGTAGGGCTGCATAGCACCAGGGGGCTCTACACAAGGGGACTGGGCTCAGCTGCTGCTCCATGTCAATCCATCTCTTAAATCCGGTATGTCTAAATTTGTTTGAATAGTTTTACGGGACAAATGTGTTATTACCACACTCATGGCTTCAGATTTAGTATGGTTAATTTTTAAATTGGATAGTAGGCCGTATTTCGCAAATTCTCCCATTAAATTAGGGAAAGAGATATGCGGATGTGTCATGGAGAACAGTAAATCGTCCGTAAATGCCAAGACCTTGTGAATTCCCTCCCCGATCTGGATTCCCTGTATATCGGGATTTTGGTGAATTCTATTCATCAAGGGTTCTAAGGAGAGGGCAAAGAGAAGAGGTGAAAGGGGACAACCCTGGCGAGTGCCAGTTGAGATATTGAAGGGTTTTGAGAGGACCCCATTTACTTTTACACAGCCTGTGGATTCGTATATGCACTTGTGATCCAACTGATCATGCATTGTCCCAGGCCCACTTGCTTCAGTACCTCAAATATGAACTGCTAGTTAACCCTATCAAAGGCTTTCTCAGCACCAGTGTTTAAAAACACACATGGTATATTTGTCTCATTTGCCTGATGAATAAAATTAAGAACCCTTGTCGTATTGTCTCTCCCTTCTCTTGTAGGAATAAATCCTACTTGATCTAAATCTACAATTTGGGAGAGCCATGGTTGTAGTCTAGTCGCCAATAATTTAGTAAAAAGTTTTAAGTCCGTATTGAGTAATGAGATGGGCCTGTAACTTCCACATTCCGCCGGATCTTTCCCCTCCTTTGGGATTACCGTGATGTGTGCTCTAAGAGTATCAGGAGGGAATGCGGAAGTCAGGCCCACCGCGTTAAAGACCTTGGTCATTTGTTTGCTCAGTATCTCGGAAAATTCTTTATAGTATGTTATACTGAAACCATTTGGCCCAGAAGATTTTCCAGGTTTAATTGTTTTTAATGTTTCCATTACTTCTTCTACGGAAATAGGGTTATCCAAATTGCGGTGGGTTGGAGAGGGTAGCCTAGTAAGATCTGCTGAAGTAAGATATTCTACTATGGTGGACCGAGGGGTAGGGACATGTGTCAGATTATATAAAGCAGAATAATATTTTCCAAACGTCTGGGCGATGTCTTTAGGTACTTGTATTAATTGTCCCTCTTTCTCTTTTATTTGTGATATATAAGTTGACCTGTTCTTTTCTTTAACCACTTAAGCCCCGAACCAATATGCTGCTAAATGCCCAAAAGTGTTTTTACAATTTGGCACTGTGCTGCTTTAACTGGTAATTGCGCGGTCATGCAATGTTGTACCGAAACAAAATTTGTGTCCCTTTCTTCCCACAAATAGAGCTTTCTTTTAATGGTATTTGATTGCCTCTGCAATTTTTATTTTTTGCAATATAAATGGAAAAAGACCGGAAAAAAAAAGATTTTTCTTATAACAAAAAGTAAAAAAAAATTGAATAAACTAAATTTAAGTCAAACATTTAGGCCAAAATGTATTCAGCCACATGTCTTTAGTAAAAAAAATCGCAATAAGCGTATATTTATTGGTTTTTGCAAAAGTTATAGCGTCTACAAACTAGGGTACATTTTCTGGAATTTACACAGCTTTTATTTTATGACTGCCTATCTCATTTCTTGAGGTGCTAAAATGGCAGGGCAGTACAACCCCCCCCCCAAATGACCCCATTTTGGAAAGTAGACATCCCAAGCAAACTGCTGAGAGGAATGTTGAGTCCATTGAATATTTTTTTTTTCCCCAAGTGATTGAATAATGACAAAAAAAAAAAAAATTACAAAAAGTTGTCACTAAATTATATATTGCTCACACATGCCATGGTTATAAGTGGAATTGCACCCAAAAATACATTCTGCTGCTTCTTCTGAGTACAGGGATACCACATGTTTGGGACTTTTTGGGAGCCTAGCCACGTACGGGACCCCGAAAACCAAGCACCGCCTTCAGCATTTCTAAGGACGCAAATTTTTGATTTCACTCCTCACTACATATCACAGTTTCGAAGGCCATAAAATGCCAAGATGGCACACAACCCCCCCAAATGACCCCATTTTGGAAAGAAGACACCCCAAGCTATTTGCTGAGAGGCATGTTGAGTCCATGGAATACTTAATTTTGTTGCCCCAAGTGATTGAATAATGACCAAAAAATAAAATAACATTTATTTTACAAAATGTTGTCACTAAATTATATATTTCTCACACATGCCATGATTATATGTGGAATTGCACCATACAATACATTCTGCTGTTTCTCCTGAGTACGGGAATACCACATGTGTGGGACTTTTTGGGAGCCTAGCCGCGTACGGGACCCCAAAAAACAATCACCGCCTTCAAGATTTGTGTGAGTGAAATCAAAAATGTATGTCCTTAGAAATCTTGAAGGTGGTGATTGGTTTTCGGGGCATGTGTGAGAAAAATATCATTTAGTGACAACTTTGTGCAAAAAAAAATCAGTTTGTCATATTCCCTCAACTTGTGTCAAAATATAAAATATTCCATGGACTCGACATGCCTCTCAGCAAATAGCTTGGGGTGTCTACTTTCCAAAACGGGGTCATTTGGGTTTTTTTGTCCTATTTTGGCATTTTATGGCCTTCGAAACTGTGATAGGTAGTGAGGAGTGAAATCAAAAATCCCCCCCCTAGAAAGCCTGAAGGAGGTGATTGGTTTTTGGGGTCCCGTACGCGGCTAGGCTCCCAAAAAGTCTCACACATGTGGTATCCCCTTACTCAGGAGAAGCAGCAGAATGTATTTTGGGGTGTAATTCCACATATGGGGGGTGCATGCTTTGCGCGTGCGTGTAAGCATTACTGGCACTAACAGGCTACCTAGCGGCACCAGCGACACTAATACAGCGATCAGAAAAACAATCGCTTAGTGACGCTGATAATAGGGGGTGAAAGGGTTAACTCTAGGGACAATCAAGGCTTAAAACCTTTATTAGAAAATGTATGAGGGTACCTAACGCTATAAAAACCTGGAGGGCGAACCTCAAAAAATAACTAGCTACCTAGCGGCACTAGCGACACTAATACAGCGATCAGAAAAACGATCGCTTAGTGACGCTGGCAATAGGGGTGAAAGGGTTAACTCTAGGGGCAATCAGGGGTTAAAACATTTATTAGAAAATGTATGGGGGTACCTAATAAAGGTTTTAACCCCTGATTGCCCCTAGAGTTAACCCTTTCACCTAGCGGCACCAGCGACACTAATACAGCAATCAGAAAAACGATTGCTTAGTGACACTGGCAAAAGGGGGGTGAAAGGGTTAACTAGGGGGTGATAAAGGGGTTAAAACCATTATTGGGGGGGGTAGGGGGCTACCCTGGACCTAACACTAACTGCCTGTCACACTGACACTAAATGCAGTGATCAGTAAATAAATGATCACTGCTATTTAGTGACACTGTGACAGGGGGCTGGGGGGGTGATCGGGGGGTGACTGGGGGGGGGATTTGTGTGCCTATGTGTCTGTGTGTCAGTGTAGTGCTTGTGCTACTCACTGTGTGATGTCTCCTCTCCTCCGCCGGACGAAAATACTGGCGGGAGGAGAGGTGACATCACTTCCTCCTTGCCTGTGTTTACAGTTCAGGCAGAGGAGGAAGCGGATTGGCTGGGAGTGATCGCGAGGGGGCGGACAAAAACGAACAGCCGCCCCCTCATCCCAGATCGCTCCTGACCACTTACCGACCGCCGCACGTAGCGGGGGGGGTCCCGATCGGACCCCCGACCCACTAGAAGGCATGGACGTACATGTACGCCCATATGCCTGTACGTGCCATTCTGTGGACGTACATAGTCGTGCGGCGGTCGGCAACTGGTTAATTTTCCCTGCTAGCAATCTACTACATTTGTCTCCCAGTTCGTAATTTACCTTTTTCCTTGTTGAATTATAGCCTTAGCTTTAAAACATAGAATCTCGGACAGTTCTCTCCTCAATTGGCCCAGGTCTCCCTACCTACAGAGGGTGTCTGTGTCTTTTTATGCTGCGTTTCTAGTGCCTTGATCTCATCTAATAGGTCACTAGTCTGTTTCTCCCTTTTCTTCTTCAAAATTGCTCCATGTTTAATCAAAATTCCTCTAGTCACAACCTTGTGTGCCTCCCAAACCATACCTGGGTCACTCCCTGGGATGTCATTTATTTGGAAATATGTTATCATCTCTTTAATTACATCATCTCTCACTTCTGAATTTTGAAGAAGACTTTCATTTAGTCACCAAGGAGGGCCAAGTTGGACAGGGAGAGACACAAGGAAACCGGAGCATGATCTGACCAGGTTATGTTTCCAATACTAGTTTCTATAACAGCTGAAATCAGATAGTGGGGAATCAAGAACATAACAATACTGGAGTATGCCTGGTGGGGATTAGAAAAAAAATGTATAGTCCCGTTCGTCTGTATGAAAAATCCTCCAAATATCTACCAATTGTAATTCATGTATTTTCCATAGTATACCTCTTCTTATACCACCTGAAATAGACGATGTCCCTGAGGAGGTATCGACTCTAGAATCTGGGGAGATATTAAAATCCCCACGAGAATCAACTTCCACTCTGCAAAATCCTCTAATTCTGAAAGAGTTTTCTTTACGAACTGGTCCTGATATGTGTTTGGTGCATATAGTGTAGCTAACGTTACTTTAACCCCCCTGACGGTAAACCCGAGCGTGACTCGGGGTTGGTTTTTCATGTTAGGATCGGTAAACCCGAGTCACGCTCGGGCTGGACGGGCTTACCTTTCGCTAGATCCACAGGCATGGTTTACTCACCTTGTCCCTGGATCCAGCGATTCCACCCGCTGTGTGAGCGAGCGGGTCCTCCTCGCTCGATTCACAGTCCCCGTGTGACGCCGATCTCCGTTCCCTGCGACGTTACGACGCACGGGGACGGAGAACGGCGCCAAATTCAAAAAAGTAAACAAACACTTTACATACAGTATACTGTAATTTTATAGATTACAGTACTGTATGTAAAAAATACACACCCCCTTGTCCCTAGTGGTCTGCCCAGTGCCCTGCATGTACTTTTATATAATAAAAAATGTCATTTCTGCCTAAAAACTGTAGATTGTCCAAAAGTGTCCCTTTATGTCAAAAATGGTTTTAGATCAGCTAGAAAACAGCGATGATAAATTATAATCACTGGCAGAAATGTGCGATATCGATTTGCGGGGAAATTCGTCATAAAAAAAATAAAATAATGACAGCGACACTTCTGCAACTGCAAATTTCAGTGATTTTGAGTTGATTACATTATTGAATCATTTTTATTATAATTATATTATTATTTGTTATAATTATTTATAATTATTTATTATATTATAATTTATAATTTTGTTTTAAAAAAAAAAAATCATACCCGGGATGCCTACAAGACTCTTGCTTGGTCAGATTTAAGTGAGTCAGGCCCCGTACACACGACCAGTTTCCTCGGCAGAATTCAGCTTCCGACCGAGTTTCTGGCTGAATTCTGCCGAGAAACCCGGCCGTGTGTACACTTTCGGCCGAGGAAGCCGACGAGGAGCTCGGCGAGGAAATAGAGAACATGTTCTCTATTTCCTCGTTGTTCTATGGGAGCTCTCTCCCCGCCGAGCTCCTCGGCGGCTTCAGTGCTGAACTGGCCGAGGAACTCGATGTGTTTGGCACGTCGAGTTCCTCGGCCGTGTGTACGGGGCTTTATTTCTAAAAATTACATGCCTACAGTATAAAACGCCAATTTCCTTGCAAAATAAATGTACCGCTTTTGGTACGTATTTCCAGACAGAATCATACCGCCAGGGAGGTTAATGTTACCAATATATCCTTTCAGGAAGATAAATCTACCCTTGGGATCCTCACGTTTGTCAACTAAGGACCACGGAACTCGATTGGATATTAATATTGAGACTCCTTTAGATTTTGCCTGTTGATTTGGCACATGGTACGTACAAGGGAAGAATCTATTTTGGAGAAATGGGAGTCCTCCTGTTCTAAAGTGTGTCTCCTGCACATAAGCCACATCTGTCCCTGAGCGCCTCAAGTCATTAAGCAACATCCTCCTTTTCTCTGGAACATTAAGGCCTTTGGCGTTCAAGGAAGTAATCTTCACTCCCTCCATCTCTCAAACAGAGAGAAGAAAAAAAAAACTACTAACTCCTCCCTCCCAGTACCCCCCCTCTTTCCTCCCCTGAACCCTTCCCTCCCTCTAAGCCCATAAGAAAGTGCACTCAATACTGAGCCAATCTCTAAGGCATCAGTGGGTAAATCCTAATTGGGGGTTTGGTCCAAGATGGCCGAGTGACTCAGACCTGCCCCCCCTCCCGTATCCCAGATCTAATTTTACATTTTCCATTCCAAGATTATTATCCAGTTTCAGATGTATCTACCTTCATATTGTATTAATACCTTACTTCTTGAGTACCTTCCTTTCCTTCCCCCCTTTCTTCCCCCTCCTTCTCTCGGATGTTCTAAATTCTACTATTTATTCTATATATCATTTAGTATCTATAATTACTATACATAAGTATTATATATTTAAACATTACACATGCACAATCCTCCTCACCTCTCAGATGGTCATATCATAACTATTACCAATCTAATTCTCATGTCCAACCACATGTCCGAATACTTTAATCTAGGGCTGGTTCTTACCACAGCAAAGTTATGGCTAATTTTAACAAAAGCCTGCCGAATTGCATATCCCATATAACAATTATAGATAGGCAGAAAACGATCCGCTAATATACCAAGTAAGAACATCAGCTGAAAATATTCTTTCCCATCTCATATCCAGATGGCTAGAAATTTTATAATTTATATTTTGTCTTGGCACCCCGCCCCATACATGACCACTGAAGATAAAGATGAGGAATGTGCATGTGCAGCACATCAGCATTAGAATGTATATTTACAGATCAATATTAACAACCGTTCAAAGGCTAGCACATTCTAGTAAGGTACAAATTATACCATATATATCAAAAATCTCTTCCCCCTCTGGTTCCCGCTTACTCTCCTTGAGATGGCTCAACGATGGTCCTTCTCATAAGTCCATCTCTATCTCTCTCGCCCCTCCCCCCCCCCTTTATGTGTATCTTATGTGTATTTAATATTCACCGGTAAGAAGTGATGTATGTAAGAGTTCCTCTAAAAAAAAAAAAAAGGAACAAAGAAGAACCTCCCCTTGCTATAAGGAAAGGAAGAGGGGGGAACAAGTTAGATTAAGAATATGTGTGTATCTTGTGTGTTAACCGTTCAACACTAAGGCCTCGTACACACGATAGGATAGCCAGAGGACAACAGTCTGAAGGACCGTTTTCATCAGTCCAAACCGATCGTGTGTAGGCCCCAGAGGTTATTAACCTTAGGTTAAAATAATGAGAACTTGCTTTAAAATTTAACCTATGGACTGGTAACCAATAGGTCAAAACCGATCGTTAGTATGCAAAAGCATCGATTAAAAACCTGTGCATGCTCAGAATCAAGCCGACGCATGCTTGGAAGCATTGAACTTGTTTTTTTTCAGCACGTCGTTGTGTTTTACGTCACCGTGTTCTGACACGATCGTTTTTTTTAACTGATGGTGTGTAGGCGCGACGGACCATCAGTCAGCTTCATCGGTTAACCTAAGACAACGGTCCTTCAGACCGTTATCCTCTGGCTATCCTATCATGTGTACAAGGCCTTAGTCTTTCAAATGATCCAGTTGCATGCTTCAAACAAAAGGTAGCTTGGCAGTAACACACTAATGGTCTGATTTATGCACTGCCATGGGGGACATGTCAATTATTTTTTTTAAATTAAATAATAATCTCTCTCTACACAAAATTATCATCTGTCCCTAACAACACTGATTGTAAAGCTACTGTGATTCCACCCATCCATCGATAGGTCATCCATTCCTTCAAACTTTTTAAATCCCAGAGATTCACTCCAAATCGATGAAAACACAGAAAAAACAAACTAACGCTGTCCCCATACACAACATTCAGATTGTAACAGTCTATATAAAAGTTCTCTTAGCTCTAGGTGCTGCAGCTCTCCCAAGAATCCACTGGGTGGCGGACTTGGTCTCAAATATATAAAGGAAAGAGAGCGTGAAGCCATCCTAGTGTAATAATGTTTAATGGTAAAAGGCAAGATCAAATCAAAGAAGGTTACACTCACAAATATGGAACTCAAGGGTCGCATGTACAGCAATAGATGTCTCCCTTCCTGGCCTGTATGTATGGGTTGGCTCTCAAAGGCGAGTGATGTGGATGTGGGATGTTATTGGGATCTCTGCTTCCTCATCCTGTCAGGCTGTGTTTTTGCTGTAAAGCCCGCGCACGGGCACGCGGGCGCAGCGTGACGTCACTTGCAGCCGTGATTTGATCTAGCCTTTTAACATTAAACTTTATTACACTAGGGTGGCTTTGCGCTCTCTTTCCTTTATATATTTCACTCCAAATCTATGATAACTGTTGAACCTCATCCCTAGACCTATATTTATAATACATTCAGGTTATGAATAATAATAATAATAATAATAATAATAATAATAATAATAATAATAATAAACATGGAATTCTTGGCCATCAAACTTCTATTTTTTTTCTGTTTCATGTACAAGATGTCATAATGATATTTTTATAACCTTCATTTTCTACAGTGCTGACAAAGATGGATTCTGTGTATTTTATGTTCGGCCTTTTTTTCCTGCTCTATAAGCAGATTCATATTCCAGACTATCAGTAATAAATAACAAGAATTATTCTTTATAAACCTGACACTCTCACAGCCTTCAGCTGAGCCATGAAGTCAGTGTCAGGATCCTGGGCTGCTGTCAGTGATGATGAGGAGGTTGGGAGAAGAACTCATTGGAGTCTTTCAGAGACTCGGCCATGTTGTCTTCAGATATCTACTTATAATATTGTGGTTGTTGTCTTTGTGTGTGACCCCCTGCACATCTGACACCCAGAACTCTGCTCACCGCTGTGATATGACTATGAGGAATTATACATTTGAGTACAAGTATTCTCAGGATGGAGACATCATTATAGGAGGGATATTCTCTGTACATTCTTCAGTGTCACAGTGGTATCAGAAGGGAAGTCTTATTTATAATCTCATGTGTTCAGCGTAAGTGAAATATGAAGTGTAAATCTTCCAATGTGATCTACAGAGCTGTGTCTTTAGGAGAGATGTGTGATAATGTGCAGGACTCATTCAGTCTGTTACACAGCATTTATATAAAAATATGTTCATGAAAACCGGGTGTTAATGGTCACATTCATTCATTATGAATAGCTGCCAATGCACCACAATGGTGGAAAAAACATGCAATTCTTTTTTTTTAATAAGGCAGCACAAGGCAGAGCATGGTATGTGTATTATGGAGCCTAGAGGTGTGTTGTGTGTTGGGATCTACTGTACAATGCATTGGGGTGCAATTCACACTGAATGACATCACATTGCACTGCCCATAGAGAAGGGGCTTTGCCATGTTTTGTACACAATGCAATACAATTGCAATGCAATGTAATACAATGTATACAATGCACAAGTATACATGGGACCTTGAATGACTTTGGCCCTTATTGACTCCATACCTTTTTTTTTTTCACTTTTGAATAGAGTTGGGAATGATAAAGAATCCCTGGCAGGTTTCTACTGATATCTGGGGCTCTATTAGAGATATTTCCCATCACTTCCTGTCCTGCAGATAACATTCAACCATAGAAAGCGAGGGAATCTCTCCAATAGCAGCACAGAAATAAACACAATTTTTAGTAAAGTCCTGGAAGGCTGGAATCCCTGTCAGCTTTGTATTTCTGTCTTTGTCCCAATTGCAGATTTTTTCTCTCTTCCTGTCTGGTAAAACGTATCTGCAGGACAGGAAGTGAGGGGAAATGATTCATACCAAACGCCACAGCTAGAATTGGCGGGAATCCAAGTCAACTTTTTCCCATCACGGCGAGCCGGAACGGCGCTGGCTCCTGTGACGGGGCTTGTAGGTGGTCAATCTCGCCAATCTCCCTGAGAAAGGGAGCGATATTGAAACAATATCGTGGTCACCTACTGTATGATATATGGAGGTACCAACATGCAAGAAAGCAGGATTATGCCTACCATTCTGCCAGACAAAATACTATCCTCCACCATACATGGTATTACGTGGTCTGATCACACTCCTGTCTCGATCATGGTGGCAGAGGGGCACACTCCCAGCCCTACCTATATATGGCGGGCCAACTCCCGTGTTTTTCAGATGCCCTCGAATGCAGCCAACATAGCTGACAGCCTATCTGAGTTTTTTGCTCTGAATGCCGACTCTGTCTCCGATCCTGCAATGTTGTGGTGTGCACACAAGGCTTTTATCAGAGGGGTCATTTTACAAATATGTGCAAGGGAGAAAAGGCAGAGGACACAAAAGTTGAATCATATCACATGACATCAAAACGCTAGAGACCCTAAATAAATCCAATGCAAATGTACAAACGGCCCAAAAACTCTCCCAACATCGCTCTGATCTCAGACTTCTACTTTTTGAACAATATGATAAACGCATACAATCCCTGAAATTGGCCCACTATTCCTCTGGAAATTGTGCAAGTAAATTCCTATCCTAGAGGCTCAAAACTGTTAGGACTAAATCTACAATCCCATTTCTGTTACACCATGTCCGATAAGCATAAAATATTCAACCCCAAAGAAATGGCAAATTCCTTTGCTGAATATTACTCCTCACTATATAATCTTGATACCGATCCTAACACCCCTCAACCAACGGATGAGAGCATCCGAGCATTTTTAGCAAAGGAAAAAAGGTTTTGGTTGGACAGGCATTTAAGGCACCACAATAACATTATATAGTATTTCTGTTTCTGATGGCAGGAATTGCATTTACCTTTTCAACGCCATGAACAATTTTAAGGCTTTACATGTTGGGTTTTTATTTAGTCGGAACAAACTCATATTTTATGTTTTACCAAAAAGTTGACTACCACATTTCGTTTTTTGTGTGCAGTAACATAACTTTTAGTGTATTTTTTACAGAAAATATGTGTTTTATAAACAGCTCCACTAATATAACAGGGTCTTTGCTTTCAGAAAATATATAGGCCCGGATTCACATACCTTGGCGCATAGTTATGCCGGCGTAGCGTATTGAATATACGCTACGCCGACGTAGCGCAGAACGGCGAGCACAGTATTCACAAAGCACTTGCTCCCTAATCTACGCTGGGTTCCCTCGGCGTAACTCGTCGTAAGTGGCAGTGGGCGTGAGCCATGCTAATGAGGCGTGACCCCATGTAAATGATGGGCCGAGAGTCATAAAGATACGAATAACGTACGCCGCATGCTCCATCCCGTGGACGCACCCCAGTGCGCATGCGCAGAATCACGTCGAAACTACTCCCTAAGATACGACGGATCAATGCCTACGACGTGAACATAACCTAGCCCAGCCCTATTCACATACTACTACGTAAACGACGTAAAATACGGCGGCTGTTCCCTGGTCCATACCTTTGCTTGAGTTGCACCTCATAGATGGGGAATAACTATACGCCGGACATAAGCCTTACGCAAACCGTGTATATTATGCGCCGGGCGCAACTATGTTCGTGAATCGGCGTATCTCACTCATTTGCATATTCGAATCGTAAATCAACGGGAGCGCCCCTTGCGGCCAGCGTAAATATGCGCCCACGATACGACGGTGTAGGAAACTCATAGATGGGGAATAACTATACGCCGGACATAAGCCTTACGCAAACCGCGTATATTATGCGCCGGGCGCAACTATGTTCGTGAATCGGCGTATCTCACTCATTTGCATATTCGAATCGTAAATTAACGGGAGCGCCCCTTGCGGCCAGCGTAAATATGCGCCCACGATACGACGGTGTAGGAAACTTACGTCGGTCGGATGAAGCCTATTTTCAGGCGTATCTTGCTTTCTGAGTCAGGAGCATAGATACGACGGCGCATATGTTCACTTACGCAGCGTATCTCGAGATACGTCGCCGTAAGTGCTAGGTGAATCCAGGCCATAATGTTTGTGGGATTTTAGCTAATCATCAGGTATTTTAATATTTCACAGAAATGCGGCTCTGACAGTGAAAGGTTTAAAGAAAACACAGTCACAGAAAAATTCCCATTGATCTGTTCTTGTTGTGGACTGACAAATAGACATGTGCATTTGTTTTCGTCCGAATGCATTTTCGTCCTGGATTTCGGGTATTTTCGTTATCGTTTTAACAAACAAAAACGAACGTGCAGAATCCGAAATCTGAAAGATCCGACATAAAAAAATGCTTTATTTTCGTTTTCGTTGCAACAACAGTTCGATATAGATAGGAGATACGACATGACACTGATAATAGCAATCTGTGTCTATCGAATCTGCGGTCTAATGTGCCTAACCTTAACTCTATTAGTCCAAGATCATTCTACATAGAGAGAAAAGATTTGACATTATAGAGACAGTGTTGGGGGAGACCATTCGACATGAACGATGAAGATTCGACGAAGCAGAAAACATACAAACGTTGAATCTGTCATTGAAGGCTTATGGTGTCTGTCGAAAATTCTAAGAAGATTTGACAAGCAGCTAAACTGTACCACGCCGCAATCGTACATTTCCGGTCAAATGCTCGGCCCATAGGCTATAGAAAAATTTGAATGTTGGTAGACTAGTAATAATAATTTATAAATATCGGGCCAGATTCAGGTACCTGCACTGCGGCGTAAAGTATCTTGTTTACGTTACACCGCCGCAAGTTTTCAGCGCAAGTGCTTGATTCACAAAGCACTTGCCTGTAAACTTGCGGCGGTGTAACGTAAATGCGTTTGGCGCAAGCCCGCCTAATTCAAATGGGGCTTGTACCATTTAAATTAGGCGCATTCCCGCGCCGAACGTTCTGCGCATGCTCCGTTAGGAAATTTCCCGCCGTGCTTTGCGCGAAATTACAACGCCCCAACGTGTTTTTTGAACGGCGACGTGCGTTACGTCCTTTCGTATTCCCGGACGTCTTACGCAAAAAAAAAAAAAAATTAAATTTGACGCGGAAACGACGGCCATACTTTAACATGGCTGGTCTAAATCTAAGCCATGAAATAGCAGCCGTAAGTTTGCGACGGGAAAAGCTGACTAGCGACGACGTAAGAGAATGCGACGAACGCGCGTACCTTCGTGGATTGCCGTAAACAGCTAATTTGCATACCCGACGCGGAAAACGACGCAAACTCCACCCAGTGGGTGCCGGAGTATTACACCTACGACCTGAAGGCGTACGAAGCCGTACGCCTGTCGGATCGAAGCCTAAAGCCGTCGTAACTTGTTTTGAGGATTCAAAACAACGCTACGACGTGGCAAATTTGAAAATACGCCGGAGTATCAGTAGATACGCCGGCGTATTACAACTGTGAATCTGGCCCATAATTATTACTAGTGTCATACAACAGTAGAATTCTACTATAGCTTGTAGGCGGAACATTCGACCGGAAATGTACGATTAGACGTACAGTTTAGCTGCTCCGTCAAATCTTCTTAGAACATTCGACAGACACCATAAGCCTTCAATGACAGATTCGACCTTAATTAACTCGGATTTTCTAACGAAATTAATTAAATACAAACGAATTTCGGGAGTAACTAAATAAATGTATTTTTTGGACAAAAACGAAATTCCGAAACAAAATATTTCAGTGTGCACATGTCTATTGACAATACTGTTCTATTTGTTAAATGAAATAACAAGGAATGGTGTCAGCCCTGCCACATTTATTTTGCTAAACAAAAGAATGTCTCCCCTTCTCCTTAACTCTACAACATGGGAGGATTGTTTTGTTGTCAATAATAAAAAAAAAAAAAACAAACAAAAAAACTATGAGTGTGTGAGAGTGTGTGTGTGTTTGGGGGTTGATTAGACTCTTTGAGGCAGAGTTAAAAAATAACTAACATGCCTTGGGGATGCCCTGACCCTGCTGGTGAAGTGGTTTGTCAGCATGATGTATACAACCTACTACAGCAACATTGACATTTACAAATGGAAACAATCCTGTTTAAATTGCTGGCAAATTACAGCTTCAGCCACCTACCAAACAGCTGAGGGGTCACCTAATCTATAGCAGACTCTTATCCCAGGTGAGTATCTGGTATAGATGTTAATGGGTGGACCCCACACAAAACAAAACAAATTGTATAATTCCCCCTAAGGCCCCGTACACACGACCAAACATGTATGCTGAAACTGGTCCGCGGGCCAGTTTCAGCATACATGTTCGGTCGTGTGTAGGCGCGAGCGGGCCGAATTCCAGCAAACATTTGCCCGCCGGGCCTTTTCCCAGCAGACAAATATTCCTGGACGTGTTTTAAAACCGTCCGCTGGAATCCTGCCCGCTCGGACATGTACGGTCGTCAGTACAGACCTACCGTACATGTCCGAGCGCCCGCCGTCTCTCGCATGCGTCGAATGACTTTGACGCATGCGTGGAAGCCTTTAAATGGCAGGCCAGCCCACGTCGCCGCGTCATCGCCGCGTCATCATTGCGGCGCGGACACGCCCCGCGTATTGTTTACTTGCGGACTTCTGTACGATGGTTAGTACAACCATCGTACAGAAGCCCTCTGGCAGGCATGTACGGTGAAAACAGTCCGACGGACCGGTTTCATCATACATGTTTGCTCGTGTGTACCGGGCCTAAGGCCCCGTACACACGACCAGATCTGTCCGCTGGGATTTATCCGCGGATCAGTTCCAGCAGATAGATCCGGTCGTGTGTAGGGCCTAGCGGACATTTCCCAGCGGATAAAAATCCAGCCGACGGATTCCCAGCGGATAAAAATGTCTTAGCATGCTAAGAAATCTATCCGCTGGAATCCAGTCCCTCGGACTTATCCGGTCGTCTGTACAGACTCACCGGATAAGTCCGCCCGATCCCCATCCCTCGCATGCGTCGAATCACTTCGATGCATGCAAGGGATGTATTTACCTTTCAGGGTCGCGCACGTCGTGCATCTACCTTTCAGGGTCGCGCACGTCGCCGCGTCATTGTCGCGGCACGGCACCGTGGATGTTTTCCGCAGGGATTTTCATCTGATGGTGTGTAAAAGCCATCAGATCAAAATCCAGAGGAGGAATGTCCGCTGGAAACGGTCCGGCGGACCGTTTCCAGTGGATATCCTCTCGTCTGTACGAGGCCTAAGGATGCATAAATGACCCTTATCCTTGATCAGGTTCTGATAAGGATGGCAAGGGGTACCCCAAAAAAATGGCCTCTCCCCAAAAATATTCATACCATACCCTCAGCATGGGGGTTACCTTGCCAAGAGGCCACTGACAAAACACCATAATAATGAGAATAAGATCCTCTTCCCCACAACCCTGGTCTGGTGGTTGTGGGGGTCTGCATGCTGGGGGGCTCATTGGAAAAATGAAAACCCGAGATACAGGCCCTCTGGCCTATGTAAATGAGTTAGAGGTACACAGAAGCCATACTCATTTATAATATAATAAGGGAAAAAATAAACACACCATAGTTTATGACAAGTCATTTTTTTAGCACAAAAAAAAAAAAACACAGCGTAAATTCATCATCAATCAGTGCGTCCAACATTTCTGATCCAACCCATCAACACAAATGAATGACCAAGCAGAATTTGTTGGTGGTTGCTGGTTTCCTAAGAACCAGTCAGAAGGGAAGCGGTCTCATTTATTAGCAGTAGTAATACATCACTTTAATACATCAAATTCATCACTTTCAGCTGCAAATTTTAAACTGCATAATTGTAAGTGCAATTTTAACTTTTTAAATACATTTCTACACATTTAATGCACTATGTGGAGCTGTCACTGTTTTCACATGGTGGGCATTGATACTGCTGAAATTTCTTGAAGAACGAGATCCAACAGGACTGCATATCTGAAACTGCGAGATTGGGACCTATTATATGCTGTTTCTGATCCCCTGTAATAAGGGATAGTGGGAATTTGGTAATTTATAAGTTTGGTGGAGGAGATATCACGTTTTCCTTTGGACACGTTTATAACCAATCTGTAATGTGGCACAGATGCACAGGTGTTTGACATACTACCTGCTATCTAATGGACTTTCTGCTGTTAATATTTTGGACTATTAACTCATTCATAGCCAAAGTTTATATTTAGCTAATGTCTTTTTGATTTAAGTGTTTTTCGTTTGTTTTTGGTTCTCACTTGTAAATCACCATCATCATCACTGGTGTGGGATTCTGAGGTGGCTGCATGCTGCACCCTAGTGGCCAATATAGGTCGCTCCTGACATAGCAGCCAGACTTTTTTTATATCACCATAGATCACCCACTGGCATATGCTTGTGTCTGGCAAGAAGGATGGTTGAGGTAGCGCGATTTATATTTTTCTTATGTTTGTTTCTTGTAGTTATTGTTTACATGATAATCGCAGCACCTAGAGGGATTAGACTGTGACCACGTTGCAGTTCTCTTTCCCCTTTTTCTCATCTTTTTTGTATTTTTTTTACTGCAGTTTCTTTCCATTTTCCCAATGCTAAACTCTCCATTTTCTGCAGGGTTTACATGAGAGAATACAGACATCTCCTGGCTTTTATATTTGCTATTGATGAGATAAACCGCAGTCCAGATATTCTGCCCAACATAACTCTGGGATATCATGTGTATGATTCCTGTGGACATGTGAATAAAGCTATAAAAGACGTTCTACAGATATTGTCTGGACATACAAAGGAAGCTCCAAATTATTCCTGTATGGAGTGGGGTGCCCTGGCTGGTTTCATTGGAGATCTCCATTCTGACACCACTCTCCAAATGGCCCAGCTGCTGAGTCTATATGGTTACACCCAGGTAAGAAAATAGAAATGTTCCTATATTATGTAACGTCAGGACAGCGAGTCGTCTTATGGTGAGGTGGGTCAAAAGGGTACAGATAATCCTTGTGGCAAAGCGTCATAAAGTATAAGATTGTTCTAAAAAAAATAAGGCAGTGCTGTGTAGGAATGGGCCAATGTTCAGTCCAGACTGTTATGGCCAGGGCTTTTTTTCTGCTGGAATGCAGCTGAACTGCGTTCCCGAACCTCTGGCAGCCCTCTCCTCTCCTTTCCTCTCCTCTCCTCTTCTCTCCTCTCCTTTCCTCTCCTCTCCTCTTCTCTCCTCTCCTTTCCTTTCCTCTCCTCTCCTCTCCTCTCCTTTCCCCTCCTCTCCTTTCATCTCTTCTCCTTTCCTCTCCTCTTCTCTCCTCTTCTCTCCTCTCCTTTCCTCTCCTCTCCTCTTCTCTCCTCTCCTTTCCTCTCCTCTCCTCTCCTTTCCCCTCCTCTCCTTTCATCTCTTCTCCTTTCCTCTCCTCTTATCTCCTCTCCTCTCCTCTTCTCTCCTCTCCTCTGCTCTACTGCCTGTCATTTAATACTGAAGCCAGTAGAGAAAGTTTTCTGCACAGCGCACTTCCTCTACTGGCTTCTCTGCCTACTAGCTACTCCAGGCTGCTGTCTTCGATCACTGGTGAGTTCTTCCGATGCTTCCATCCCTGCCTGCCGCCGCTACTCAGCCTTTGTAGCACACAGCTGAGAAGCCCTGAAACACCTCCTCAGCTCTGTGCTACAGTAGGGGGAGCTCTCCATTCCACTGCACTGTGCAGAAAAAAAAGCCTGCATGTACCACAGAGTGCAGCAATTGAGGAAGAGGTGAGGGACCTGTCACTGTGGAAACGAGGGAGTCCATTCAGAGAGGAGTGCATTGTGAAAGTATGTGGGGGAGGGGGAATATGTGCAGAGAGGTAAAGTTTGTGTGTGTTTAGCAGAGGGGATAACATTGTACACAGAGGAGAGCTTGGGGGAATTTGTCCCCTATGTGATGAAAAAAAAGTTAAGTAAAAAAAAATGTTTTTTTTTGCAAAAAAATTAAGTTGCACCCAAGCACATAAGCCCCTCACATTTTTTGGAGGCCCCCCACCCCCACATATACACATGCACAAACGTCAACGCATGCGTTGGGGTGCCTACATGTGAAAACGTTGATTGTGATGCACATTTTACATATCACCACGTGTGCCAGAGTGAGAGCAATAATTCTAATACAAGAACTCCTCCATCAGGCCCCGTACACACGACCGAGGAACTCGAAGTGCCAAACACATCGAGTTCCTCGTCGAGTTCAGTGTGGAAGCCGCCGAGGAACTCGGCGGGCCGACTTTTCCCATTGACTAACGAGAAAATAGAGAACATGTTCTCTTTTCGGCCCGACGAGTTCCTCGTCGGCTTCCTCGCTGAAAAGTGTACACACGACCGAGTTTCTCACCAGAATCCAGCTCCGACCGAGTTTCTGGCTGAATTCTGCCGAGAAACTCGGTCGTGTGTACCGGGCCTAACACTAAACTGCTACCTATAGAAGTTCTTTGAATTGTTTCCTATAGAAAATATAGGGTACGAGAGTTTGACGCCATTTTACGGGCGCAAAAATTGTTTTTGGGCATGTTGGGTATCTATTTACTTGGCGTAACCTTGTCTTTTATATTTATATATGTATTGCGTTTGTTTGCCTTAAAATTCACGTTAGTGCGTTTTGTACCGAAATATTACCTTTACGGTAATATCGTGTGACATAAAAAATTGGACTTAGCGATATTTAATCTCTAGGGTGTCTGCTTTCAGAAAATATATAATGTTTGGGGTTTTGTGTAATCTTCAGACCTAAAATCATTTTTTAAACATGTGTGCAAAAAACGAAAAAATGGCTCTGCCGCGAAAGGGTTAACACAAGTTTGTTTTGTTATTGAATTATTGTATTATTTTATATTCCATTGAGCAGTCAGGGAGATTAATAAGCACATGGTGGGGGATGGATATATTGGAGATGTAGAAGCACTGCATAACTCTATCATGTATACTGTATACAGTATATAGAGTATCAAGCCTTGTAGGTCTGAATCTTATATGTACTGTAGTTGCTGTCAAAGTCGTTTTTGGTGATTGATACTGTAATGACACCCCGAGTATGAAAGGGGTTAAAGTTGTTTAGGAGATTCCATTCCCGAAACACAAAGGCAGCTACCGAACACTCCAGTCAGCCGAACAAGAAACCCATACAAATAATTCTTCCCCAATACGAGACGAGGCTCTGTATGAGGTTCAAGCAGGAATCACAAATCTTTATTGAGGAATACAGGCTCTTATATACACCAAAAGAGGAGGGTCCCATATTACTCCAGCAATACTCAGAGACATAAATTAACATGAGCTAATTAACTAATCCCTCCAAGCAGTCAAGATGACTCATATGAATGACTTTTGAGTTTCCTAGCCTGGCTGTCTCCTCTCCTTAACTACAATACACATTAACACAGAACTCCTTCACACAATTATGGGGTCAATTAGCACAAGCCACAATGAAAGATCCTTAAAAGTTATCCTAGACTCATTTACATTATAACAGACAGACAGGTGGCTAGAGTTGAACACATTAGCATATCCTTACAGTATATGTCCCAACAGTATGAATGAATCACTCTTTCTAATATGGCATATATCCTGGGAGATATTGTGGATAAATATTAATCTCCCATTTAAGTAATCCAAGACATTTCTCAATGCCAATTATTTTCTTGCTCACCCTGTGCCCCAAATAGACACAGGGTAATTTAGACATATCCAAATTTATTTCTATTAATCTTTTTCAACATTACAGTACATACATTACAGTACAAAAATACTTAAAACACATATACAACACACATATACAGTCTCAATATATCCCTTTCATACAAATAAGCTAATAATATTAACAGTAGTTATACTGGAAAGTCTACGTATCCTATGTAGGATATACCCAATCATATGGCCCCCATATTCTAAGTCCACTAATTAGAGGAATCCTTGAAAGTAAGAAAAGGAAGGAGAAAGATTGGAAGGAGAGTAACAAGATAGAACCAGAAAGAGAGAAGAAAGAAGAGAGAGAGAGAGAGAGAGAGAGAGAGAAAAGGAGAAATGAAAGAGAGAGAGAGAGGGGGGGGGGAAACAAGCCTACCAACACAACACAAATTAAGGGGGGAGGGGATGGGGGGAGGGGAGGGAAAGGGAAGGAGAAAGGGAAGGAGAAAGGGAAAGGGAAATAAAGAATTACTAGTGAAGGAGGTAGTAAACCCAGCTAAATTCTAGTGATAGGAATTATATATGTAGCGGCCTGCTACTTTCTAGCTGGCAATTTAGAGGGTAGTCTGAGAGTTAGTTGACTCAGACTGTATGATTTTTCACTAAATTTGGGCCTCTGTTCCAGCCATGGCTGTACTGTGAGTGACCGCTATTGTTGTCTGGGGTGTCGTTCTCACTCCAGGCTGAGGGTGGCAGCAGTCAGGTTAAGGTGTTTTGGGTGTTCCCCTTCAGCAGCCAATCAGAGGGAGTTGATCGTCCCGCTGTACATGCTGGGGAGGAGTACTTAAGGGACAGACGTTATTAGTTCGGGATCATCGCCGATCCTGGTCTGTCATCCAACCACCCCAGAGTGTGGCCCTTCTGGCCGGGGGTGCGTGTTTAAATGTTCCTGGCTCAGGGACCACGTTGGTCTGAGGTTGGATCTACTAAGTAGGCATGGTAGTCAGACTGGGTCTACGTTTGCAGAGTGGCCCTGTGCTGTCTTTCCTGAGGGGGGAAGCCACTCGATGAAGAACCTATCTTGGAGAGCACTGAGCAAGAGGCTGGTATCTCAGGAGAGGCCTTGAACTTCATCAAAGGATGCACTACTACTGAAAGGCTGAGTGATGGTCGCCTGTCAGTTCTGATTTTACAGGAATTTATTCAAGAGAGATCCGGGTGCTTAATCCTGTGCTGAGAGGATTCTGGACCGAATATATCTCCATCTTTGGGAAGGTCTGTGGCAGAGACTTTACCAAGTTTCCGTGTGACATCCTGGCTGCTAGGTTAGTGAGAGAGGCCTATTCAGAGAGCTACATTGCTGGAAGCAGGAGTGTTTCTGGAAAAAGTTATACACCTGAACCTGTTATCTATTACCCTTCCAACTCTTCAACTACTACTTTTATTTATTTTACCACATTGGGGAAATAAAGCAAAGAAAAAGAAGCCTAAAGTGTGGACATTGAAGTTTTTCTCAACTCTCATCTGATACCCTAGATGGTGAAGGATTAGAGGTAACATGCCGGCCAAAACAAACCAGCAGCTCCTTCGGGGGTAGTGCTACATATATATAATAATTAAGAAGGCTCCAACTCTAAGCCTAATTATGTGTAAAGGTCCTTACAGCACAAGGCAAAAGGGTGGGGGGAGGGAAAAAAAGGGGAAGTTAAAAATTACTAGTGTAGGAGGTTACAGAACCAGCTAAATTCTAATGATAAATATTATGACCCGGATTCACATACATCGGCGCATATTTATGCGGGCGTAGCGTATCTAATATACGCTACACCGACGCAGCGCACAGAGGCAAGCACAGTATTCAGGAAGCCAGTGCTCCCACTCGCTCTCAAATCTATGCTGGGTTTCCTCGGCGTAAGCCAGCGTAGGTGGAAGTGGGCTTGAGCCATGCTAATGAGGCATGAGCCCATGCAAATGATGGGCCAAGTGCCATAGAAGTACTTAAAACAAACGGGCGCATGCGCCATCCCGTGGACGCATCCCAGTGCGCATGTGCAGAATCACGTCGGAACTACTCCCTAAGATACGACGGATCACTGCCTACGACGTGAACGTAACGTACGCCCAGCCCTATTCACGTACTACGTAAACAATGTAAAATACGACGGCTGTGTTCCCTGGTCCATACCTTAGCATGAGTTGCGCCTCATATATGGGGAATAACTTTACGCCGGACGTACGACTTACGCAAACCGTGTATATTATGCACAAGTACGTTTGTGAATCGGCGTATCTCCCTCATTTGCATATGTGCATAGAAAATCAATGGGAGCGGCAAATGCGCCCAGCGTAAATATGCGCCCACAATACGACAGCGTAGGCAAGTTACGTCGGTCGTAGGAAGCCTATTTTTAGGCGCATCTCAGATTGTGGGCACGGCGCACAGATACGGTGGCGCATAGTTACACTTACACGGCATAAGTGCTTTGTGAATCCGGGCCTATATGTATATAGTGATTTAAGAAGGCTCCCACTCCAAGCCTGATTATGTGTAAAAATCCTATCAACACACACAAAAAAAAGGGGGGGATATAGTCCCCTGGGGGATCATAGTGCAGGTGTGCAAATCTAATATCTAGTGATAAGAAGGAAGAAAAAAAAAGAAGAGAGGGAGGGAAGAAAAAAAATGAAGACTAAGGGGAGAAGGGGAAAGAAAGCCCTCTACTCCCCCCGTCCCCGATCTCCCGTCCCTTCCATGTAAGCCTCTGATTCCTTAAACTCTCTCCATCCTCTCCAAATCTTATCATATCTTGGCCTACACTCATTATGGATTGACAACAGCTCCTCCATCCATCTAATTCTATCTATCTTTCTTAACCATTCTCCTATTGATGGCACTTTCCAATTCCTTGGTATTAGTGCTTTAGCTCCGTTCAATAGGTATGGGACCAAAGCCATTCTATATTTTTTTCCTTGTCATCCCCGTGCTATGGAACAAGCAATACCAGGGATCTTGTTTCACCTCCAATCCACTAATCTTCTTTATTGTACATAATACCTCTCCAGTATACCTGTATCAAGGGGCAATGCCACCATATATGGGCATGTGTTCCCTTCATCCCACAGTCTCTCCAATAGGGATGAGCTTTGTGTTCGACTCGAACGCATGTTCGACTCGAACATCGTCTGTTCGTATGTTCGACAAATTTCGAACAAAACGGGTCATTCGCGCCAAATTCGAGTGACGCGCGTCGCCCCATAATTCACTGCGGCGTTGCCAATCACAAGGCGCAAAAAACGAAGAACCACAATTGGCCAAAGCCAGGGTGGCTTTGGCCAATTATGGCTCAGGGGGTTTAGTACACCCCCCACACTATATAAGGCCGAGAGATAGATAGATAGATAGATAGATAGATAGATAGAGCAGGAAGGCTAGTCAGTTTAGTTAAATTTACAGTGTGTAGAGGATATATATACATCCTAGCGTTGTACATATATTTATACACTGTATAGCTTGGCTAGATCAGCTATTCTTATTGTTAGGCAGTAGATTGTGCTAGATGCAGTGCTCTAACGTGTTGTATTGCCTGCATCGTGTTTAGTTTACACCTAAACATAGTACTCAGTGTTAGTGGACGTGTGCTATTTAATTGCCCATAAACGCATTAGCTGTTACTGCACGTGGGCTATTTAATAGTGTATAAAGGGAGTGAGAACGTAGTTCGCAGTCGGTAGAAAACGTCGTGAAAACGATCATGCAGTACGACGATGTGAAACTTGATTTTTGGACTTTATGATCAGTGGATGACTTTGTTGGTTAGATATGGGGAGAAAGCTAAGGCTTGACTGACATTAGGTTTTTTTTATACATTTTGACTTGCAGAAATAACGGAGGCCTTCAGAGAACAGGAGTTCTTCACAGAATTTGTTCAAAGGGGGCCCCCGGATGGCAACCCCCTTTTTTTCTAGAATTTTTCTTTCCCCCAAAAAAAAATGTATTGAGCCAAGATCTGGCATTGTAATGGCCCCCCCACCCCTAAAATAATCGACATATTGTTGCCACACAGCACGTGCGCTTTGGGGGGCCAAGCCTGCATGGACAGTCTCACGGGCCACCACCACTGGAACATCAGTGGCCTCATCAGGCACAAGTGTCATGTAGTTTGTTGAGGGTCTCTTTAGGAAATTGTGCAATATGCAGGAGCAAAGTATGACATGGTTCTGATTCTACTTAAGAAACCTACAGTCCTTATCTTGTTTGCACTACCTGTATACTGCTGTTCAAAGTATTGTTGCCATATGGTTTTTGGGTAATCTAAATTAAGTAGAGATAAGTGTGTGTATATATATATATATATATATATATATATATATATATATATATATATATATATATATATATATATATATATATATATATATATATATATATATATATATATATATATATATATATATATATATATGGCTGCGTCTGTGTATGAATATAAATATATATATTCTAATTATGAATATATTTCTCTGAGTAGGGGCTGAAGACATTTCAGTCAGAGTACAAAGTTTATTGTTCATTTAGCATGCTAATTCATGGCATTTAGTACATAGCCAAGCCTTTGTTGTAACCAGACATTTTGGAGACAGTGAATTAAACCACCTTATGTGATGGACCCCATGCTGGGATGTTCAATCAAGATAGCCACATCCTGTTTAAGCTTGGGAAAGGTCACTTTAATCTGCTACCGGATATAGAAACCAGAATTTGCATGAAAGGGGGCTGACTTATGTAGTCAGGCCTCCAATCATGATCCTAGCTAGGCCAACCAATGGGACACCAGCTTAGAAATATATACTCCACAGCACAGATTAATGGAGCTCACTTTTATGGAAACATCACTTTATGAAAGGATGACTTGATGGAGAGATGGCCTAAAGGCATGGGTCTTAAAAGGGTAATTATGGTATAGACATGTGATAATTGCATGTAGCAACTGCACATACTTGTAATCTAATGTTTTAGAGGAATATACTCTAGATTCCTTCATGTAAATGTATGTATTTTAACCTACAGTCTTGTTTGAGACTATAGTTCTGTGTGTTAGATTAGACTTTGTATAAGCTCTAATAAATGTGTGTTATGTTAAAGCTTTCGATCTGGACAATAGAACTCTCTTATTTTAACCATATATCATATATGTGAGTTATTAAATCTTAAATATACAGTTATTAAAAGTAACAGTATATATGGCCAAACGGTCTTGTCAAGGCCGATCCTCGCTTTAGGCTCACTATGCAAGCCGCTTAGGGCCCCGCAAAGCTGCAAAGGGCCCCCCAAATTACTAGAGGCCCCCGCCTGGTGAGAAGTCATTTTCGCCCCCTCACCCCGCTTCTAAACTCGCTGGCTGAGTCATTTCCGACAGCAGAACACCCCCTCACCCCGCTTCTCAACTTTCTTTAATGTGACATGTCACTGTCGTCAGCGCCCCCCCGATTCTCATTATTAATGTGCCATGTCATTTTGCTTAGGGCCCCAGGGAGGTCAGGATCGGCACTGGGTCTTGTAATGACCTGGGGGGAGTGGTGGCGGGGAAACTCATGCTATTTTTTTCAATGATTTTTATCCATATTGCAGGGACCAAACATTACATTAAAGCCGCAAGCAGTATTAAATTACTTTTTTCTGAGAGTAATTTTTTTTTCACTTTAAGCATCATTAAAATCGCTGCTCAAGAAAAAACTACAGTTTTTAAAACTTTTTTTTCCATTGATACATGTTCCCTGGAACAAGACCCGGGTTCTCAATGATGTTTTCCAACAATAACTTGAATATTGGACTTTAAAATGAGCACTTTTGAATTCGAATGTTCGAGTCCCATAGACTTCAACGGGTTTCTTAATGTTCGCGCGAACAATCGGTCTGTTCGAACGTTCTGGTGCGAACCAAACGCGGGTATGTTTGGCTCATCCCTACTCTCCAACATAAGGGTGATGTCTCCCTGTTTATTCTATGGAGTTTCATTGAAACATAGTACCATTTAGTTAGGAGCTTATAATTCATCTCTTTTACTTTAGCTTCTATTGACGTAAAATAGACAAAGTCAAAGACGTGTCTCTTCTTATACTCTTATATTGTTTGATTTAATTCTAATTCCCAACTTTCTAGTATTTTCAATGTCTCAGACCCCCTTGAAGGTATCAATATCCTGTATATATTCGATATTCCCTGTCTTCCCATTCCCCCCCACACTATACGTTTTTCCCATGGATTCAGCTCATTCAAAGCTCGCAAGGGTTTCGGTAATGTGATTAAAAAAATTTTGAAATTGTCTATACCTCCAAGTGTCTCCTAAGGTAGATCCATATTTTTCTTGTAATTCCAGCATAGAGCACAAGGTATTACCTTTCAATAAGTTCTTAAATTTTTGTGTGTCCGAGGTTGCCCATCTCAGGTATACCCCACCTCCCTTTCCTGGGGGGATGTAGTCCGTACCCGTGTGGGGCAACAGCGGGCTGTTATAGGGCCACTCTTTTATTTTACATGCTCTATCCCATATTCTAAAGGTTTCTTTTGTTATTGATGGTATCTCTTGAGAGAAGGCTCTATATTGTTGTGGAATCAATGTTCTCTTTCCCAATTCCTTTTTACTCAAGCTCTCTTCTACCCATTTTTTCTTTGTCCCTCCTCCTGGTACCAGTCGGTTATCCTCTTTAGTACAGCTGCCTCATAGTATCTTTTAAAATCTGGTAGATATAGTCCTCCCTCTTGTCTAGGTCTGGTCAAAATCTCAACTGATATATGGGGCTTCTTTTCCTTCCAGAAAAACTATCCTGTCTGGGTAGAATAAACACTATTAAGATGATGATACTGCTTAAAGCTCTTTAAATTTTCAAACACTCCCGATAAAAATTCCAGATATATATATTTCAAAATATTAGGAAAGCCTTTTGACAGAAACAGTACTGGTACTTTACTGTTTTTGGCTTTTTGTATCAGAAATAACACTCTTAGGACGTTATCCCTCGTTTCCCTCCAAGGTACAAACCCTGACTGATCATTTTCTATCAGCCCTGACATGAAAGGTCTTATTCTATCTGCCAGAATTTTCATATAGATCTTTATGTCAACATTGATCAAAGATATAGGCTTATAACTGACACATAATGAGGGATCTTTATCTTCCTTCCCTATAAGAGTTATGTGGACTCCCAAAGCTTCCTCACGCATTATCATGCCTCCCCCTATGGAGTTCATGTACTCCTGGAAATACGGTATAAGGGTTTCCCAAAATCTCTTGATTTAGACATAAGAGCTAAAACAAGGGTATCCCATACTTTCTGAGGGATTCTGGGTTCCATGGGCCTTCCCGTCACAGATACAATGTGTGTACACAGTGCAAGAAAGATATTGAAAATAATGATCAAAGTAGATGGAAGTGTAAAGATATAGATAGAGGGGCAGATCCACAAAGATCTGCCCCAGGGCAGCGTATCTGAGATACGCTACGCCGCCGTAACTTACTTTTTTTGGTTTAAATCCTGGAAGAATTTGCGCTGTAAGTTGCGGCGGCGTAGTGTATCTCTCACGGCGTAAAGGCGCCTAATTCAAATCGGCGAAGAGGGGGGCGTGTTTCATTTAAATGAAGCGCGTCCCCGCACCGAACGAACTGCGCATGCGCCGTCCCTAAATTTCCCTCCGTGCATTGCGCTAAATGACGTTGCAAGGACGTCATTGTTTTGACGTGGACGTAAATTACCTCCATCCCGATTCACGGACGACTTACGCAAACGAAAAAAAAAAATTCAAATTAAACGCGGGAATGACTGCCATACTTAACATAGCAGGTTTAACTATAAGCCACCAAACAGCAGCTTTAACTATACGTCGGAAAAAGCCGACTAGAGACGACGTAAAAGAATGCGACGGCCGCTCGTACGTTCGTGGATCGTCGGAAATAGCCAATTTTGCATACTCGACGCGGAAAACGACGGGAACGCCACCCAGCGGACGCAGAAGAATTGCGTCTTAGATCCGAAGGAGTACGAAGACGTACGCCTGTCGGATCTAACCCAGATGCTGTTGTATCTTGTTTTGAGGATTCAAAACAAAGATACGACGCAGGAAATTTGAAAGTACGCCGGCGTATAAGTAGATACGCCAGCGTACTCGCTTTGTGGATCTGCCCCATACAGTATAGACATCTCTCTCTCTCTCTCTCTCTCTCTATATATATATATATATATATATATATTTATATATATATATATATATATATATATATATATATATATACATATACAGTATATTTCTTTGTTATCTGAAGAAATGAGAGTTCTGGTTGAATAGACAGACCCATAGTGGAAATGTAAACATTCATTTGGTCCATAAAATATATACAGGTTCAGGAGCTGAGCTGGTAATTGTGTTTATACTCAGTTGTTCACCGCAAGCTAAAGTCAAAATCAGTCTTGCAGTGGGAGTGTCTGTCCAGTAAACTGATGATCAGGAAACCCCTAGGTGCGATTACAGGAGGAAGAACTCTTAAGCCCTGTACACACGATCGGATATTTGATGGAATCTAATCTGATGGATTTTTTCATCGGATATCCGATGAAGCTGACTTTCATCAGTCTTGCCTTCACACCATCGGTCAAAAATCCGACCGTGTCCAAAAGTGGTGACGTACAACACTACGACGAGCCGAAAAAAAGTTCAATGCTTTCAAGCATGCGTCGACTTGATTCTGAGCATGTGTGGATTTTTGACCGATAGAGTTCCATACAGACGATCGGATTTTTCTATCGTTTTTTTATCCATAAGAAAAATTTAAAACATGTTCTATTTTTTTACACCGATGAAAATAAAACTGATGGGGCCCACACACGATTGGTCTGTTTTCATCGGACAAACCGATCGTGTGTACAGGGCTTTAGAGTTATCAGCTTTTACGGATGGCTGCAATCATTTATGAAATAATACATGTAGCCTTGGTTCACTCTGGTGCATTTTGACATGTGATTTGACATGTAAAATCAGCGGCATTTGCCAGCAGTTGCTGGCAATGTCCTAATTGGTGCAATGCCACATCTTGCGGCGCTGCACTGATTTCAAAATGTAGTTTCTGTACTACTTTTTGCAATTTTGGGCACGATTTACATTGACATCTGTGCAGGAACCCGCACAGATGTCTCTGAAATCGCGGCCGAAATCGGGACTGACAGACGGGAGTGAAATTGTAGGAGTTCAGCTGAACTTGCACAGCTTCATTCCCGCAGCCCAGTGTGAACCTGGGCTTACTCTTGTATCTTTATCTGGTTGGTCCGGGGAAATAAAAGCACCAATAAAATGTGGTTATACATCTATTGTAGACAGGTCAGATGACACGTTTTTTTTGCTCTTAAAAAAATAAAACATAAATAAACATTAAAACCTTTTCTAAGGTTCTCTTCTGTCCATTAAGAGTTCCAGATTAATTATATAGACTTTTCTTCCTTTCTAGATTGGTTATGGAGCCAGAGATACTTTGCTGAGTGATAGAAAGATGTATCCAAACTTTTTCCGGACAGTTCCGGATGATGAGATGCAATATGTGGCCATAGCAAAGTTACTGGAAAGGTTGAAGTGGAACTGGGTCGGGATCCTTACATCTGATGATGAATACGGAGAGAGGGAGATCCGACATCTCAGCAAACATTTATCTGATCATGGAATTTGTATTGAATTCAAGATTCTGGTGTCTAAAGAGAATTGTGATAAAATTCCTCCAGAGCTGCGGAGCTCAACCACGGAAGTTCTTATTATTTGTGGCTCAGTTAGTCTCACTTATTGCAAGTTTTTGTTTAAAAATGTCCCTTATTACACGGAGAAAACATTTATTATACCAGATTCTTGGTCAATGAGTGAAATGTTTTTTGCTCTCAGTAACTGCAGCTTGGTGTTTACATTCCCCCATCTCTACATAAAGGGATTGATGGAATATTTTCGTAGTGTTTATCCATCCAGCCACCCAAATGACCCCCTGATTGAGGATATTCTCATATCTGAATATGAATGCTTTTCAAAAAACCAAATGAAAAATTTCCTTATTCCACTCACAACTAGACGTCCTCTTAGGGACTGCGGTGTGGAGACACGTCCACTTAATTTATATTTTTCTGATGAGAAAACATCCTATAGAGTGTATATTGGAGTCTACATTTTGGCTCAAGCATTACATGACATGGATTTCTTATTTAAAACAAAAAAAAAATCTGAAATAAATCCACACACACTAAAGTATAAGGTGAGAGCGTCCAATAAAAGTTTACTTGTATCTTTTTATACTCGGTGAGTTCAGTACTGGAACACAATGGCCCAGACAAAAATTACACCCAGTTCAGGTTCATGTTTTGTTTAGAGGTGTTTAACCCTTTCACTTCTGGAGCTGTTTTTTATTGCACCCATGTTAAAAAAACATTTAGGCCTGAAGATTAAATAAAACCCCCAAACAGTATACAGTATATTTTGTGAAAGCAGAGACCCTGGAGAAACAATGTTTGCTGTATCATCTTTTTCTGTCACATGATATCAGTGCAATGGTTTACCAAATGTAATATTTTGTTTTCAGTAAAAGATACACTAAGTTCATTTTAGGGCATACAAATGTAATATATTACCCACTTATTTTGTAAAATATAAAAGATGAGGTTGCAATGAATAAATAGATAGTCAGTATGTCAAGCCATAAAATAACCGTCACGTCTGAAATGGTGACACACTTTAGTACCTTCACTTTTCCATAGGTAATGCTTTTAAGGCTTTAAGTTAACCTTTTGGAACATGTTACATGGCACATCAGTATTTAGGGTGTTCACCACCCGAACCTCCCATGCCAGTGGGTAGGAGGTTCCTCTCCCACAGAACCGCAGCCACATTTAAAATCAGGGCTCCACCCACACAGCCATGTCATTTATTCACAAGAATCTGAGAATGAATAAACTACAAGTCCTCTCTTCCATCGTGGCAGACAGAATTGTACTATCAATGGACTGTGGTTGTGCTGATCAGTGCACTCATAGTCCATTCACAAGTCCTCCAGCTTTCTAACAAAAAGCCTGTACAGATGTATGGGCATAAAACTGAAGGACTTGTCTGCAGGAGCCTGACAATGCACCCATGATCCACTCACACCAGATAACTGAT
This sequence comes from Rana temporaria, assembly GCF_905171775.1. Taxonomy (NCBI): domain Eukaryota; kingdom Metazoa; phylum Chordata; class Amphibia; order Anura; family Ranidae; genus Rana; species Rana temporaria. Next base: position 11,802,227 of record NC_053489.1, on the reverse strand, counting down.
AACATACAATTATTGTTCTCACTCAAGCATGCGTGTTGATAACATGTTCAGAAAAATTGAAGCTTTAGTGCGGCAGGCACCCCCCCATCTGTGTTTATTTTTGTATATGTGTGTATGTGATGGGAGGTTCATATTTATGTATTTTAAGGGGGTTAAAGTGCTTGGAATTAACTTTATTTTCTTACACTTTATTTTTGATCATATGAGGACACAAGTCCCCTATGTGATACTTTTTTGGGGAACGGGTTCCTTTTAATGAGACCAACAAACAGACATTCACTGGTCTCCCTAATGGAGGCTGCTGATGCTGAACTCTCCTTGGATAATGCTAGTTCTTTGGCTGTTCATATGTTTTCATATCAGAGTTGTCTGACTCTAGTTATACACAGGGCTGGACTGGGACAAAATTCTGGCCCTGGACTTCATCCAGACTGGCCCACTTTGACAGGTCTCTCCCATGGCGGCCGGACACCACCCCCCCCCCCCCCGGGCCACCCAAGCCCCCTCTCCCCCTTCACTAGCCACTAGCCGTTCTACTTTATTCGAGTAGAACGGCTGGTACTGGTACTTTTATAGGCAGTTGGGAAGCTAGACATTATTTCACCCAGGGAAACAAATCAGTTTGGTCCCCCCCCTTATGGGACAAGATTAGGCAGAAGTGAGAAACTCCCAGGCCATAGCTGTTGAGTCAGCTGTCTGTCCCCTCCCCCCATGCTCCTCTGTCATCGTCCCTGCTCCTCTGGTCCTCCCCCTGCTTCCCTGTTCCCCCCAGGTGAGTGCTGCGGGGAGGGAGAGGAGGTGAGTGCTGTGGGAAGGGAGATACAGAGGACCGGAGGGGGGCGGCGGTCTGCTGTCACTCAAGCCGGCCCACTGAGCCATCGGCCCACCGGGAAACTCCCTGTAGTCCCAATGGCCAGTCCATCCCTAGTTATACAGGAAATATTTCTGGCACTGATTTCCTGAACTCACACACAGCATGGGATCTATAAGTTTTTAGGGCTAAACTTTAAAAAGTCAATATGATATATTAATTCTGAGCACACTGGGGGGATTTGAAGTCCTCTTGAGGGATCTGACCAGAAGTCATGCTCTGTTTTGGTTTTCTTTCATTTTTTTATTAGTTATTCCGTTTTTAACCGCCTCAAGAATTGGCAAAAAAAATAATAAAATGCCATAAAACTATCCCGTATATTGTAGACGCTATTACTTTTGCGCAAACCAATCAATAAACGCTTATTGTGATTTTTGTTACCAAAAATATGTAGAAGAATATATATCGTCCTAAACTGATGAAGAAATTTGATTTTTAAAAACATTTTTGAGGATATTTATTACAGCAAAAAAGTAAAACATATTGTTTTATTTTTCAAAATTGTCGCTCTTTTTCGTGTTTATAGTGCAAAAAATAAAAAGCGCAGAGGTGATCAAATACCATCAAAATAAATCTCTATTTGTGGGGGGAAAGGGGCATCAATTTTGTTTGTGTGAAGCGTCGCACGACCGCGCAATTGTTTGTTAAAGTGACACAGTGCTGTACCGCAAAAAATGGTCTGGGGCCAGATTCTCAGAAGAGTTACGACGGTGTATCTCAGGAAACACCGTCGTATCTCTGTTTCTGAGCCCGGGTATCTATGCGAGTGATTCCTAGAATCATTTTTGCATTGATACGGCCAAGATTCGACAGGTTTAAGTCACTTACACCGTCGGATCTTAGATGTAATGCAACGCCGGCCGCTAGGTGACGTTTACGTTAAGGTCTCATTTGACTATGCAAATGAGCCTGATACGCCGATTCCCGAATGAATTTGCGTCGCGTACTCGTCGCTTACGTCGTTTCCGTAAGTGTAAGGTTACCCCTGCTATATGAGGGGTAACCTTATGCCAGTCCGCCGTATGCCATGTTAAGTATGGCGTCGGGTCCGTGTCGTCTTTTTCCGTCGGTTACGTCGTTTTCCTAAGTCGTTCTTGAATACGACTTTACGTCAATGACGCACACGTCGGCGTCATGGACGTTTTCCGTCGTGAGCTGAAGCATGCGCACTGGGATATTTTCAGCCCGGCACATGCGCAGTTCAATCAGCGCGGGGGCGCGCTTAATTTGAATGCAAGGCGCCCCCTTCTAATTACGCGGCCATACGCCAGGCCATTTACACTACGCCGCCGCAAATTACGGAGCAAGTGTTTGGGGAATACGGCACTTGCTCCTGTAAGTTGCGGTGGCGTGGTGTAAATGGCTTACACTACGCCAACGCAGATTCTTAGAGAATCTGGCCCCTGGTCATTAAGGGGGAAAATCATCCGGTCTGTAAGTGTATATACTTGTTACCTATAATCATTTCTGTTATTATTTAAGCTGTCCCGCTATGTAAAAGAAGTCCAGTACAAGGATCAGAATGACGAGGTCATGATTTTTAATGATAAAGGAGAACTGCCCAGCCCACTGGAAATTGTAAATTGGATTACAAGAATTAAAGGTAGAAATATCACTGATTGGATGATTGTGGGTCACTTTGATGGGTCCCTTTCAGAGGATCAGCAACTTACACTAGAACCGGAGCGAATATCATGGAAAGGAGACAAGGTGAGTTACACTGGGGAAGCTGATCCACAACTTATACAAGAAACATTCTAGTTTTTACCTTAAAGCCATCTCCAGACAAAACCTAACCCCCTCCCCACATCCTGTTCATAGACCACCAACATCTGCCCTGACCCATTCCATGGTGATTAGATGTCAGGTCTAGATGTGTGGATATAAATGCCGGGATATGTTCCCATCACTTTATATAACTGAAGGAGTAGATAAACTACAAAACATCTTCTACATTACAGAACAAGTCCAGCTGAACTACTATTACCTCCCCCTCCTCATCACACAGACTGGGACATAGACATTTATAGAAGGACCCCGACTCCTGTGTACAGAATGTAGCAAGGTCTCCAGCCTCCTTTGGTTTAATGAGAACCCCCAGGGCCAGAGAAAGCTGCCATCCTTCTGTATATGGTGGGTTGTGAGGCATAGTGGGTGCAAAGGTGTTAGATTCATTGGGCCCCAGACACTTCTTGAATGCAAAAGAGATTTTATTTTTCTTAACAGGACTTTGGGAGAGAGGGTTAGGGCCAGGACACCCTTTGGTAATTGCAAGATTAATTGGCAGACTCCAAGACTTCAACAGGAAGACAGCCATGCAGGGAAAGGCATCCAGCAAGACACCACTTCTGCATGTGTAGGAATGCTGTCTCCTATGGCAACAGTTTTTAATACAAGGTGTAAATGTTCCTTCACTTCCACTACAATCACTTCTTGTAGTTCTTCAGCCCACTGAGCTCCCAGTCTCTCTCACTAGACTAGATGAATCACTGCCACTGAATCCCTCGAGCTCCTCAAATGTTCACAGTGGTATCTTCCTCAAGCATCACCCCCACCTCTCTGCTGGGTCCCTAGCTTGGCACCCCAGAGGTTCTGTCCTCTGTTATGATGGGTTCCATCTATTTTATTATCTCTCTCACCCCCTTCTAGTGCCGGATTGTATGTGGCTTTTAGAGGTACATGGCTATTTGTTTTCTTCTCTTTGTATTGTAGGAGATTTTCTCTTTGGAATTTTAAGGCAATGTTTATGTTTGTACTGATAGTTTTGTTGCTGTCACCTTTCTTTTTTTTTTACTTGGGAAAAAAAACAACTTTATTGATGTAAAGCACAGTTTACAAGTCATTCAGTTACATTTAGTCTCAGAAAGTTTTTCGTATGGTTGGACAACGAAAATACATACACAAGTATATCATATTGACAAGTTATGCCCCAGATACATAGGAATCATGCACCAGGCACATAACACTTACACACATGTTTCCCCATCCTCCCACCATCTGTCCCAGATCTTGGAATATGTTTGGGTGGACCCCCTGTGTGTGTAGATCAGCTTCTTAAAGGGCAAGGTGTCATTTTTTTCCAGTGCCAAAGTGTGTGTGTGTGTGTGTGTGGGGGGGGGGGGGTTCTGCATCCATCCCCGAGCTATCACCTTACGTGCCAAGAATAATGTTTCAAAGATAAATATTGTGTGATATTTGTCCACCTCCACATCTGGCAGTAGCCCCAAAATACATAGCTTAGGGTCCGGCACCACAGGGGAACCCATATTGTCATGGAGGAAACGGACAACCTGCGTCCAATACGTCTGAACATGGGGACAGGTCCATATCAGATGGTAGAATGAGCCAGGGTCAGCCCTGCACAAGCGACACGTCGGGTTCGGCGTGTGCTGAAACTTTGCCAATCGTATAGGCGTCAGGTAGGCTCTGTGCACTATATACAGTTGTGTCAGTCTGTCGGACACCTTGAGAGACACTGTCTTGGTTCCCTCCAAGATCTCATCCCATTCATCGTCAGCTATGGGTCCTACGTCCTGTTCCCACCCCATCTTGGCCTTATGGATAATAACAGCTGCACCCCATCGTCTAATCGTGTAGTACATGCGTGATATGAGTTTGGAGGGGTCATCCCCCAAAATAACATCCAGCACAGGGGGTGGCTCCATCCCTACATCTAGGTTTGGTATCTGGGTTCTAAGTGCGTACCGGAGCTGCAGGTATTTAAATGTTAGTTGGTGTGGGAGGGAGAACTCCTCCTTAAGGGTCTGGAACTGTTTGAGCCCTGAATCTGTCAAAACCTGATGGAGATATTGTATTCCATATCTAGCCCAAACTATCAAGTCTGGAATAGTTTCCAGTTCCAGCATATGGCTATTAAGCCACAACGGGGTGTGAGAATAAAATTTTCCCATATTTTGCTTTTTAAGAGATATTTCTCATATCCTTTGGAGATGTAACAACATGCCTGAGTTGTACCGTGCGGCAGGACCGGGTGTTTTTTTCCCACGAAGGATCGCCTGAACGGGTGTGTATGTCGGATGACCCGGTTTGTCACAAACCAAGGATCTGTAGCGCTGCATTTCCGACGTGTGGAAATGATACATGTGAGATAATTGCGAGGCCTGTAGGTCCGGGAGGGACACACCCCCCATATCCGTTGGGTTCTTTAAGATTTGCCACGCTAGTTTGTGTCTACCATTACCCCAAACAAATGAATTAAGAATGGCTTCCATCTGTTTAAAAGGTTTTAAGGGGATATATAGGGGGGCATGCCACACTAGGTATAGAATCTTGGGTAGTATGATCATTTTTATTAAATTTAAACGTCCCATCACCCCCAAGGGTAGTCTGGACCACGTCTGCATTTTGCTTTTAAGTAATTCAAACAGGGGAGCTACATTCATGGGTGCATAGTCAACTAGGTCCCTAGTCACCTCCACCCCCAAATATAACATTTTGGATACCCTAGCGAGTGGTAGAGGGGGGCTTGTGAAAGGGGGGGAAGCACATCTATTGGAAGAATTTGGCATTTGTCCCGATTTATACGCAGACTCGAGTATCCCCCCATTTGTTCAATTAATTGTAACGCAGCTTGGAGTGATGGTCACTGGTCCGCTAGATATAAGATGGTATCATCAGCATACATTCCTATTTTATCTACAGTGGGGCCTCGCTGCTGACCCTGAATGTCAGGGTGGGCTCTGATTGCAATGGCCAATGGCTCAGCTGCCAATGCATATAGCAAGGGGGAAAGGGGATGTTGTAACCATTCTAATGAAAGGATTCTGCTAGTACTCCTAGATGTTTATTTCTGTCTTCCGGATCAGAACATATTCTGTGGTATCCAGACTAATGAAGGGCCACCTTCTGGAATGGTCCATGTGTTTCCACCAAGGTATACTGTACATGCTGCATCATTGTAAACATCAGAAGCTTGGCTTCCCTACACTATTATATCTGTACTTTTGCTCTTGAATAGATCATATAGCTCTATATTATCTCAGGTCCCAAGAGGTAAATGCACCGAGGAATGTCTTCCGGGGTTCAGAAAATCTGTAAGAGAAGGATATCACCCATGTTGTTATAATTGTGCTCCGTGTTCAGAAGGAGAAATATCAAACCAACCTGGTAAGCTCTATTTTTATTTTACATAGAAACTCTGATATTGGATTAGAAAATGAAAAACTTTTAAAGTCCTTTAAAGTGATTCTGTACACACTTTACACTTTGCACCAAACAACAAGAATCTGCTTCCTCCCACTGTCTGTCTGAGAAAGACTCCAACATTTACTGTATCTAAAAGTAATGGTCAGGAAAATGATTACACAGAAGAGGCCAAAACTGTCAAATAGTTGCATTCTCGGTATACCATGATTAATGTTATTTTCACTTCTTTTTACTCTACAGACAGTGAACTCTGCAAGAAGTGTCCTGACAATGAATGGCCTAACAAAGCTAAAACTATTTGTAATGACAAGGTCAATGAGTATTTATCATACGAGGAGGACATTCTAGTTTTATTTTTTTCTATAACTTCAGTCATATTTGCTACAACATCTCTCCTTATACTTGGACTATTTGTTTGGTTTCGGAGCACTCCCATAGTCAGAGCCAATAACCGGAACCTCAGCTTCATTCTGCTCCTCTCCCTCATACTGAGCTTCCTTTCTGTATTCCTGTTCCTTGGCCGTCCTGTGGATATTACCTGTATGCTGCAATAAGTCACTTTTGGAATTCCCTTCACTATCTCAGCATCTTCTATCCTCGCCAAAACCATCATGGTCTTCATTGCTTTTAAAGCCACCAGACCTGGAAGCTCTTGTAGAAAATGGGTGGGAGTCAAACTTCCCAATACAGTCATGTTATTCTGCTCATCCATTCAGGTTATGAATTGCATTCTCTGGTTGTCCATCTCTCCACCATTTCAGGAGTATGACATGGACTCCTATCCTGGGAAGATCCTCATTCAGTGTAATGAGGGGTCAGTTATCGGCTTCTACTCTATGTTGGGTTATATGGGGTTTCTGGCAGCTGTGAGTTTTCTTCTGGCTTTCATGGTGAGGACATTACCGGACAGTTTTAATGAGGCCAAGTACATCACCTTCAGCATGCTGATGTTCTGCAGTGTCTGGATTGCCATGATCCCGGCCTATCTGAGCACCAGAGGGAAATACATGGTGGCTGTGGAGATATTCGCCATACTGACCTCCAGTGCTGGAATATTATTGTGTATGTTTTCTCCAAAACTCTACATTTTACTTTTCAAACCTGAACTGAACACGAGAGGGACAATGCTGGGGAAGAGAATGATGTAAATGTAACACATTGATTCAATGTATAATGCTGTAGATCAGATTAAACAAATTCAGTCATATTGTTACCATCATCATCATTATGAATGACATTAACATCAGAATTGTGATTTTTGGGTACAATGACTGCCTTCTGTCTGCCTACTGTACATAAGTGGATGGAAGGTGGATGTCACAGGATTGGATGATATTTTAGAGCTTCATTTTTTTCTTGCTCTTACATTAGGGTGACCAGACATCCCCAGTTTCAGAGGACAGTCCCCTGATTGAGGACACTGTCCCCGGACCAATTCTGTCCCTGGTTTTGTCCCCAGATTGGATTTAATAGGGGGCAGGGGTCATTTTAAAGACAATCAGTGCAGAATTAAAATAAAAAAATTAGAATTACACACCCCCGCTCCGCCGTGGCTACTAGCATAGGGGGGGTGTATTTTTCCCATTATCTGTGCCCCTTTCTGATGATCATGTACTGGTCGGAGCGGAGGGAATATTTCTTCAGTTTTCGGGTGCATGCCCATTCAGTTTCGCTTGCATGTTCTTCTGCCTTGGCTCAAATCCTAGTCAACCGCTTGCCTAACTCCTTGCCTTCCCTGGCAAAGTGATTTTCCTCCGCTCCCCATCCAGTAGTAGCCGGGGCCCGAAGAGTAAGACTTGAGAAGCTGTGAGGTGGGCGGCGATGGGCAGAGAGTCGCTGATTGTTGCCATTACTAGTAAAGAAAAAATATGTCCCCGGATTTCATTTAAAAAATCTGGTCACCTTATCTTACACGCCCCCCAGCATGCACAAGCAAAGTACTGTCACTGCATTGTCCATTGGACAGTGCTGATCACAAATAAATGATGTGACTAATCAAAGCATCACACAATGTAACCAACACCTGAAGATAGCAGCTTGCCCCCACTTTGCCCTCACACACTGATTGGAGAGTGATAGAAAAGAAAGATTCCAGATCACCAGCCAGTACAAGTGCAATCCAGTACCAGCAGGACCAGAAACAGCTTCAGTCTTCCTTCTATTATCATTCATCCCTCTACAGCACAGATATCAAACACTAGGCCTACGCCATAATGTCGCAGTACCGAAAAAAATCGCTGATCGCCGCCATTACTAGTAAAAAAAAAATATTTCGAAAAATTCCATAAAACAAAATTAAAAATCCAGCAGTGAATCACAGCAACACAATTTTCCTTAATATCCTCGACTGGTGTAATGATGGTCACACAGTCAGCTTTTGAACATTGAACATACTTAACATTGGCTAGGCCAGCTATTTGTTCGACTAAATTTACGCCGGAAAATGCCTTACGTAAATGGTGTATCTTTACTGCGACGGGCAAGCGTACGTTCATAAATCAGCGTTTCTCGCTGATTTACGCATTCTAGGTGTAAATCAGCGTTCACGCCCCTAGCGGCCAGCAGAACTAGACAGCTAAGATACGACGGCACAGGCCATCGTATCTTAGCTAGGTTTAAGTGTATCTCAGTTTGAGCATACACTTAAACATACGACGGCTTAGATTCCGAGTTACACCGGCTTAGATTCAGTAGATACGCCGGCGTAACTCTTTGTGAATCTAGCTACTATAATTTAATAGTTAGTAATAGTTAAGTTATTATTAATTCGTTATTATTTCATCATTTCAAATTTTCGGGTTTTTGGATTTTTAAATTTCAAACTTCCGAAATCTTAAAATTGACAAATTTATGATTTTTTTTATTTTTGAATTTAGGAATTTTCAAACATAAAAATTTACGAATATTCAGAAAAAAAATGTTAAATGTGTTTTCATTCATTTGGATATTTCCAGATTAACAAATTTCTCAAAATGTGTTAAAAAAATAATTTGGATCAAAACAAATGGCACATGTCTAATTTTGTCTTCTGAGGGAAAATATCACACAACTGTCCCTTGGAAATGTTCGGCAATGACACTTTCACAAGTCACCAGATGTAACTGTATGAGGCGTAGATCTGACCAAGACAAATGTACCTTGTAATAAAAGAAGAATAAATTACAGTCAGGCAATAATCTTTAGTGTCACAGTGAAGATACATTTATACTTCCATGTGGTGCCATTTTCATTGTTCTCTGTACTTTGTGGAGAAGTTACGAGACATCATGACCATCAGACTCCTCCCCCCTTGTAGGGAAATATACTCCTCTGTGTATAAATATTTATTGTGAAATATCTGGAAAACTTTAGCCAACCAGCACCTTTATCATCTGTTTTCTAATTCATCTAATCACAATATGTAAGAATTATCACATTTTATCTCAGAGGGTGATAATTTCCCCAAATTTGTAGACCAATGTGATAACATTAAGGTTTAAAAGAACAATGATGTTTTCTACTTGGGCTGCTTTATATAATATAATATAATAAAATATAAAAATAATAGAACATAATAGAGTAAAACAGAATACAATTTTATATAATAGAAAAAATAGAGTAGAGTAGAATAAAACGGAATAAAATAGAATAAATTGTAAAAAAATAGAACAGAATAGAAAAGAATAAAACAGAATGAAATGGAAAATAAAAGAATAGAATATGATATGATAGGATATAGTAGAATACAAAGTATATAACGAATAGAATAGAATATAAAAGAATAGAATGAAACTGAATATAATAGAAAATAAAACAATACTAAAGTATAGAAAAATTAACAGATTAGAATAGAAAAGAATAGAATAGACAATAAGTTAGAATAGAATAAAATGAAAAAATATAACTCTCTTCCAATATTTGAATTCCAAATTTAGAATATAATTAAATTATATTATATAGAAAGAATATAGCCGTCTTCTGAAAATCTAAATTTGAAAAAAATAAAATAGAATGGAGTAGAACAAAATAGAAAGAATATAGCATCTTCCCAAATTAGAATTTTGAATATAATAGAATAAAATAGAAAGAATATAGCCTTCTTCTTAGAATTTTGAATAAATAACTGCCATCCATAATCTTTTATTTCAAATAAAATAGACTAAAAAAGAAAGCATATATCAGTTCTTTAAAATTAAAATTAAAACTTAGAAATTGTAATTTTAAATTCAAAACATAATAGAATAGAATAGAATAGAATAGAATAGAAATAATATATTCATTTTCAGAAATGTGTATTTCAATTATAAAATAATAAAAATTCGAATTTTGAAATAGAAATTTTGAAAAGAAAATAACAGAATTGAATAAAATATAAACAATGGGCCAGTTTCACATAGAATTGCGGCCGTGTAACGTAACCCGTTTACGTTACACCGCCGCAAGTTTTCAGTGTAAGTGCCTGATCCACAAAGCACTTACCTGTAAACTTGCGGCGGTGTATCGTAAACACGTCCGGCGCAAGCCCGCCCAATTCAAATGGGGCGGGTACCATTTAAATTAGGCGCGCTCCCGCGCCGGACGTACTGCGCATGCTCCGTTCGCAATTTTCCCGACGTGCTTTGCGCGAAATTACGGCGGCGCGACGTGTTTGTGAATCGCGACGTGCGTAACGTACTTACGCCGGGAAAAAAAAATTCAAAAGCGACGCGGGAACGACGGGCATACTTTAACATGGTGGAGTAATTTTACACCATGTTAAAGTACCCCTAATTTTGCGACGGCAAACTAAGACTTGCGCCGACGTAACGACGGGAAAAACCTTTGTGGATTGCCGTAACTGCTAATTTGCATACCCGACGCTGGAATACGACGCAAACTCCACCCATCGGCGGCCGAGGTACTGCATCCTAAGATCCGACGGTATAAGTCAATTACACCTGTCGGATCTTAGGGCTATCTATGCGGAACTGATTCTATGAATCAGCCGCATAGTTAGAACAACAGATACGATGGCGTATCAGGAGATACACCGTCGTATCTGTTCTGTGAATCTGGCCCTATATAACCATCTTCCAAAATTAGAATTTAAAATTTAAAAAAATTGACCACACTCAAATAGAAATAATATAGCTTGTGTTCAAAATTAGAATTTTGAATAGAAAAGAATAAAAGAGAAAAAAATATAGCCACCTTCCAAAAATCTAATTTAGAAAATAAAATTTTGAATAGAATCAAAAGAAAATATACTTCTTCCAAAATTCAAATGTCAAATAGAATAGAATACAATATAAAAATGTAGAGGTGACTTTTACAATTTGAATTTAGAAATTCAAATTTCAAATTTTGAATATAATAGAACAGAATAAAATTGAAAGAATGTAGATGGTTTTCAAAATTTGCATTTCAAATAAAATAAAAAAATAGAAAAAAAATACTTCTGTCTTCCAAAATTCTAATTTAAATTTCAAAAATGTAATTTTAAAAATAAAAGAATGTAATAGAATAAAATATAAAGAATGTAGCTGTCTTCTGAAAATTGTATTTAAATGTTTTAATAGAATAGAACAGAATAAAATATAAAGCATATAGCACTCTTTTGAAATGCTGTTATGAACAGAAAATAATAGAATAGAAAATAATATAATTTATTCAAATAAAAATAATATAGCATTCTTATGAAATTCAAAGTTTGAAATTGATACATCTCCTGATACGCCGTCGTATCTCCGAGTGTATCTATGCGGCTGATTCATAGAATCAGTTTCTCATAGATAGCCCTTAGATCCAACAGGTGTAATTGACTTAAACTGTCGGATCTTAGGATGCAATACTGCGGCCGCCGCTGGGTGGAGTTTGCGTCGTTTTCCAGCGTCGGGTATGCAAATTAGCATTTATGGCGATCCACGAACCTACTCGCGTGCGTAACGTCGTTTTTCCCGTCGCAAAGTTAAGCAATCTTTTTCATTGCTTAACTTTACACAGCCCATGTTAAAGTATGGCCGTCGTTCCCGCTTCGAATTTTAATTTATTTTTATTTTTTTCGTTTCAAGCACTTGCGCTTAAAACTTGCGGCGGTGTAACGTAAAGGACATACGTTACGCCGCGGGATTTGTATGTGAATCTGGCCCCATGATTTCAAATACAACAGACTAAAACAAAATCTATAGCCAAATTCCAAAATTTGAATTTCAAAATATGTATTTTACATTTTAAATAGAATAGAATAGAATCCAATTTGAAATATCAAAATTAGAATTTTGAAAAATTGACTAAAATAGAAAGAATAAATCTGAGTTGAATAGATTAACCACTTGCCCACCGGCCCATAGTCAAAATACGTCCTGTGTTTAAAGATGGATATCTCGGTAACGGCAGCAGCTGCTGCCACAACCGAGGTATCCATCTTTAGTGCCAACGGTCCTGTAAACGATAACGGCGATCTCCGCGGCGAATTGCTGTTATCGGTGGCGGGAGAGGGCCCCCCCCTCCCGCCGCTCTCCCACGCCCTCCGCCGCTTACCGGAGCCGTCGGTAGCGGCGGAGGCGATCGGGTCCATTCGGCACCTGTGTGGGGATGCGACTGAGGGAAAAATCGCCCCCACCCGTCCACATAGCTCTGCTGGGCGGAAGTGACGTCAAAACGTCAGTCCCGCCCAGCATCTTAAAGGCACATTTTTTTTTTGTCATTTGAAAAAATGACAGTTTAATTTTTTTTTCTTTTTTTTGCATTTAAGCCCAAATATGAGATGTGAGGTCTTTTTGACCCCCAGATCTCATATTTAAGAGGATCTGTCATGCTTTTTTCTATTACAAGGGATGTTTACATTCCTTGTAATAGGAATAAAAGCGATATTTTTTATTTTTATTTCAGTGTAAAAAATTATAAAAATAAATAAAAATAAATAAGAAAACAATTTTTTTTTTTTTTTAACCACTTCAATACAGGGCTTTTATACACACCTCATTACCGGGCCTATTCTGGCACTTCTCTCCTACATGTAAAAATCATCATTCTTTTGCTAGAAAATTACGCAGAACCCCCAAATATTATATATGTTTTTTTAGCAGACACCCTAGGGAATAAAACGACGGTCATTGCAACGTTTTATCTTGCACGGTATTCGCGCAATAATTTTTCAAACGCCCTTTTTTTGGAAAAAAATTGTTACATGAATTAAAAAAACAACAAAACAGTAAAGTTAGCCCAATTTTTTTGTATAATGTGAAAGATTATGTTACACCGAGTAAATAGATACCCAACATGTCACGCTTTAAAATTGCGCATAGTCATGGAATGGCGCCAAACTTTGGTACTTAAAAATCTCCATAGGCAACGCTTTAATTTTTTTTACAGGTTACCAGTTTAGATTTACAGAGGAGATCTAGTTCTAGATTTGTTGCTGGCACTCTAACGCACGCGGCGATACCTCACATATGTGGTTTAAACGGCGTTCACATATGTCGGCGGGACTTACGTGTGCGTTCGCTACTGCGCGCGAGCTACCGGGGACAGGGGCGTTTTAATTTTATTTTTTATTCTTTTATTTATTGTTTTACTTATTTTTTTCTTTTTTAACACTTTTCTAATTTTTTTTATTTATTTTTTTACTTTTATTCCTATTACAAGGAATGTAAACATCCCTTGTAATAGGAATGTGTGTGACAGGTCCTCTTTATGGAGAGATGCGGGGTCAATAAGACCCTGCATCTCTCCTCCAGGCTGGAAATCATGAGATCGGTGAAAAAAAATTCACCGATCTCATGAATACAGTTGCTTAGCAGCCGCAAACGCGGCTTTGTTTACTTACGGGACCCGGGCGTGATGTCATCACATCGCGCCCGGGTCCTCCGACGGTCATAGAGATGACTGGTGACCATCTGGTCACTAGTCATCTCTATGCTTCCTCCGAGCGCGGGACGATTCTTTCTCCGGGCCCCCGATGGCACGGGAGAGCCCGGAGAAGCACCGGATGGCGGCAGGAGGGGGGGATGTCCCCTCCCGCCGCCTGTAAGAACGATCTAGCGGCGGAATTGCCGCTATGATCGTTCTTATGGTGCGCAGGATCGCCGGCAGAACAAAAGGATATCTGGATGATGCCTCTAGCTGCAGGCATCATTCAGATATCCACCCGCAAAGCCCAGGACGTCATTTGACGTCCACCCAGGATGGGAGATCCCATCTGTGGACGTCAAATGACAATGGGCCGGTATTGAAGTGGTTAAAGCGCCCCGTCCCGACGAGCTCGCGCACAGAAGCGAACGCATACGCGAGTAGCGCCCGCATATGAAAACGGTGTTCAAACCACACAAGTGAGGTATCGCCGCGATCGTTAGAGCGAGAGCAATAATTCTAGCCCTAGACCTCCTCTTTCACTCAAAAAATGCAACCTGTAGAATTTTTTAAACGTCGCCTATCGAGATTTTTAAGGGTAAAAGTTTGACTCCATGCCACGAGCGGGCGCAATTTTTAAGCGTTTCATGTTGGGTATCATTTTACTTGGCGTAACATTATCTTTCACAATATATAAAAAAATTGGGCAAAAATTATTGTTGTCTCATTTTTTAATTTAAAAAGGTGATTTTTTCCCAAATAAAGTGCGTTTGTAAGACCGCTGCGCAAATACGGTGTGACAAAAAGTATTGCAATGACTGCCATTTTATTCCCTAGGACGTCTGCTAAAAAAAATATAATGTTTGGGGGTTCTGATTAATTTTCTAGCAAAAAAATTGTGATTTTTACATGAAGGAGAGAAGTGCCAGAATAGGCCCGGTGGGCAAGTGGTTAAATGATAGAATAAAATAAAATAGAAAGCATATAGCCATTTTCCAAAATATGTATTTCAAATGTATTTCATATACAATACACATTTATATATATTTGGAAATTTAAATTTTGAAATATGAATTTTGAATAGAAACAAATAGAATACTGTAGAAACAATATAGCCATCTTCTGAAAATTAGAATTTCAGATTTAGAATATAATAGAATAAATTAGAAAGAATATAGGGCCAGATTCATAAAGAAGATACAACGCCGTATCTCCTGATACGCCGCCGTATCTTTGTATCTCCCTAAGATCCGACAGGTGTATGTGACTTACACCGTCGGATCTTAGGCTGCAATTATAGGCCGGCGGCTAGGTGGCGATTCCATTGCGGTCGGTGTAGAATATGCAAATGAGTCGTTACGCTGATTCACAAACGTACGCTTTGCCCGTCGCTGTAAATGTATGCCGTTTCCGTAGAGATATGTGGCGTAAAGATAAATCTGCCCCCTAGGTGGTCTACCCAATGTTAAGTATGGCCGTCGTTCCCGCGTCGAAATTTAAAATTTAACGTCGTTTGCGTAAGGCATCCGTGAATGGCGCTGGACGCCATTTACGTTAACGTCGAAACCAATGACGTCCTTGGGACGTCATTTAGCGCAATGCACGTCGGGAAATTTTAGGGACGGCGCATGCGCAGTACGTTCGGCGCGGGAACGTGCCTAATTTAAATGGTCCCCGCCCCATTTGATATAGGCGGGCTTGCGCCACGCGGATTTACGCTAGGAAGAATATAGCTGTTTTGAGAAATTAAGATTTTGGAATTTGAATTTTGAAATAGAAAATAATAGAATAGAATAGAATAAAATATAAAGACTATAGCAACCTTCTGAAATTAATATGATGAAATTTGAGTTTCAAATTTTGAATACAATAGAATAAAAACTATACAGTAATATTTTAAAATTCATAATTTCAAACAAAATAGAATATAATAGAAAAAAAATAAAGCCAACTTCCAAAATTCTAATTTAAATTTCAAATTTTGCATAAAATTTAGTAAAATAGAAAACAATTGTCACGGAACCATGAACCAGACGTACAACAAGAGATAAGTGAAAATAAGAATGCTTTATTGAAAATCAAGCTGTGAATCAAAAGTCCAAATGGATGGTGAAAACCGAAGCAGAGTCTTGCGAAGCCAGAGATCAGGAACCAGAAGGGTAGTCAGACGAAGCCAGGATCAGGAACCAGCAGGGTAGTCAGACGAAGCCAGGATCAGGAACCAGCAGGGAAGTCAGACGAAGCCAGGATCAGGAACCAGCAGGGAAGTCAGACGAAGCCAGGATCGGAACCAGAAGCAGCAGCAGTCTAGAAGCATGTGAACACAGGAGGACCAAGCAAGGAACTGAAGCCACAGACCTCCTAAATATGTGAGCCAGGCATCCAGCTCCTCCCAGTGGGAAGGAGGAGCCGCAGGGTGGGAGGCTACAAGAGACCTAGAAACCAAGATGGCCGCCAGCACATGTCAAACGAAGGAGACAGGAGAGAGGTAAGACCATGACAACAATAGAAAGAACATAACTGCCATCCATTTTATTTCAAATTCCAAAATTTTAATTTTAAATAAAATAGACTAAAAATAAAGCATATATCCGTCCTTCAAAATTTAAATTAAATGTTAGAAATTTGTATTTTTAATTCAAAACATAATAGAATAGAATAGAAAGAATATAGACATCTTCCAAAATTGAGATTTCAAATAGAATAGAATAAAATAGAAAACATAAAAAGCTGACTTCCAAAATGTAATTTTGAAATTTTAATATAGTAGAATAGAATAAAAAAGAAAAAATATAGCTGTTTTCCAAAATTCTAATTTCACATAGAATAGAATAGAAAAAACATATAGACAACTTTCGAAAATTTAATTTTGAATTTTGAAATTTAAATTTCAAGTTAGAATAGAATGGAATAAAATAGAAAGAACATCTGAAATTCAAATGTTGAAATTTTAATCTTGAAAAGAATAGAATACAATAGAAAGGCTTTAACATCTTTTAAAGTTTAAAATTCAAATTCAGAATAAAATATAATGAATATAACCAAAATCATTTTTTCCATTTTATTCTATTCTATTTCATTTGATTTGAAATTTAACTTTTGAAAGATGGTTATATTATTCTTATTTTATTCTAAATTTAAATTTTAAACTTTGAAAGACGTTAGAGCCTTTCTATTGTATTGTATTATATTCAAGATTCAACATTTAAATTCCAGACAACAGCTAAATTATTTTCTTTTTTATTCCATTTTATTCTAAAGTTGAAATTTGAATTTTAAAATTAAATTTTCGAAAGTTGACTATATTTTTTTTTCTTTTCTATTCTATGTGAAATTAGATTTGTGGAAACAGCTATATTCTTTCTCTTTTATTCTATTCTATTATATTAAAATTTAAAATTATATTTTCAAAATTATATTTTTGAAGCCAGCTATACATCATTTATATTTTATTCTATTCTATTTGAATTCTGAATTTCAGAAGATGTCTATATTCTTTCTATTCTATTATGTTTTGAATTTAAAATTATTTTTTTTTTTACCTACCCATGTGATACCTACCCACGTGGGTAGGTATCACATGGGTAGGTACAGAGCATGATGGGACTGTGAGGCCTATATAAGTCCGATGCAAGCCGCGCACCCGTCATTTCAGCGAGAAGAGCCGGCGTGTCAACATCGGGAGAAGAGAAGAAGATGACGTCACAGCCCGGAAGAAGAAGAATACGTCACAGCCCGGAAGAAGAAGAATACGTCACAGCACGGAAGAAGAAGATAGACGTTCAGCGCTGAAGGAGAAGGCACCGGACAGCTGGAGGAAGAACCGGGGTGCGCTGAGTCAACAGCGGAGAGCGGCGAACATAGCAGAAGACCCCCGGAGAGTGAAGAAGACCCCCCAGATAGCCGAAGAAGACCCCTCGGATAGCGGAAGAAGAAGCACACCACCCCCCCGCCGAAGACGTCGGAGGAAACCCGCCGAGGAGTGGGCGGTTTTATAAAAGCGACCCCCCCCGGCGGTGGAAGAGAACCGGACGGCGGCGAAGAGCGGCCCCCACCCGAAGACGTCAAAGAAGAAGCCCCCCTGGTAAAAAGTACCTAAGTAACTAATAAATTATTTTAAAAACTCTTGTGTTGTGTTTATTGACTTTAACATTTTTCCTCCAGGTGAATGGGTAGGGGTACGATGTACCCCATATCCATTCACTTAGGGTGGGGGGCCGGTATCTTGGGCCCCCCTTATTAAAGGGGGCTCCCAGATTCCGATAAGCCTCCCGCCCGCATACCCCGACAACCAACAGCCAGGGTTGTCCGGAAGGGGCCCTGTCCTCATCAACATGGGGACAGGGTGCTCTGGGGTGGGGGGGCCCCGCAGTGCGCCCCCCTGCCCCAGAGCACCCAACCCCCCCATGTTGAGGGCATGCAGCCTGGTACGGCTCAGGAGGAGGGGGGCGCTCGCTTGTCCCCACTCCTTTCCTGGCCGGCCGTTTTTTCGGCGTAGGGGGGCTCTCCTTACAACCCATAACAGACCTAAGGGCCCGGTATGCTCCTGAGGGGGGAACCCATGCCGGATTTTTATTTAAAATCCGGCGGGGACTTCCCCCTCAGGATTCATAACAAACGCCGCACACGTGTAGAATTGGCGGGAATCCAAGTCGGATCTCCCGTCGCTTCTATGACGCGCTTGCTGGAATGTGCTGTCACCATTCAAGCGAGTGCGAGATGTCAGCACCCTGTCGCCGAGAATCAGCGCGATGCTGTCGTGCTAAAAACACATTCTCGGCGGCAGGTACTGTATGCGCAAATATCACAGTGCTTTAAAATCAGTAGCACCTTCTTTTTATTCTACTGGCCATGTGCTTTCAGAAAATGTATGGTCTGGAGGGTCTTTTACAAACTCTGAAAGCTGTAAATGAAAAGGAAAACTTCCAGATTTTTTGCGAATTTTCACTATTTCTCAAAAAGGCAACATTTTTCATTTACAAATATTTGTTATTTATTAACTCAATTCAAGTTTAGCTTTTATATTTAGAAGGAACTTGGCAGGAATATTGTAAAATGTGCTGTGTTTGTATCTGCTAATTATGATTTTAGTGCATTTTTACAAACATATTGTTTGGTAAACATTTGCGCAAATATTGCAGGACCTTAAAAATCAGTAGCAACTGCTTTGTTTCTACTGCTCCTATGCTTTCAGAAAACATAAAGCTTGGGGGGTCTTTTACAAATTCTGAAAGCTGTAAGTGAAAATTTAAAACCTCCAGATTTTTAGCGAAATTTTGTTATTTATAGTGTTGTGTACGTTCAGTTTTCACCATTTCGCAAAAAGGTGTAATTTAAAATGTACAAATATTTATTATTGATTAACTCAATACAGGTTGAGTTTTTAAATTTAGTAGGAATTTAGGAGGAATTTTGTAAAATTTGCTGTGTTTCTGCTCATAATTATTTTAGTGTCTTTTTAGCAAAA
Source organism: Rana temporaria (assembly GCF_905171775.1). Classification (NCBI taxonomy): domain Eukaryota; kingdom Metazoa; phylum Chordata; class Amphibia; order Anura; family Ranidae; genus Rana; species Rana temporaria. The sequence goes on along the minus strand of NC_053489.1, from coordinate 11,782,914 downwards.
ATATTGCTTTGTAAACATTTGCACATATATCGTGAGGGCCTTAAAAGTTTAATCGGTAGCCCCTTCCTTTTATTCTACTGGTCCTATACTTTCATAAAATATATGGTTTGGGGGGTCTTTTACAAAATCTGAAAGCTTTAAAGGAAAAATGAAAACCTTCCAATGTTTTTGAGAAATGTGATCATTTACATTTTTGCCTACATGAAATTTTCACAATTTTTGCCATCATTTAAAAATTACAAATAATTGTTATTTATTGTAACGGAAGGGCCCGTGACACCCAGAGACCTTTGAATGATGTGGGGTACTCCTGTGCCAGCATCACTAATGGCTCTTGGGTCTAGGGTTATCCTGTCCCCCTTTTAGGCATAGGGTGACTGAGAAATGATAATTATAAATTACATGAGATGGGACATTACTGATAATTCATGTTTTGCAGGATATCTTGGAATGTTACAAGTTGTTAAAGTCTGACTCCAACAGGTCAATTGAGTGTTTTCACTCAATGTGGGGACACATGCTTTTGAGGTGTTAATTGAGTCTGCTCCTAGATATTCCATTGTGTGATGCTAATACTGGTTATTCTGGGAAATGAAATGGGTCATGTCTGATGTCTGTCGGACTGTTGGATAAGCTGTCGTGGGGTGATGGAATGGGAATATCATAAACAGTGGTGACTGTTACAAGTGATGGCACAGCAGTGGGATGGTTCCATCGCCAGAAAAACAGCTACAAGGACACAGGACAATGTATGCTCAGTATGCACGGCTGAAGCTCTCTTCCCTCAAAGACTTACTGGAGAGCCGGGGCAGACTGGCCAGCAACCGTAAGAAAAGGGACATTATCACAGAAATTGTCGAAATGGATAGAGCTGAGAGGCCCAGCGTAACAGACAGGACACCCGAGGAAGAAAGTTTTGATCAGGCTGGTAAACAAGGACTGGCACAGTATGGTCCTAATCCTCCACCGATCGTAGACCTGGTTATAGCGGCTGTGGATGCCACTTGGCTACATCAAAGAGGTGCTGCAGCAGCAGAAGTCACACCAGCACCAACTGAAGAGAGAGGAGAGGTACAGATACCAGTATCCATGGAAGGGGAATTCAGAAGGAGGTTACAAGATATGTGGATACAGCACAGAGGACCAGTATCAGAGGGGGTCCTATTGGAATGGTCTGATTCGATTCGCTGCGGCGGCCATCTTGCTACACCCGGCCGCGGCTCCAGAAACCAGGTCCCCCCCCCCCCCTGAATGCCCTGAGTCCAGTTTTTCTGGATTCGACCCTTGGACCACCCGGACCATCTACTGGACCTAGCAACAGCCGAGTCCGCTCCCACCCCAAGGGCTAGAACTGGTGCTATTAGTAATCGGCACACGATCCTAGGAGTAGGGCGTGTGGCTCCTAGCGCCAGATAGGCAGGGCCCCCGTCCCCTGCATCGGACCAGGTAAGCGCCTTTTTTTTACCCCATTTGGCCTCCCCCTTTCCTCCCGCAGGCATCATCAAGGTAAGGTCCCAGCCACCTCCCCTGGGACAGTCTGTGGCCGTCCTTTTCAGGATAATCCACGGCTGCGGCCCAACATAGTGGAGAAATGCCCAGTTTCTTTATCCCCCGCACCCCCAGCCGTTTTTAGCGCTTGATCCAGGGCTCTCCCGATCACCTTTGAGGGGTCAGGAAGAATTTTTTTTTCCCCTGTCGTGGCAGATTGGCATTGCACGGCTAGCGTTTTTTTCGCCTTCCTCTGGATCAAACGGGGAGGGACGATTTAGCGAGCAAGAGACTTGAAAATCTTCCTTCCCATCATCATCAAATACCTTCCCCGAACGAAAATCACCTTCCCCAGCGTTTTCTGCGATTATGGCTAATCTAAAATACTGTGCAGAAACCATTTGGGGTTTAAAGACATTCGCCTCAATACTACCAGCCACCAAAAAAGCTCTAAGGAATGAGCAACTGTTAAGAATCGATCGACGATCGACAGTTAGAAACTAAACGCATTTACGCCAGCCTAAGCGCATATAATGCGCTTTGGTCAACACAAGATCGGCAGTAAAACACTGACAAGAAATCCATGATTTCATCCTTCAACACGACTTAGACTGCCTCTTGATCACAGAAAGCTGGCTCACAGCCGACTGCAACACCATTCTAGGAGAACTGGTGCCAGCAAATTACCGCATTCAAATGCAAAACAGAGTGGGGCAAAGAGGGGGGGGCCTGGCGGTGATCCACAAGATTCACCTCTCGATCACCAAACCAGTCCTTCAAAACTTGCTTCCATTCATGGAAACCCTCACTCTGCAACTGCAAACAAATCCCCAAGACATGGTCCATATCCTACTTTGCTATAGACCACCAGGCCCAAAAACGCACCTTCTCACGTCGTTGACGGAGTTCATCTCCACCTATACCCTAAACATCAAACACCTTTTGGTTCTTGGGGATTTCAACCTCTGGGCCAACTCCTTGCTAGACCCCGTCACCAACGCCTGCATTGACCATCTGGAAGGATTAGGTCTGCAGCAACTAGTACATGGGCCCACCCATGCCTCAGGTCATACGCTTGATCTCATTTTCAAACAAGATTTGAAAATTGACGTCCTGGAAAATGAGCCGCAACCATGGACTGATCACCATGCCATTAAATTCACAATTACTAAAAACACCACCCCAAAAAAAACGATAAAACCGGTGACAACTCACTGGACTAGATCGCAGAAGAAGCTCCACTCGGAACTCTTCAAAACAACACTAGGGAACAAAATAAAAACAATTCAACAACAACAAACAGCCACAGAAACACTTTACGCCATCAACAAGGCGCTACTACAGTCAGCTGATGTAGTAGCACCAAAACACAAAACTTGCATCCGGAAAAACAACTCCAGCTGGTTTAATGACCAGCTGGTGTTGCTAAAGCAAGAGCATAGAAGAGCAGAAGCTGCTTGGAAAAGGAGCTCTTCAGAGGAAAACCACACCATTTATAAGATAATAACCAAGAAATACCACAAAGAAATCTTTATGGCCAAAAAAAAAAAATTTCCAACATCATCGCAAATGCCCTAAACCGCCCCCGCAAACTCTTCAAGCTGGTCACTCAGACTATGAATCCTGCTTGTTTAGAGGCCCCCAATTCTGATTCACAAGAATTTTGCAACAAATTGTTGGATTATTTCATTAATAAAATTGGAAAAATCTGTGAAAGTATTCAGCAAAATAGAATCGTCACCAACCCCTCCCCAAATCACAAACCTAATATCCACATAAATCAGCTGCAACCACCAAAATTCACTCTAAAACCCATTTCCATCGATGCCACAAAAAACATAATCGGGGAGCTGCAAAACAGCACAGCGCCCAATGACATCATCCCTACTAAACTGCTGAAAGAATGTGCCGATATATTGGCACCAGCTATCACGCAGCTCATAAACCAATCGTTCAAGGAGGGCACGGTGCCCACCTTGCTGAAACAAGGTATAATAAAACCATTTCTAAAAAAAACTACCCTCGACCCCAAAGATCCAAACAACCATAGACCCATAACAGGCTTAAATGTCTTCTCCAAGGTAATGGAGAAAGAAGTTGTACAACAGCTACAACATCACTTAGACACCCATAAATTACTTGATTAGTTTCAATCAGGTTTCCGTCCGGGTCACGGAACAGAAACGGCGCTGCTCAAAATATGGGATGACCCTCTAGAGGCCGCAGACGAAGGAGAATCTTGTCTCCTGATACTGTTGGACCTTAGTGCGGCTTTCGCACAAGTGGTGATACCTCACTTGTGTGGTTTGAACACCATTTTCATATGCGGGCGCTACTCACGTATGCGTTCGCTTCTGCGCGCGAGCTCGTCGGGACGGGGCGCTTTAAAAAAAAATTGTTTTCTTATTTATTTTTATTTATTTTATTATTTTTTACACTGAAAAAAAAAAAAAATTACTTTTATTCCTATTACAAGGAATGTAAACATCCCTTGTAATAGAAAAAAGCATGACAGGTCCTCTTAATATTGAGATGTGGGGTCAAAAAGACCTCAGATCTCATATTTAGACTTAAATGCAAAAAAAAAAAAATGAAAATTTTGTCATTTGAAAAAATGACAACAAAAAAATGTCTCTTTAAGACACATGGGCGGGACAGATGTTTTGACGTCACTTCCGCCCAGCAATTCTATGGGGATGGGTGGGGCCCATCTTGCCCCGCCCATCAATTCTATGGGGATGGGTGGGGCCCATCTTGCCCTCACTCGCATCCCCACACAGCAGGCAGCAGGACCCGATCGCCTCCGGCGCTCCCGACGGCTCCGGTAAGCGGCGGAGGGCGCGGGAGAGCGACGGGAGGGGGCCCCTCTCCCGCCACCTATAACGGCGACCTTGCGGCGAATCCGCCGCGGACACTGCCGTTATCGTTTACAGGACTGCTCACTGAAAAGATGGATATCTCGGTTGTGGCAGCAGCTGCTTCCGTTACAGAGATATTCCATCTTTAAAAAACCAACGTACATATACAGTGAGGGGTCCTTAAGTGGTTAATAAACCCCAGGACTCAATATAGGTTTCATGTATGTTTTCTCTGTTTGGTGCTGTTTTTCCTGTCGTGTTATCCCATCATGTTATTTACCCTTATATCTCCTCCAAGCCATCTGCATGTATTATATTTCCAATCCCCATAAATGAAATGAAATAAATCTCGAATAGCGGTTATATCAGGGTTATAGCAGTCCCGAATGAAGTGCTGGGTACCGCTGCAATGTATAGCGTTCACCCAGCACTTTTAATATTTTTACCTTTTTCTTTAAATCGGTTCTGCAATAATACTGAACTAACAAAAATAATTACCATAATTAAGTATTTCAGCACCTGTACAGCGGGACTCGATTCGTTTTTCAACATCTTTTACTTCCCCTCCTGGTGATAATTGCTAGCTGATCCATGTATACAAATAGGCATGACGGCTGGTGATGACTAAACGTCCGAGATGAAGCTACACCTTTGAGTACGGCGAAACGCGTTGACGTCATCACCCGGCGCAGTCACGTGACGTCCTCCTCGTGTGTGCAGGACGGAGATACTCTGAGTGAGTGAGCAATGGGAAGCCGAGGAACACGTAGGAAAACACTTTGCAATTGTGAGCATAGCTGTACAGTGCAGGCAGTGAGGAATGCATGACCTGGATTTGCTCCTACCTGCTGTCCACACAAGGGGCCAGATCCACGAAGCAGTTACGCTGGCGTATCTATTGATACGCTGCGTAACTGCTAGGTTGCTCCGGCGTATCTTTGTTTTGTATCTACAAAACAAGATACGCCTGAAGCTGGGCTAGATCCGACTGGCGTACGTGTTAGTACGCCGTTGGATCTAAGGTGCATATTTATGCTGGCCGCTAGGTGGCGCTTCTGTCGATTTCCGCGTCCAGTATGCAAATTAGCTAGATACGCAAATCCACAAACGTACGTCCGGCCGCTGCATTTTTTTACGTCGTTTCCGTAAGGCTTTTTCTGGCGTAACGTTACCCCTGCTAAATGAGGCGTAGCCAATGTTAAGTATGGACATCGGGCCAGCGTCGAATTTGCCGTTGTGTACTTTGTTTGCGTAAAACAGGGCTAGGCGTAGAATAGGGCTTTGCGTAGAATGACGTTCACATCGAAAGCATTGGCTTGTTGCGGGTTAATTTGGAGCATGCGCACTGGGATACCCCCCCCCCTTACGCCGACACAGTTACACTATGCCGCCGTAACTTATGGCGCAAATTCTTTTTAGATACGGGAAATACGCTGTAAGTTACGGCGGCGTATTGTATCTGAGATACACTACGCCGGACGTAAAGAAGCGCCGTGCTATGTGGATCTGGCCCAAGGACTTTATGGACATCCACTACAGCTACTTTTCTATTGGTCTGTAAACAGCGGAAAATCTTTCTACCAACAGTCTGATTTGATGTCCCCGCCTCAATGACAACAGACGGTGGCTGATAAAGTACAGATGGCAAATCTATAAATGCAATAGCGCTCTGCCTATAATATTGGTAATACCATTGCCACTAGCGCTCGCTTACCTCCTTAGGAAAGTCATAAAAGGTCTGACTACCTAGTCCTGACTAGCCAATGAAACGGTACCCCTGTCTTTATTACCAAAAGGACTGTTTATGCATGGCGACAATTACTTAAAGCTGGCTAACTCTTTCTGCTTGACATGCACTAAGGATTTTACAGAAGCTTGCTTATCACTATTGCTTTGGCTAACATCACTATGTACCTTTGCTGAATTATTCAAACTGACAGAACAGTTCCATAGCCTCCTACACCTTAGAATTACCATCATCCAACTCGGCCCAACTGGACCAAAATTTTGGTTTTCATTATCCATTCATGATGATGCAGGCCCGGATTCAGAAAGGAGTTAAGTCGGCGTATCTCCAGATACGCCGCCATAACTCTGAATGCGGGCCGTCACATCTCGGCGTCTTATTCATAGAATCAGATACGCCTCAATGTTGCCTAGATACGAGCGGCGTAAGTCTCCGTTGTATCTTAGGGTGCAATATTTACGCTGACCGCTAGGGGCGCTTCCCAAGACTTCCGCGTTGAATATGCAAATTAGGTAGATACGCCGATTCAGAAATGTACGTCCGCCCGGCGCATTTTTTTACGTCGTTTACGTAAGGCTTTTTCCGGCGTAAAGTTACCCCTGCTCTACTTCGCGTAGCCAATGTTAAGTATGGATGTCGGGCCAGCGTTGAATTTTGCGTCGTTTACGTCATTTGCGTAAGTCGTTCGCGAATAGGGCTTTGCGTAAATTACGTTCACGTCGATAGCGTTGACTATTTGCAGCGTAATTAGGAGCATGCGCACTGGGATACGTTCACGGACGGCGCATGCGTCGTTTGTTAGAAACGTCATTTACGCGGGGTCACACTTAATTAACATAAAACATGCCCACATCTTCCAATTTTGAATTAGGCGGGCTTACTCCGGCCCTTATACGCTACGCCACCGTAACTTTGGGCGCATAATCTTTCTGAATACCATACTCGCCTCACAAAGTTACGGTGGCGTAGTGTATAGGAGATACGCTATGCCCGCCTAAAGATACACATTTGTATCTGAATCTGGTCCGCAGTATTTATTTAGGCCTTGCTGATACCCTTCCTTGCTCCCCACTCCTTCCCCCCTTCCCCCACACACATGGTCCAGCCACTTGTTATAGCACTTTGGCCCAACTTAGAAGGCTATATATGTGTCTATTCCTGATTACTTATAGTCCCTATCTCTTTGATAGCCAAATTTACTAACTGATTGCACACAGTGCATGATACTCTTGGCTGAACCAACGTACGTCCGGACTAGTGTCGTGTATTTATGTTGTCCATTGTGAGTCCTGTCTGTTATACATGTTTATGGTTAAATTATTCTTTTAAATGATACCATTTTCTCCATGTAGTTCACATATTACTGTACTCTTTTTTACACATCTTTTTGATACTATAATAAATTATTTTGTATCAGAACTCCATTCAGATCATTCATTGTTGCTAATAGTAACCCCTTTAGGCCTCCTCTTAGGCCACTCCCCTTCCCCTGTTCCCCTTTGTAATCACTCTTCTTATATAAGGATGGCCTTACAGCAGCCATATTGTCAGTGTGTATCAGAATTGTTAGGGACCTTTGAGTGAATTCTGTGTAGGGAGAGATTTTTTATTTTGGCATTAATATGTTTTTCTGCCTCTGCAGCAGAACATTTCAGCTTGTGGACCTTGCCTTGTCCCACTACACAATGTGATATGAAATAAAAGAAAACGTTGAAGACACAAACAGTCAGACATCAATATGGAAACCTTGGCGCTTCACATAGAAAGGTTTCTATATTGATTTCAAATTGTCAAATTCTCATTAGGAATGTAAAATTGTCTAGCAGGAGGATAGTTTTAATCAGGGATAATAGGCCTAAATGGTATATTCCAACTTATATCTTATCAGTTGGGATAGGGGGTTTGGTGAATGATTGGCGGCGGTTTAGGTGCACACTGTTCTTGCACTTAGTCTTTCAAATGATCCAGTTGCAACTTCACACAAAAGGCAGCTTGAAGAGCAGATTGGCAGTAACACACAAATTTTCTGATTTATGCACCGCCATGGGGGATACATTGATGAAAAATAAAAATAAATAAAAATAATAATCTCTCTCTACACAGAATTGTCAGCTGTCTCTAACAACACAGACAATAAAACTGCTGTGACCCCCACCCATCCATCGATAGGTCATCCATTCCTTCATCCATTCCTTGTGTACTGCATTAGAGGTTGTTCTGTATTTTTGTGGTGAACCTGGAAATATTTTAGCCAAAAGTTTGTGATTCCCAAACTTCTGAAATCACAGAGATTCACCACAAATCTATTGTAACTGCTGCACCTCATCCCTATATCTATATTTTATTCAAATTCATGTTATGCATATTAATAATAATAATAATAATAATAATAATAATAATAATAATAATAATAGTAATAATAATAATTACAATAATAAACATGACATTCTTGGCCATCAAACTTCAAATTTTTACTGTTTCATGTACAATATGTCATAATTATATTTTTTATAACCTTCACTTTCTACAATGCTGATGGATTCTGTGTATTTTAGTTTTTTTTTTTTTTGCCTACTCTATAAGCAGATTCATATTCCAGTCTATCAGTAATAAATAACAGAATTATTCTTTATAAACCTGACACTCTCACAGCCTTCAGCTGAGCCATGAAGTCAGTGTCAGGATCCTGGGCTGCTGTCAGTGATGATGAGATCGGGAGAAGAGGAAGAAGTCATTGGAGTCTATCAGAGACTCGGCCATGTTGTCTTCAGATATTCACTTGGAATATTGTGGTTGTTGTCTTTGTGCGTGACCCCATATACATCTGACACCCAGAACTCTGCTCACCGCTGTGATATGACTATGAGGAATTATACATTTGAGTACAAGTATTCTCAGGATGGAGACATCATTATAGGAGGGATATTCGCTGTACATTCTGTAGTGTCAGAGTGGAGTCACGATAGACGTCTTATTTATAATCTCATGTGTTCAGCGTAAGTGAAATATGAAGTGTAAATCTTCCAATCTGATCTACAGAGCTGTGTCTTTAGGAGAGATGTGTGATAATGTGCAGGACTCATTCAGTCTGTTACACAGCATTTATATCAAATCAAAGTATATCCTTCAATGTGTTCATGAAAATCATGTATGGCCCATTCTATTGCTGGGTGTTAATAGTCACATTCATTCATTATGAATAGCTGCCAATGTAACACAATGGATGAAAAAACATGCAGGACCCCTTTTTTAATAAGGCAGCACAGCTTAGAGTTACAATGAATTGGGGTGCAATTCACAATGAATGACATCGCATTGCACTGCCCATAGAGAAGGTGCTTTGCCATGTATTGTTATGTGTTAAGGTGTGAATTTTACCACAATGCACAAATGTGAATGGGACCTTGAATGAGTTTGGCCCTTAATAATTCCATTTTTTTTTTCACTTTTGAATAGAGTTGGGAAGGATAAAGAATCCATGTCAGGTTTTTACTGCTATCTGGGGCTCCATAAAATATATTCCCCTCACAGAAATACTATATAATGTTATTGTGGTACCTTAAAATGCATGCCTCGTAAATTTCCAACCACGGCAATAACTCATATAAATTCAGGAACGATTGAATTTCATTATATGTTTCATGCAGCAATACACACGGCCACCAATCCCACCATAAAAATGTGTTATACATTTTACCATAAAAAAATTCTGCTTGAATCCTTGTCCTGTAGACCAATGCTAAACTCTCCCTTTTCTGCAGGGTTTACATGAGAGAATACAGACATCTCCTGGCTTTTATATTTGCTATTGATGAGATAAACCACAGTCCAGATATTCTTCCCAACATAACTCTGGGATATCATGTGTATGATTCTTGTGGACATGTGAATAAAGCTATAAAAGACGTTCTACAGATATTGTCTGGACATACAAAGGAAGCTCCAAATTATTCCTGTATGGAGCGGGGTGCCCTGGCTGGTTTCATTGGAGATCTCAATTCTGACACTACTCTCCAAATGGCCCAGCTGCTGAATCTATATGGTTACACCCAGGTAAGAAAATAAGAATTTCCTATATTATGTAAGGTTAGGACAGCGAGTCGTCTTATGGTGAGGTGGGTCAAAAAGGTACAAATAACCCTTGTGGTAAAGTATAAAGTTGTTCTAAAAAAAAGAAGGCAGTGCTGTGTAGGGATAGGCCAATGGTTCAGTCCAATCTTTGTTAGTTATGACATTTGAAAAATGCCTGAACTTTTGCCCATTCAGTCCTCTGATGATCATTTATAAGAGTAATATTCCAGGAAGCTAGAAATCACCAACGTCACCAATGTCATTGGCTTACATGACCTATAATCCCTGGCCATGGTCATACTTGGTCAATGGTGTCATTGCTATCCCCATCCCTGTTGGGTTTTTAGTGTTGACAACAGTGGCGGCTGGTGCTCAAAATCTTTGGGGGGGCGCAAACGGAAAAAAAAAATTGCAGCCTCACTGTGCCCATCAAATGCAGCCACTGTGCCATCAATTGTCACCACTGTGCCATGCCATCAAACGCAGCCACTGTGCCATTAATTGTCACCACTGTGCCATGCCATCAAACACAGCCACTGTGCCATTAATTGTCACCACTGTGCCATTAATTGTCACCACTGTGCCATGCCATCAATGCAGCCACTGTGCCATCAATTCGCACCACTGTGCCATGCCATTAAACGCAGCCACTGTGCCATTAATTGTCACCACTGTGCCATGCCATCAAACGCAGCCACTGTGCCATTAATTGTTACCACTGTGCCATGCCATCAAACGCAGCCACTGTGCCATCAATTGTCACCACTGTGCCATGCCATCAAATACAGCCACTGTGCCATCAATTCGCACCACTGTGCCATGCCATCAAACGCACCCACTGTGCCATCAATTGTCACCACTGTGCCATGCCATCAAACGCACCCACTGTGCCATGCCATCAAACACAGCCACTGTGCCATCAATTGTCACCACCCTTTAATTTTCACGGCTGTGCCCTTTAATTGTCGCCGCTGTGCCTTTTAAATTGTCCCCACTGTGCCTATTGTCGCCACTGACTGTGCCCTTCGTCGCCACTGTGCCCTGTAAAGTGCCCCTTTCCCCCCTGCCCGGCACTTACCTTTACTGGAGTCAGCCATCCACGTCCCTCAATGTCTGAGGCCTCGTACACACGACAGAGATTCTCGGCAGAATTCACCGAGAAACTCGGTCAAAACCCGGATTCTGCCGAGAATCTCTGTCGTCTGTACAGTTTTGGCTCGATGGAGCCGCCGAGGAACTCGACGAGAAAATAGAGAACATGTTCTCTATTTTCTCGTTGTCCTCGTTCTTCTATGGGAGAAGCCGGCCCGCCGAGCTCCTCGGCGGCTTCATCCCAAAACTCGACGAGGAACTCGACGTGCCAAGCACGTCGAGTTCCTCTGTCGTGTGTACGGGGCCTGACAGGCATCTCAGCCAATCAGGTTACCGGTAGCCAGATACGGCCAACCTGATTGGCTGAGACGCCTGTCAGTCTTATACAAGGAGCGCATCCCTAGTGCGTTCCTTGTATAAGCTTCCGGGACCCGAGGGCTGTACTCGGAACAGTCTATCAGAGCCGTTGGCTCTGATAGGCACTTCCGTACAGCCAACCAGCTGCCGTTATTTAGATGGCCGGACATGAGTGCCGACCACTATAGAACCACTGAACAGAACAGCGGCAGCGGCGATAATAACATAGATTTGTGCAATGCATGAATCTATGTTATTAGACTCTGTGGCGGTGAGAGCCAGAGGGGGTGGCGCTCCAGTGCGCTCTATGGACGAACCGCCACTGGTTGACAATTTCTCAGGCGGCAGACATCATAAATAATTATGCATTTACAATGAGGAGCTTTTCTTGAGTTCTTTTTTTTTAAGTAAAAGACTTGTCAAACATTTGTGTGTCTATCTATAGGTTACTTTTTTTGTCAAAGAGAAGGAGTGTTATGTCCCTCTTAGGCCTCGTACACACGACCGAACATGTCCGCTGAAACTGGTCCATGGACCAGTTTCCGCGGACATGTCCGACCGTGTGTAGGGCCTAGCGGACAGTTTTCCGGCCGAGTGGACAGGTTTCCAGCGGACAAAAGTTTCTTAGCATGCTAAGAAACTTGTCCGGTGGAAACCTGTCCGTCGGACATGTCCGATGGTTAGTACGGACCGGTGGAAACCTGTCCGTCGGACATGTCCGATGGTTAGTACACCTAACCATCGGACCAAAATCCCCGCGCATGCGTCAAAATGATTCGTCGCATGGGTGGAAGCATTGAACTTCCTGGGTCGCGCACGTCGCCGCATCATCGTCGCCGCCACGTCACCGCGTTTTCTATCGGCGGGGAATTTGATCTGATGGTGTGTACACACATCAGACCAAAACCTCCCAGCAGACATGTCCGATGAAAATGGTCCGCGGACATGTCTGGTCGTGTGTACAAGGCCTGACTCATTCACATAGGGGGGCCCCTTTGTTTTTAAAAGCCTCCTGCCTGCAGACCCCCCACAACCACCGGGCCAGGGTTTTGGAGAGAAGAACTATCTATTGGTAGATCTTGAATCTCGCATATAATTGAAACATACTTTTAACACAAATTTGTTTTGTTATTGAATTATTGTATTATTTTATATTCCATTGACCAGTCGGGGAGATTACTGAGCACATGGTGATGTTATTGATATATTGTAAATGTAGAAGCACTGCATAATTCTATCATGTATACAGTATACAGTATATAGAGTATCAAGCCTTGTAGGTCTGAATCTTATATGTACTGTAGTTGCTGTCAAAGTTGTTTTTGGGGATTGATACAATGTTTGTACACAGTGCAAGGAAGGTATTGAGAAGACCGATCAAAGTAGATGGAAGTGTGTTTTTTTTTTAGTTTTGTCTATAACTTTAATAAAATATTTTTTTTGCAAGACAGTTTAGCTTTTTTAGCCAACAAAAATGATATGTAAACATTGATCTGGTCCATAAAGGATATACAGGTTCAGGAGCTGAGCTGGTAATTGTGTTTATACTCGGATGTCCACCTCCAGCTACAGTACAGCCAAAATCAGTCTTGCAGTGGGAGTGTCTGTCCAGTAAACTGATGATCAGGAGACCCCTAGGTGGGATTACAGGAGGAAGAACTCTTAGAGGGGAATTTATCAAAACGGGAGCAGCCAGAATATGGGCAGTTGTGTATGACAACCAATCAGCTTTCATATTTCATCTTCAAAGCTTAAAGAGGGGGTTCACCCGAAAAACATTTTTTAACATTAGATTGAGGCTAATTGTGGGAAGCACAATCGGGTGTTTTTTTTTAAATCAATGCAGTACATACCGTTTTAGATATAGATGTTCTCTGCAGCTTCCAGGTATGGGCTGCGGGACTGGGCGTTCCTATTTGATTGACAGCCTTCCGACCGTCGCATACAGCGCGTCACGAGTTGCCGAAAGAAGCCGAACGTCGGTGCGGCTCTATACAGCGCCTGCGCACCGACGTTCGGCTACTTTCGGCAACTCGTGACGCGCTGTATGCGACGGTCGGAAGGCTGTAATTCAAATAGGAACGCCCAGTCCCACAGCCCATACCCGGAAGCCGCGGAGAACATCTATCTCTAAAACGGTATGTACTGCATTGATTTAAAAAAAAACACCCGATTGTGCTTCCCACAATTAGCCTCAATCTAATGGTAAACATTTGTTTTTCGGGTGAACCCCCACTTTAACTAAACAAGCTGAAGATAGAGGCTGATTGGTTGCTCCAGATTCTGGCTGAACCAGTTTTGATAAATTCCCACTTTAATGCCATATTATCAGCTTTCACTGTAGATTCTAATCATTTATGAAATAATACATTTTCTCTTGTATCTTTACTTTATCTGGTTGGTCCGGTGAAATAAAAGTACCACTAAAATCTGCTTTTAGATCTATTGTAGACAGCTCAGACAACATGTTTGTTGCTCTCTAAAGACCATTTAAACATTTTCTAAGGTTTTTTTTCTTTCCATTTGGATATGAGGAGTTCCACATTATTTTTCCAGACAGTTTTCTTCCCTTCTAGATTAGTTATGGAGCCAGAGATACTTTACTAAGTAATAGAAAGATGTATCCAAACTTTTTCCGGACAGTTCCGGATGATGAGATGCAATATGTGGCCATAGCAAAGTTACTGGAAAGGTTGAAGTGGAACTGGGTCGGGATCCTTACATCTGATGATGAATACGGAGAGAGGGCGATCCGACAACTCAGCAAACATTTATCTAATCATGGAATTTGTATTGAATTCAAGATTCTGGTGTCTGTAAAGAATTGTAATAACATTTCTCCAGAGCTGCAGAGCTCAACTACGGAAGTTCTTATTATTTGTGGCTCAGTTAGTAGGACTTATTTCAAGTTTTTGTATAATAATGTCCCTTATCACACGGAGAAAACATTTATTCTACCAGATTCTTGGTCAATGAGTGAAATGTTTTTTGATCTCAGTAACTGCAGTTTGGTGTTTACATTCCCCCATCTCTACATAAAGGAATTGCTGGAATATTTTTATAGTATTTATCCATCCAGCCGCCCAAATGACCCCCTGATGGAGGATATTCTCATAGCTCAATGTGGATGCTTTTCAAAAAAACAAATAAAAAATGTCCTTATTCCACTCACAACTAGATTACCTCTTAGGAATTGCAGTTTGGAGACACTTCGACTTGATTTATCTTTTCCTGTTGAGAAAACATCCTATAGAGTGTATATCGCAGTCTACATTTTGGCTCAAGCATTACATGACATGAATTTCTCTTTTAAAATAAATAACAAAAAATCTGAAATAAATCCACACACACTGAAGTATAAGGTGAGAGCGTCCAATGAGTTTACTTGTATCTTTTTAGTTTATTCGTATCTTTATATACTCGGTCAGTTCAGTACTGGAACACAATGTGCCCAGACAAAGATTACACCCAGTTTAGGTTCATATTTAGTTTAGAGGTGTTTAACCCTTTCACTTCTGGAGCAGTTTTTAAACATGTTGTTAATATGGCACCCTGCTCCTGTTGAACAGGTGCTGCTGTAAATTTAGTGGGGGTCTGAGCTGTTATTTGGCTCAGACAAATGTGATTGAGGGCAATTTAGCCTCTGTTCCAGCCATGACTGTGCTGGGAGTACCCACCATTGCTCGCCTGGGGGTGTTATTACCACCCCAGGCCAAGGGTGGCAGCAGCAAATTCAGGGTGTATTGGGTGTCCCCCTCTGCAGCGAATTAGTGGGAGTGGTTGCCCCGTTGTGCACGCTGGGGAGGGGTACTTAAGGTACAGACGCCATTGGCGGGGGTTCGTTATTCACACCTCGTGGCCCGCCTGGCCTTGGGTGTGCATCCTGAGGCCTGACTCCGGGACCACGTTGGTCTGGGGTCGGGGTTTCACCTGGTAGGCCCAGTAGTCAGACTGGGGCCTGCATTTGCAAAAGGTGGTCCTGTGCTGTCCGTCCTGTGGGAGGAAGCCACTTGATGAAGGAAGCCAGGGGAGGACCTATCCTGGAGAGGACCATGCAAGAGGCTGGTATCTTGGGAGAAGGCCTGGAAACTTCATCGAAGGATGTACCATACACTGAGAGGCTTGACGGTGGTCGCCTGTCGGATCCAAAGTTCTACCAAGGTTAAGCTGGAGAGATCAGTGAGAGGGACCTATCCGGGTGAGCAATACCCACTCTGGCTAGAGTGGTGACGAGAGACTGTTTGCTGGAAGCAGGAGTGTTTCCTTTTTTTGATTATACACCTGAACCTGCCTACCTACTTACCCTTCCATCCCTTTCTACTTCTTTTCTACCAAGTTCTACAAATAAATCCCAGAAAAAGAAGTGCATTGTGTGGGATTCCTCAGACTCTCCATTTCCTCTGGAGAGCGAGAATATAGAGGTAATGTGTCACCTAAAAATACTCAGAAGCTCCTCCAGGGGTAGTGCTACACGTGAGGGCTCGTCCAGGATAGGCTGTTACCTCTAGCAACAGAATTGGAAAGAAATTTTGCTGT
The DNA here is from genome assembly GCF_905171775.1 of Rana temporaria. Taxonomy (NCBI): domain Eukaryota; kingdom Metazoa; phylum Chordata; class Amphibia; order Anura; family Ranidae; genus Rana; species Rana temporaria. Next base: position 11,766,765 of record NC_053489.1, on the reverse strand, counting down.
TGAGTGTCTGAACTTGTCGGAGTGTTGAACTGTGCTCGTAAAGAAAAGGTTAAGGTCAGGTTGTTTGGCTGAGACCCCGGCTGCACGTGTAATGGAGAAAAGTACATGAAGCGTCGTGCCCAGAAAAGAACCAGAAGGGGAGGAGCGTATCCATTGCCATCCGTAGGACCGAGGCCTACAATGTTCCAGGCCGGAGCTAGTGTGAGTTATGCACCGGCAGGAGCACTATCGACGGATAAAGGCATCTGGATGAAGCCGCGGGGGTGTTTCGTGCTGTATACCAGCGGCAACGTGGAAGTGCTTGGTATGTCGTGCCTGTGATGTGACAGATTGGGGCTCCAGCTCGGACTCTTTGGCCGATGCTTCCAGTGCAGGGAATATTTGTTTGGAGTGGGTCAGCCTACTGAATCGCCCTGCGCCTATCGAGTGGACTGGGTTACAGGCGCTGTCACTTTAGAAGAAGCTATTTCCTGGCCTACTTCCAGCTCTTCACCTGCCGTGTCTGCTACGATGAGTGACACCAACAATGATGTCGCTACAGCAAATGTTCCTGAACCACCAGCAGATGTTGTTACAGAAAATGCTTGCACGGCAGTTGTTCCTACCATACCCGCCGGGAAGAAGGTGGGCTATGTGAAGGCTTCCCACGGCCGCGGTCGAGGCCTACCCCAGCGTCTACCGGGACTGGACTCTGAGGAAGGTGGAGCCCACAACAGGAACTGGTAAGCAGGCTGGGGATAAAGTGACAAAAGTTGTGCACACATGTTTGCCTGCAGAAGAGTATGCAGACTTGATCTGGACTCTTTGTCAGATGCCAGTGAGATTTAAAGCTGCTTCTACTCATAGCTCAGGGAAATGTTCTCCTATGGACTCTGGGGAGACAACGCCTCGGGCGGAAAACCCGGGTGCGAACCTAGAAGTTGTCATAGATGCAGGAATCGTTTCTGGCAGAAAAGATGGGCCTCCAACTATGACACCTCTTCTAAAAAGATCTCCAGAGGCATGTGTAATGTCAGGACTAGGACCAGAGCCATCTTAATAACATCATGGGCCCCTGGGCAAAGTAATGAACTAGGGCCCCTACCAGGGAGATGGTGACCCGTGGCATGCTATGTGCATTGTGGCAATGAGAGGGTGTGGCTAAATAATGCTACATATTGGGTGTGCCTTTTGAGTCTGATTAGAAATAAAAAATATACACAACCAGGGAATTATCCCAAATTAAATGCACCCCCTATCAGTGGCGTCTCCAGCTTTCATATTTAGGGGGGGCACATGGGGGGACAGGGACAAAAGTAGGGGGGCCAACTATAAAATTCAATTATATATATATATATATATATATATATATATATATATATATATATATATATATATATATATATATATATATATATATATCTCCTGGGGCCCTTTTCTACTATGCCACAATGGGCCCTTTTACATGTTCTGCAGTGAGCTCCCTTCCTACTATACTGGGGCCCCCCAGGGTGGCAGAAAACAAGAGATATATGTCACCAGCACACCAAGAAAATATAAGGGTCCAAAGCAGTGGGAGAACTTTCAGGGTTGCAAAGGTTGTCTTGCCACCGGGGCCTGGTGTTCTGCCACTGTGGGGTTCCCCAGCTGTCCTGTCCCTGCTATTGACAGCACTGGTCTGGCATCTGTCTGCTTGGCAGCGGCAGCAGTCTATTAGGACCTAGTGCTGGTGACATTATGGGTGCATGCAGGGGAAGGCTGGCACTATTGGTTATAGAGAGCTGAGCCCCGAGCTGGTCACCTAGCAGCAGTAATGCTGTATAACCTTCTCTGTTGACATGCTGATCGGGATGTGATCCAGGTAATACTCCCAGTCAGATCTAATAAACACAGTATTTATTAGCATCAAGAGTACAACCACATACCGTATTTATCGGCATATAACACGCACAGGTGTATAACACGCACCCTAACTTTCAGAGGGAAGTTTGAGGAAAAAAACTTTCCACAGCCCCCTGCGTATAACACGCAGGCACCGTTTACACTTTATTTTCAGGGTAAAAAAGTGAGTGTTATACGCCAATAAATACAGTATATAGAATCAATTGTTTGTTCCGCAGCCGTGTGGGCTCTATGCCTGTAAAGTGTGGGCTTTGATCAATAAAATCTCTGATATTTAACACTAGGATTTGACTGGGAGCATCACTTGGATTGCATCACGATCAGCATGTCAGAGAAGGCTCTACTGCTGCTAAGCAATGTGCAGGGAGCTCAACTGTCTACAACCAATAGAGATGGGCTCGGGTGTGTTTGAAATCCCACATGCCCAATCCCACCAGGAAGCCAACACCCCACAGTGCTAATCACAGGCAGTAAGACATTTCCTGATCTGTGCAGCAGCGGACCGGGAAATGTCTCACTGCCTGTGATTAGCGCTGTGCAGTGTGGGCTTCCTGGCAGGCTCTGGCATGTGGAATTTTGAACATGCCCAGCCCATCTCTAACAACAAATTGTGCTGGCCCTCCTGTACATCAGCCCCATAAAGTAACCAGCTCTGGGTTCCAATGTGCTGCCGCCGCTGCCCTAGAGACAGAGACGAGCGCTGTGAATAGCCGGGACAGGACAGCAACTCTGGTTATTCCAGCACTGGTCCACACTGGGAGGATGGGGGAATTGGATCATTTCTTTTTTTTTTTTTCATTCAACCTAATATGAATGAAAAATAGTGATCAATGTATGTGCTGCCTAAGAGCTAAGACCAGCCATAGACAGTTTAAATCTCAGCTGGTTCAGCAGGAACTGGCTGAGATTTGAACCATTAATGAGCAGATTCTCTTATGATTATCACTAGTGGTTGCTGTATAGCCACTAGTGATAATCACTGTTTGTCGGGAGAATACAATTGCTGGGCAGGAGGGATATTCCCCTGTCAGCACTGTCTGTGTTGATGGGGAATCATGCAAGTTTCTTTCCTGCAATCTGTGGATGTAGGAAAGAAATTTGCACTGTATATTACCTGCCTAACTGAAAGTGAAAGTGTAACAGAATGGCCCATGACACCCAGAGACTTTTGAAGGATGGGGGTACTCCTGTGCCAGCGTCACCAATGACTCTTGGGTCTAGAGTCATCCTGTGCCCCTTTTGGGCATAGGGTGACTGAGAAATGATAATGATAAATTACATGCGATGGGACATTACTGATAATTCATGTTTTGCAGGATATCTTGAAATATTACAAGTTGATAAAGTCTGACTCCGACAGGTCAATTCAATGTGGGGACACATGCTTTTGATGTGTTAATTGAGTCTGTTCCTAGACATTCCATTGTGTGATGCTAATACTGTTTTGTGTCCATTGTGCTAATTAGGTCTGCTCCTAAGACCTGTTCATTGTGTATGCTAATGACACTGTTAAGATGTGGAATGTGACTTGTCAAGCTGTAGTAATTAACCCCTCTAAATGCGAAGCCAGACCGTCTGGGTAATGAGTAGTAATTAACTCATCGGAATGTCATTATCTAAAAGAATGTGTATGAAGCCCCCCATTGTGTGATGTGTGGGTGGAGTGTGTCTTTGTCCCTGTGATTAACTGTAACATGCTTGTACTGTATATAAGAAAGCTATGTTACCATTAAATGATTCATTCATTCATTCATTTTGGAACCAGTACCAGAGCTTGTGTTGTCTTGGTTATTCTGGGAAATGAAATGGGTCGAGTCTGATGTCTGTCGGAATGTCGGATAAGCTGTAGTGGGGCGATGGAATGGAATATCGGTGGTGACCGTTACAGAAAGTAAATTGTGAATGTCTTGAAAGAACAGGAGAGGGGGGTGGAGACAGATGGGGGAGAGAAGGGATGGAGATAATGCAGTTCAGTGATTACAGTGTACTGCAGTCTGCAGTGCACACACTTACCCATGGTCCAGGCTAGAATCTCAGGCATCATTCACACACATGCTGCTGATTTTCATATTTCCTGCCCACACATCCCCTCTCTTCAGATACAGCACACCGGGATAGTGTGGGCGGGACTGAAAGGAGGAGGAGGAGGAGCTGTATTCCTCCCTGCTCGTATGTGAGGAGAGTGGGGGAGGAGGTGGCTGGACTCGCTGGGCTTTAAAAGAGTGTCATAGACTGACACTCGGCTCAGCTTGCAGTCACCACTCTCGGAATTTACAGGCTGGTTCTCCTGTCCTAAGGAAGGGAGAAATCAGTCACTCGCTCTTCTCCGTGCCTCTCAGGAGAGACTGTTACTCCAGCGGCGGCCCGAGCAAAATAAAAAAATGGGGGGGGGCACATGGTGGGGCACAGCATAATGTTGGGGGGGTCAGGCCCCCCTCTTCCCCCCCTAGAGTCGCCATTGCCCCCTATACACACTGTCCCCCCACCCCATATACACTGACCCTCTGTATACACTGACTCTTTTTCCCTGTACACACTGCTCCCACTCCTTTTTGAAACTATCCCACTCCCTGTACACACTGCCCGCCTGTCATAAATGCCTCTTGCAGCCTATCAGCGGCCTGTATTTATGTATGACTGTACACAGTACGGGGGGGCAGGAGGGCACAGTGCAGAGGGGTTGGGGGACACAGTAAAGGGTCAGGTTTGTATAGTATAGGGTGTAGTAATGTATAGTGTCATGTTTGAGTAGTATAGGGTGGTAGAGTGGCAGGTTTGGGTAGTATAGGGTGGTATAGTGGCAGGTTTGGGTAGTATAGTGGAAGGTTTGGGTAGTATAGGGTGGTATAGTGGGAGGTTTGGGTAGTATAGGGTGGTATAGTGGAAGGTTTTGGTAGTATGGGTTTTATAGTGGAAGGTTTGGGTAGTATAGGGTGGTATAGTGGCAGGTTTGGGTAATACAGGGTGGTAAAGTAAAAGGTTTGGGTAGTATAGGACATTATAGTAGCAGGTATGGGTAATATAGGGTGGTATAGTGGCAGATGTGGGTAGTATATTTTTTTTGCCATGAGGAGGAGCATTTTTCAAACATCCTGGGTCTTCTAGCTTTAGGATAATCATCCACACAGGACAGCGGGTGCTCTATGACTGTGTCACAGTGTATCACGTGGCTGTTGGGTGCTGCCTTCCTTCATTTATAGCTGTATTGTGTGTTACAGATTGTACCCCACACTACATCCACAGCAAAGTCAGCACCAGCCATGTGACACACTGTGACAAAGCCGCAGAGCACTCGCTGTCCTGTGTGGATGATTATCCTAAAACTATAAGATGTTAGAAGGCACTGTGAGGACTTGGATGATTCTTTTAGGATATCACAACGGGTGGGACCCCTCACTCACTGTGTGCTGCTCAGTACCTGCCGCGTTTCCCGCTGCCACCGTCGCTCCGCTTGTATTCGTTTTACTGCCCTCTCTCTGTCAGCTCTCTCACTTCAGTCCTGGCGCCTGAAAGAGCAGAGCAACCGCAGAACTTTACAGATCACTCCGCCAAACACTGACATCAGGGAAGAAAGATGGCAGTCGGTAGGGCCGGATTAAGAGCATTAAGGGCCTGGTGCTGAGAATTTTGGTGGGCATTTTTATGAAAATAAATAAAATGAAAACACATTTTTTTTGTTAAAACAATTCAAATTAAAGAGAGAGAGAGAGAGAGGGAGTGAGAAAAGGGGGAATAGAGGAAGGGTGAAAGAGAGAGAGGGGAGAGAGAGGGAGACTGTGGGGGGGGGGGGTAATGGCATAGTACATTACATGGGGGGGTAATAGCATAGTACATTACATGGGGGTAATAGCATAGTACATTACATGGGGGTAATAGCATAGTACATTACATGGGTGGTACAGCAAAGTATGTTACATGGGGGGGGGGGGGGGGCAAAGCACAGTACATTAGATGGTAAGCACAGCACATTACATGGTGGGCAAAGCACATCACAATAAATGGTGGGCACAACACATGACAGTGGACACTGCACAGCACATTCATTGAGCATGGCACAGCACATTGCATGGTGGGCACAGGACATTACTCAGTTGGCATTGCACAATACAACACATAACGTGGTGGGCACAGCACATGACATGGTTGGTACTGCACAACACAGCACATTACCTTATGCGCAAAACACAGCACATGCACACAGTGAGCACAGCACATTACCTGGTGGGCACTGCACATTACATTATATGGTGGGCACAGCATATTATATAGTGGGTACTGAACATAACATTTTGGGCACTGCACAACACCACATGACATGGTGTACACTGCATGGCACAGCACATGACATAGTAGGCACAGCACATGACATAGTGGGCACAAGAAAGCACATTACAAGGGGGGGTGTCCCCTAGCAAAATCATTACACCCACCCAGGTCAGTTTCTACACAATCCTCCCTCCCTAATAAGTTTACTAATCTCATCAGCACGATAGATGTCCTTCCTCCCGGGCTCCTGCAAGCTAGGATGACCTCAGCCCCCCTCCCCCAGACATCTGCCTGCAGCTCCCAGACACTAAGGATCTGTGTGAGGGGAGCAGATCCTGTGATAGGAGACAGGCCTAGGCTGAGACAGGACTTGGCTGCAGCGGCTGACACTTCTGCTCCATGTGTGCACGGAGGGCTCCACTTCTCTTCCTCCAGGACAGCACACAGATAACCAATGCCATGGACCTATATTGAGGGAGGAGCTTGGAGCCGAACTCTAGAGCCCTGCAGCCAGGAACTCTAGAGCATGCAGCTGGGCACAGGATGGTGTACCTCTGCCCGAAAATGAAAAAATAGGCCCTCAGCCCCCAGATGGGGCCCAGAAAATATATTAATTCACCCCCTAAGAAAGAAGGAGCAGTACATGTCTACAAGAGGACAGTAAATGTGCAGGGGTCCCTGGGCAGCTGGGGCCCCTGGTCCGTGCCCAAGTGTGCCCGCTCATTAAGACCGCCCTGACTGGGACACTCCCGCACACTACCCAAACTCACTCGCTTGCAAAGGGTACTGATGAAAAGGTTAGCTCTTGACTATGGATGGGACTTTCCTTATGTGCCAGAAGCAACCATGGAGGAGATTGAGGCAAACCACGAGTTGTCCTGGCAAGGATGACAAAGTATATTTTATTACCACCCTTGATGATCAAGGAAGATCCCTGACCCTGCTGGATACCCGGTTTGGTTTGTGAAGGACTGGCAGGACCTGTTTGTTTTTTGTTTTTTTCCTCTTAAAGAAGTTCCATGAAGGAGCTACATTTTTCCTCACTTGCTGGAGATTTTTGAACTCGGGGGAGGAACTAGTCAGTTAGAACAGGGCCTCTGAGGACTCTGTGATCAAGAATGTGTTTTGCCCAAGGATTTGTGCAACCCTTTGGATAATGATTTCTGCCACTAGGTGGCAGTGGTCAATTATGCTAGGGAAGGACTCTTTAAGCCTAGCTATTGCTCTTCATATATTCTTTAGAAGGAAGAAAAAAAGCTCCACCATCAAGGAGGTGCAGCTTTGCTCTGTCATAAAATGTACATAATATTTAGAGTAGGATTATTATGTGTGTGTTTGTTTTTTGTTTTTTTGTTTTCTTTTCTTTTCTTTTAGGTCAAGTTGATCTTCTATCAAGACTGCCAGAGAATGGGCGGGGAAGATAGACAGGAATGGAAATTTTATTTTTGTCGTAATGTGATAATGTATATTGTGTTCCTATTTTCTTCTCTTCCCATCTAATTTTAAGGTTCAGGTGTTGGCGCTCAGGATTAAGACGCCATTGTTCCCGACACTGGGGACAGTGTCTAAATTTAGTGGGGGGAGTGTGTAGCACCCTGCTCCTGTTGAACAGGCGCTGCTGTAACTTTAGTAGGGGTCTGAGCTGTTATTTGGCTCAGACAAATGTGATTGAGGGCAATTTAGCCTCTGTTCCAGCCATGGCTGTGCTGGGAGCACCCACCATTGCTTGCCTGGGGGTGTTATTACCACCCCAGGCCAAGGGTGGCAGCAGCAAAGTCAGGGTGTATTGAGCAGTGAATCAGTGGGAGTGGTCATCTCGCTGTGCATGCTGCTTCGTTGGTCTGGGGTCTGTGTTTCGCCTGGTAGGCCCAGTAGTCAGACTGGGGCCTGCATTTGCAAAAGGTGATCCTGTGCTGTCCGTCCTGTGGGAAGAAACCACTTGATGAAGGAAGCCATAGGAGGACCTATCCTGGAGAGGACCATGCCAGAAGCTGGTATCTTGGGAGAAGGCCTGGAAACTTCATCCAAGGATGCACCACACACTGAGAGGCTTGACACGGGTCGCCTGTCGGATCCAAAGTTCTACCAAGGTTAAGCTGGAGAAATTTGGGTGCTGAATCCTTTGGCATGGGATTCTGGACCAAAAGTGTCTCCTCATAAAGGAAGGTCTGTGGCAGAGACTGTACTTTATTCCGTGCGCCATTCCGGCTGCTAGGTCAGTGAGAGGGATCTTTCCGGGTGAGCAATACCCACTCTGGCTAGAGTGGTGACGAGACAGTTTGCTGGAAGCAGGAGTGTTTCCTTTTTGTGATTATACACTGAACCTGCCTACCTACTTACCCTTCCACTCTTCCAACTTCTTTTCTACCAAGTTCTACAAATAAATCTCAGAAAAAGAAGTGCATTGTGTGGACATTGGAATTCCTCAGACTCTCCATTTCCCCTGGACAGCGAGAAGATAGAGGTAACGTGTCACCCAAAAATACTCAACAGCTCCTCCGGGGGTAGTGCTACATTAAAAAAATAATTTTAGGCCTGAAGATTATATAAAACCCCCAAACAGTATACAGTATATTTTCTGAAAGCAGAGACCCTGGAGAAACAATGGGCCGGATTCAGTAACAATTGCGCTTTTTTTACAGAGGCGCAGGCAAATTTTTTTGCGCTGCCCTTGATTCACGGAGCAGAAGCTCTGTAAATTGCGCGGGCGCGCCGGCAAAATGCCCGGCGTAAGCGCGCGCAATTTAAATGATCCCGTAGGGGGCGGGAATCATTTAAATTAGGCGCGTTCCCGCGCCGATTGTAGAGCGCATGCTCCGTCTGGAAACTTTCCCGACGTGCATTGCGCCAAATGACGTCGCAAGGACGTCATTTGCTTCAAAGTGAACGTGAATGGCGTCCAGCGCCATTCACGATTCACTTACGCAAACTACGTAAATTTCAAATTTCGCGACGCGGGAACGACGGGTATACGTAACATTGGCTGCCCCTGCTAATAGCAGGGGCAGCCTTACGCAAAAAGCGCCGTACGGAAACAACGTAAATTGCGTACGCAGGGCTCGCGCAACGTTGTGAATCGGTGTTAGTATGCAATTTGCATACTATACGCTGAGCACAACGGGGACCCCACCTAGCGGCCATCGCAAGATAGCAGCCTAAGATATGCGGGCATAAGAGCCTTATGCCGCGCAAATCTTAGGCTGCAGTCGGCGTAACGAGGTTCCTGAATCAGGAGCATTCGTTACGCCGGGGCAAGTAAGCAATTGCGCTGTGTAACCTATGGTTACACAGGCGCAATTGCTTCTTGAATCCAGGCCAATGCTTATAGTATCATCTTTTCCTTTCACATGATATTAGTGCAATGGTTTACCAAACCAAATTTTAGGGCATACAAATGTAATATATTGCCCACTTATTTGGAAAATGTAAAAGATGAGGTTGCACTGAATAACTATATAGCCAGTAGGGATGGGCGAATGGTTCGGGCCCGAGCATAAGTTTGGGCCAAACTTTTGTTGTTCGGTCATTTAGCGACTTTATTATGACTGTTATCATGGCTTTATCCAATCATGGCTCATTCCCACCCCACAGTATAAAAAGTATTCTTTCAATGGCAGCCATTTTCAGTGTGATTTTGGCGTGGAGAGAGATAGAACAGGGCTCTGTTCAGTGCTATGAGTTAGTTAGTGTGCTATACTGCAATATTTTGCTTAACCACTTCCATACAAGGCACTTATACACCTTCCCGCCCAGACCAATTTTTAGCTTTCAGCGCTGTTGCACTTTGAATGACAATTGCGCGGTCGTGCTACACTGTACCCAAACAAAATTTTTATCATTTTGTTCCCACAAATAGAGCTTTCTTTTGGTGGTATTTGATCACCTCTGGGATTTTTATTTTCTGCAAAAAAAAAAAAAAATGACTGAAAATTTAGAAAAAAATTAAGTTTTTTTGTTTTAGTTAAAAAACATTGTAACTAAGTATGTTTTCTCCTTCAAGACGGGCACTAATGGTACTGCACTGACGGGAACTGATAAGGCGGCACTGATGGGCACCGATGAGTTGGCATTGATGTGGTGGCATTGATGGGCACTGATGATGGACACTAATATGCAGCACTGATAGGCAGCATGGATGGGCACTGATAGGCTGCACGGATGGGCACGGATAGGTGGCATGGATGGGCACGAATAGACAACACGGATGGGCACGGATAGGCAGCAAGTATGGGCACAGATAGGCAGCATGGATGGGCACGGATAGGCGGCATGGATGGGCACTGATAGGCGGCATGGATGGGCACTGATAGGTGGCATGGATGGGCATAGATGGGCACTGATAGGTGGCACTAATGTACGTGTTGTACTAATGGATGCCAATCAGTGCCAAACAATGCCTGCCAATCAGTGATGATCATTGTGGGCACTGATTGGCATCCATTATTTGTAAATTCCTCCCTGGTGATCTAGGGTGGCATACCTGTGGTGGGCATCCCTGTTGGTCTAGTGGCACCCCTGTTGGTACAGTATGGGCATCCTCGGGGGGGGGGCTGTGCTGATAATCATTCAGCACGAACCCCCCTGTCAGAGGAGCAGCCGGTCGGCTCTCCTCTACTCACATCTGACAGACGCGAGTGAGGAAAAGCCGATTACTGGCTTTTCCTGTTTACATCGTGATCAGCCGTGATTGGACACGGATGATCACATTATAAAGTGTCTCCGCCAGAGACTCTTTACCTAGATCTGTGTTGCGGGGTGTCAGATTGATAACCTGCAACAACGATCGCCGCGATGCGCGCCCCCGGGGGCATGCAACGGCTCAATATCCTGAGGATGTCATATGACATCCACTCAGGATATTGAAACCACTATGCCGACGTCTTTTTGCATAAGGCGGGCGGCAATTGGTAAATTGTCAATTTAGAATATTAGTTTAGTGTCAGTCTAAGGATAGTGTGAGTGTAATGAGGAGGACCATCATTCAGCTTTGCATAGTGTGCAGCTAGAGTAGGCACAGTTTGGATAGTTTCCCTGTAGTGTTGTGAGACCTTGTCAGTAATATTGACATTAGTGTATAGCTAGAGTAGGAACAGTTCAGATAGCGTCAGTGTAATGACGGTTGAACACCGTCTATTTGATTGCGTTACTGCCAGTTTAACGCCATTTACTTCTGTGTGCGTTACTGCCAGTTTAACGCCATATAGTTTTGTGTGTGTTACTGCCAGTTTAACACCATATAGTTTTGCGTGCGTTACTGCCAGTTTAACACCATATAGTTTTGTGTGCGTTACTGCCAGTTTAACGCTATATCATTTTGTGTGCACTACTGCCAGTTTAATGCCATATAATTTTGCATCACTGTACGTTTGGCGCATTATATTGCAGTATATTATAGTGTATTCATGGAGTATGTCTGTAAAGTGTGATTACTCAAATTAAAGTCCACCAAACACCTCTTTCCATTGATTAAAGTGCATCTACGTACAAAATTCAACTTCTTCTTTACGCTTGCTTATAAGCACTGCCCCCTCCCTCCCAATAGTGTCTGGGAAGGGGGCCAGCAACAAATGTGTCCACATGCAAAGGTGGGTGGATGTGGTGGTCAGTCCTCAGGCAGGGCATCATTTCCTCTGTTTAGTGAGTTTGCCCGTGCTATCCAGCCACAGCATGCAGAGGAGGTGGTGGACTGGCTTACTAAACCTCCCTCATCCTCCTCATCCTCTGTCACACAAGCAGAGACAAGTGTGCAGTCCCATGTAGTTGCCAGAGTGGATAAACCTGAATCCTTGCCCACATCTATTCCTGCCATAGCCCTAAAATCAGCAATTGAGGAGTCAGCTGATTTATTTGACCACAGCGTCAGCCACTTGCGCCTTGTAGATACAAAGTGTCATTTCTTCAGTGTTGTCACATGAAAAGATAGAAGAAAATATTTACAAAAATGTGAGGGGTGTACTAACTTTTGTGAGATACTGTATATGAGCCAGTGTTCATGGAATATAGTATTAATATTAAAGGGCAGCATGCTAAACATGTGAGGGTTATGTTTAAATTGATGGATGTTGGTTTCATAAAGGGCCAGAGTCATGTGACTGGACATGTGACATATTAAGCACATTAGATCTAGTGTGTGTCTGGTCTTAATGGTCCCGGAAGGGACAGACAGGGTTAGAGTAGGATTAGCACAATGTAACAGCATAATGAGATGGAGTTGTGTGTATATGTATATATATATATATATATATATATATATATATATATATATATATATATATATATATATATATATATATATATATATATATATATATATATATATGAGTACCTGTCCTTACATACATTTATGGGAGGTAGATTTCAACCAATGTTACTTTGTTGGGTGATGAAGGAAGTCAAGTACATTTGATGTAAGAGGGCACAACAGTTTTTTCCATCACATAGGGCACAAAAAGTCCCCTATGTAATGTATTTTTTGTGACAGGTTCTCTTTATTGAGATATGCAGGATCTAAAAGACCCCAATGTCTCCCCTGTGCTCCACTAAATGTTTTGCAATGCAGATCCAATTGAAAAACATTATTTTCCAGCTGAGCGAGCCCGGGGCACCGAGAGCTTGACCCGGAAGTGACGTCAAAGATGTCGCTTTCTGGGTCACAAGAAGAAGGGGAGGAGAGTGGATGTGTGTCCGCTCTTCTCCTTCCCCTCCAGAAACCAGCACCCTCCATGGAGCTCTCGGGCCTGCAGATGGGCAAGCAGAGCCTGGTAAGCATGACGGGGCATGGCAGTGCTGGTACCGAGGGTGTGTGAGAGCGATCCGTCAACAGTGGCACCACCTGAATGCCAGGAGGCTACCTGTCAGTTTCACACACAGTCCCAGCGGCTGCAGACACCGGATTGTGTGCAAAACCTCCCGCTGTCAGGTGTGTATGAAAAACAGACCAGGCGGCAAAAGGGTTAAGTGCCTCTTCTCCAGAGTAAATACCTGTAATCTATCAGTCCTCATAGCTGAGTTCCTCTGTCCTTCTTAGACATGTGCATTTTGTTTCATTACGAATTCGAATTCGGACAAATTTTTCATTGTTCGGACATTTGGATGCATCCAAATTTCCGAATGACAAAATTAATGAATTTAAACAAATTCGAAAAAACGCGAACAAAATTCGAATTCGAAAAAAATTTGAATCGGATTCGAAAACAAATTCTATTCTAATCGAATTTGAAAACAATTCGAATCGAAAACAAATTCGAATGAAAATTGAAAGCAAATTTGAATCAAAATCTAAAAAATATAAATCGATTTCTAAAAAAGAATACAATAAAATAGAATATAAAATAATAAAGAATGAAAATCAAAGAATAGTAAAGAACAGAATAGAATTTAATAGAATGTAATCAAATACAATAATACAAATACATACAATCAAATTCGGTTGAAATAATTTCAAATCCGGTGGAAATAATTTCAAATCTGGTTGAAGTAATTTCAAATTCGGCTGAAATAATTTTAAATTCGGTTGAAATATTTTCCAATCCGGTTGAAATATCATCGAATTTGGTTGAAATATTAACGATAGTGGATGAAATATCATTGAATTCTGTTTAAATATTTTCGAATCCGATCAAAATATGATCGACTTCGAATCCGGTAGAAATATTATCGAATCCGGTAGAAATGTTTTCGAATTCGACTGGGTTTTTTCGAATTCGGTCGAAAACGATCGGATTCGACCGGGTTTTTCGAATTCGGTTGAAAACGATCGAATTCGGCCAGGTTTTTTCAAATTCGGTCGAAAACGATCAAATTCCGAAAACGAATTTAACGAATCTAACTTAACAAAATTAATTAAATAACGAATTAAAACGAAACAAAACAAATTTTTTCCTTTTGCACATGTCTAGTCCTCCTTGTTACTTTTGTTGCCATTTGCTGAACTCTTTCTAATTCATCGACATCTTTCCTGAGGATTAGTGACCAAAACTGAACTGTATATCCAAGATGAGGCTGAGCCAGTGTATTGTAAAGGGGAAGAATTATTTATTTATCTGGAGCGTTCACATTCACAAAGCAAATTGTTTATAAATAGTCCCAAAAAAAAAAATGTATCTGATTATAAATGCTCAGCAAAATCTATCCTGCGGAGGGCTTGGGACCAAGGGGACATAGACTTTGACGGAGCGCATATACAGATACTGCCTGACCTGTCCAGAGCCACCTTGCAGAGGTGCGCAATGCTGAAGCCGGTCCTGGAACTAGCGAGGAGACGAGGATGCACCTACCGGTGGGGTTACCCCCTGGCTGTGATCTTCCGCACGGAGCGGGCTTCGTTTACTCTGCGGGTGCCTGCAGAACTTCCAGCGCTGTTCACCTTCCTGGAAGCAGATCCGGTCCTGGTTCCTAACTGGCTGATGAAGATCCCAAAACCATCGGGCCGTCCGGGCCCATCCGCGGGCAGCTCTAACCAACCGCTCAACCATGGGTCACGTGAGTCATAAACACACTCGTTTAACCTCTGGCCAGTTTGCACTTTTTTGAGTTGTTTAAACCTCCCTCCCAGGAGCACTGTTGCCGAAGCTGTTTTGTGGTTTGACTGTTTTTAGCTGTTTGGCCCCTTATCAGCCCCCGGTGAGCCAACACCGCAGAGGAGTCTCTCCTGCCCCCGTCTTACTATTCGACGGAGACCTGGTGGTGTTGCCCCCCCTTTTTTCTTCTACATGATGCAGATATCTATCTATCTCCCTCCTCCCTGTGACTTGCCCTGTAACTGAGCGACCACCTGAACGTTTTTTGCCCTCCTATGTGGTCCAGGCTGAGACACTCCTGCGGCCACTGACTTTCCGGATTATGCCCAGTGCTGCCGAGGTTAGGTGAGGAACATACAAAAGGGGAGCCTCACTTGCGAATCCCCGGATCCTGAGGCCAGCAGGGATCCCGCAGGACTCCGGTACCGGGGGTGTGGGTGGTGGGGGTGAGCCGGAGGGGCAGGGGGACTTCGGGGGGCTGGCTTATGTTTATGTTTCTTTCTGTTTTTTGTTTCAATCCTGTTGGCGTCTGGGTGGGGGGGTTCGGGTGGGGGGTGGTGGGGGATTTAGTTGGGGATGTGGCTCGGGGGAGGGGGGAGGTGGCTAACTGCTATATGTTTTTTTTTTATGTTTTGATTGTGATAGTCAGTTGGCCTAGTTCTACTTTTAGAATGTAATGCACTGTGCCATAGGTAGATATTGATAATGCTATGTGTGCCTTAAGAATCCTGTGTCCTTCTACATGTTATATAGAGCATACGTCCGATGCGCACTGCATTTAGTGTTTTGTCGGACGCCTGTTACATGCCCAGGTTTTTCATAAGCAGCAAATTGGTCGGCGGGGTTGACGAGGGTTTGGGAGCCCCCTACTGGCTCTTGCTAACTCACCCCCCGCACTAGGACGACGCTCATCTTCCGGAATACATCCGGAGAGCGTTACAGCAAGATTTTGCTAACAAACAGGTAGGAAGGCTGCTGCTCCAGGTGAGCACACTAGAACAATCAATGTCCACTCAGGAACCAATGGGTGCCGGCAATGCACGGGATATGCAAAAGAAGAAAGATATGGACAGCCGCACTCCAATTTCTTAAAAAAGACGTGCCCTTTATTGGGTAAAGGAAAAATGCACTACAAGTATCAGCACACAGTGGGAAAAACAGCTGGCGAGTTTCGCATTGGATATCCTTTACCCAATAAAGGGCACGTCTTTTTTAAGAAATTGGAGTGCGGCTGTCCATATAAGATTTTGCTAACAGCTTAGGAATCCAGCTTGGCTGGTCAGTGGCTACTAGGGGAGTCCCCTGGGCTCCCACAGTGGTCACTGTCTTTACCCCCTCTGGGGCCACCTTTTCTACAGAGAGACACCTCGCCCCTCTGCTCTCTTTTTCTTTTTCCCTATAACCTCGCCCCCCCCCTTCCTTTCACTGTTCTTTCTTTCTTTTTCCCTATAACCCCGCCCCTTTCTTTCACTTTGATTTTCTGTTCTCACTGTTTCCCGCAGGCATGGACGAACTCACCATAGTCACACTTAATGCGAAAGGACTCAACGTCCCAGAGAAGCGTTGCATGCTACTTAATGACATGAGGCGCGTGGCTGCGGATGTGGTACTACTACAGGAAACGCATTTCCGCAACAACAAATTCCCCGTCCTACAGAATAGGTTCTACCCGACAGTCTATCATTCTACTTATTCGGAGGCCAAATCCAGAGGGACCTCCATCCTGATTTCGGCACGGATCCCCTGGACCCTGATAGCTGTAAAATCAGATGCGTTGGGCAGGTTTTTGTTTGTCAAGGGCCTGATAGGCGACGTGAAGGTAACTATAGCCAATCTCTACGCCCCAAATTGCCAACAAGATACTTTCATTAGGAGACATCTGAACATGCTTAGGGGGTTTACCGAGGGACAGCTAATAGTGGGAGGTGACCTGAATGTGCCCCTGCTCCCCACGGAGGACACCTCTTCGGGGACGTCTTCCATTTCCAGAGGCCCACGCAAGACTATACACTCGGCCCTACATGACTCACGACTGGTGGACGCTTGGCGCAGATTTCATCCCGGCGAACGGGACTACACCTTTTACTCCCGCCCTCATCAAACGTATACCCGAATAGATTATTTATTTTTTTTTTATTGTTTATTTATTGAATATTTCAAAAAGAAGAAACATTATACAGATTCATATAGAACTTTCAACAGAAGGGATACATTCCCAATGAGAGATAAATAATCATAACATGGCACGTGTAAACAGGGGTAATAGAAAATGTCAAATGATTTTCAGGCAATGGAAATGCAAGCCAACATTGGGGAATAGCCCGTTTGGCCGCTAGTAGAATAAAGGCCATCAATTTCCTAAGGGTTTTAGGTGTTTTTGGAAGGGGTAATCCCAGGAGAAGGTATAAAGGATGTAGAGGGATAGGAATACCTAGAACTTTTCCCAAAAGGGCATGTATTTTAGACCAATAGGGTGTAATCATTGGGCACTCCCAAAATGTGTGATAGTGGGTGCCTAGGGAAGAACCACATCTCCAACATTGTCCAGAAGGTGTCAGCTTCCTTGCCAATAAAAATTCCGGGGTCCTATACCAAAACATTAGTATTTTATAGGCAGTTTCCTTCTGGGCTACACATCTAGATACTTTGGAAGTAGCCTCCCTAATATTCCTCCATTCAGGTAAAGAAATGGGTCTGTTCAAAACATGAGACCATTTCCGCATGTAAGAATGAGTGTGCTCCGTGATCTGAGGGGTATCATGTAAAATCTTATAAATGGTGGATATTAGGTGAGGTTCATAAGGGCATCTGAAGCATAACAGTTCAAATTCCGTGGGCATAATTAAAGTCAAATGTGGGACTCTAGTGGAAATGAAATGTCTGATTTGTAAAAAGGAGTTGAAGAGATTTTTCGGGAGTTTGTATTTTGATTGCAGCTCAGAAAAAGTAAGAAATTTACGTGTCACTGGGTGTACAAGATGGCGTAGTTGAAACACACCAGCTTTTGTCCAGGGTAACATGGCGTCGTAGGACAGGCTATCAGGGATTTCTGGGTTAAAGATAATATTCACTAAAGGAGAGCATGGGGATGAGAGGGGGCACTTCCCAGAACATCTTTTCCAGATTGAAAGTGTGAACAGCATTGGGTTTAAACAGACCTTACGCAGCTGAGAGATATACTTGTCAGAGGAAGACCACAACATGCAACAGGGGTGGGCGGGAACTGTAATGCTCATCTCTATCTCTGACCACCTATTAGGTTCATATCTGGACGTCCAAGAGGCTATAGCTCTCAGATGTGTGGCATAATAATACTTGATTATATCGGGTGCTCCCAAACCCCCCCTAGCGCGAGTTGTAAGAAGAACTGTGCTAGCTATCCTATGGGACGTGTTATTCCATATGAAGTTCAGGAAATTTTGTTGGAGTAATTTCAGTTGGGACATTGGGATCATTACTGATAGTGTCTCAAAAAGGTAGAGGAGCTTAGGCATTACTGTCATTTTGAGGACATTTATCCTCCCAAGAAGGGACAGGGGGAGCTTCGGCCATGGCTTAAGCAATCTATTAATTTCTGTGAACAGAGGAGGGAAGTTAGCCTGAAAAAGTGTAGAATAAGAGGGTGTTAGGTGAACTCCAAGGTATTTGAGCGATTGAGGGCACCATCGGCATTTAAAGTTTCCTTTTAGGGTCGAGAGTGTTTCTGTCGGAACATTTACAGGGAGGGCTTCAGTCTTGGTCGAGTTAATTTTGAAACCTGAAATACTGCCAAATTGATTCAGAGTGGCGTGGAGCAGGGGGAGTGAAATATGGGGATGAGTGAGTGTTAATAAAATATCATCGGCAAACAGAGACAGCTTGTATTCCTGATGTCTCAACGGCACCCCCTTATGTCTGAATGAGAACGAATGGCTTCAGCCAAGGGCTCTAGACTGAGGACAAAGAGTAGGGGGGACAAGGGGCATCCCTGTCGAGTACCATTGCTCAGGGAAAATGGCGAGGAGACATAAGAAGCTAACTGGACCTGAGAGGTGGGCGTGGAGTATAGCGCTTTCAGGGCTTGCATAAAGGGACCAGTGAAGCCATATCTGGATAGGATAGCGAACATGAATGACCAATTCAGGCGGTCAAAGGCTTTCTGGGCATCTAAACTGAGTACCACAGCAGGCTTCTTTGTCTTAGTTATAAAATCAATAAGATCAATAGTACGCCTAGTGTTGTCTCCTGCATGTCTAGTGGGAACAAGCCCTACCTGGTCCCTATGAATGAGTGAGGGAAGGAGTAGAGACAATCTGTTAGCCAGAATTTTTGTAAAAATTTTATAGTCAGAATTTAGGAGGGCGATGGGGCGATAGTTATCCGGTAGTGATGGATCTTTGTCCGGTTTCGGGATGACAGTTATAAAGGCGTGTAGAAATCGGGAGTGGGGGATTGTCACAGACATCAGAGAGGCGAACAAGTTAACCATATGGGGCGTCAGGATCGAAAGGAAACTCTTATAGTAGGAATAGGGTAACCCATCAGGTCCAGGGGATTTGTGGGATGGAAGTTGACTTACAACCGCAGTGATTTCTTCAGCAGTGATATGAGTATTTAGTCCTGCACGATCTTCAGGGGATAGCGTAGGGAGATTCAGAGATTCTATGAAGGTATTAAATTTCACCGAAGACCCGTGACATGTTTTGGGGACAATATGTGGGACTACCATCAGGCTGTAACAGAAAGTCAGGGATGGAAGCTGTGGGTCTTGGCTTTAATTTTTGAACCAACATCCTATGGGGTTTGTTAGCATAATCATAGAACTTTTGCTTAGACCAAAGCAAAGATTTAGCATGCTTATTTGAGTCTAGAGACTTAATGCGGTTACGTAACGAAATCACCGTCCTAAGACGTGTCACTGTGGGAAAAGTGAGTAAAAGTTTTTCTGCTTTGGATAGGTCAGCCAAAAGGGATTTCCTCTGATGGTCTCGGTCGCGTTTAATACGGGAACCAGAGGGAATGCACTCCCCTCTGAAGAAAGCCTTATGGGCCTCCCACAAGGTGGATACCTCAGAGACCGAGCCCTCATTAAGTTCAAAGAATTCAGACAGTTTTTGTTATAGATGGAGGTGGACATCAGGTGTGGTGAGAAGGGATTCATTAAGATGCCAATGGCATTTCCTGGGCGTAGGTGTGGATAGGAGAAGGTCCAACATTATGGGAGCGTGGTCAGACCAAGTGATTGGGCTAATCTCTGAGTGGATCACATAAGTCAATAAGGGTGCTGAGACGAAAAAATGGTCCAGTCTTGTGTACAACCTGTGAGGGGGGGAGTAAAATGTGAATTGTTTAGCAGTAGGGTGTTTCACCCTCCAAGTGTCATAAAGATTATGGGCCCGTATCAGCTTTCGGAAGGAGGAAGAGTTCCTTTGAACCTGGGGGGGCGGGGCTTTTGAAAAGAGGGCAAATCTATCTTTAATTGGGGACATGCACAGGTTAAAGTCACCTCCAATGACCATAAAGGGTTGGGAAAAAGGTTGAAGTTTCTCAAAAAAATCCTCTAGAAACCCAATCTAACCTGAATTGGGCATGTATACATTGGCAAGGGAGAATGAAGAAGTATTATGGTGACTACAGTTCAGGAGAACATACCGACCCTGGGGATCTAAGTAGGAAGATTTGACACGGATGGTAGAAGAACGTCTCAATAGGATAGCCACCCCTGCCTTACCAGATGGGTCGGAGGCTACAAAAGCAGTGGGGAAGTGTTTAGAAGCAAACTTAAATGAACCCCCCTCTTTGAAATGTGTCTCCTGAATCATGATCACCTCTGCCCCAGAAGACCTGAACTCCCTCAACGCCAGCCAACGTTTACGGATGGAGCCCAGACCTTTAACATTACATGAAAATATACTGACAGCCATATCTAAACCGTATGAGCCGAGCACATATTACATTCATTAAACAGGAAAAATGTATACACCATGATGCATAAATCGTAAGAACCAAAACATTATGAACAATCAAATGACAATGAGATGAGAACAGAGATATATACCGGATTAACAAACATGGATCAAAAAGGGATCCAAGATGCAAAAAAAGAGCATGAAAAACAAAAAAAAAGGCAATAATAGGTAAATCCTGAGTAGGATCAAAAAGGATCCATATAGAAAAAAAAGAAAAAAGGACTAAGACAAAAACAAAAAGAACATACCAATTATATGGTGGGCCTGAGAGGTGTGAGCCTCTCAGGAGGTCATGGTCTTAATTCAAGACCATGTTGAGGGTGGGGCACGGTAGCCTGTAAGGGTAGTCACTGAGGCCCAGCACAATCCAAACATAATAGAGTTAGGTAAAAACAGGGAACTGTCAACATATTACTTTTGTATGGGTATGCAAGCAAAAAACGCATACGCGGAGCATTTTGGAGGCAAAGGGTCAGACTCCGAGCCCGGAGTCCCGAAGGGTATAGGACCGTAGGATGACCTACTTGGAAAGGTGAGGCATGGAGGGAAGCAGAAATTCAGTCTCAGGTGGAGCCCTTGGACGGTCCAGCTCTTTGGGGAGTAGTTGGGGCCTTTCGTGACCTCTGACGTACTGGGGTCCAGATCCTCCCAGGCGTAGAGAATGGTCGTGGAGCAGGGATCTGCATCTGCAAGTCCTCATCAGGTATAGGGGGGAGACCCAGGTTCCGGATAAAAGCCTTGCATTCCTGCAGATCTCTCATAGAATGTTGCGATCCATCTTTTGTAACAGATAGGCGGAATGGGAAGCCCCAACTGTATGGAACTTGATTCTGCTGCAAATGGGAGGTGACTGGGTGTAGGGCACGGTGTTTAGCCAATGCAATGGGCGACAGATTGTTGAAAATTTTAATTTTTGCCCCTTTAAAATAAACTCTTGACCTGTTGCGGGTAGCAATGGTTAAGGCTTCCATGCTTTCATAAAAATGGAAGCATACAATAATGTCTCTGGGGTTGGCACCTGTTGGAGGTTTAGGAGCCAGTGATCTGTGTGCTCTATCAAGGCGCCAGTCTGTGTCAGGAATGTGGGGTGCCAGAGTAACAAAAAGGGCGAGAAGGTAAGGTCGAATTTCCTTATCCGGAATGGACTCGGGGACCCCGCGGATGCATAGGTTCTGGCGGCGCTCCCTGTTTTCAAGATCTTCTTGTTGCATTTGTAATTTGAGACTATGTTTTTCAAATTAGCATTTTCTTCCTCTATGACATGAACATATTGTACCATGTCGTCAAATTTAGATTCCAAAGTATTTGTGCGTTCCCCCAACTGATCAATCTCACCCCTAAGTTCATGTGCCAACTTGCCCACTTCTTTAGTGATGTTTTGAGTGAGACTATGAAGCAAGGTCTGTAGTCTGGCATCCAACACCTCCACAGTAATTGGTGATGACATTGTGGGGGGTTCGTGTGGTCGTGGTTTGTGCGGGGGGTTTTCTACGAATAGAGAGGGGTCAACCAGCGGGAGGGCGTCTGCCGAGTCCACGGCAGTCGTTGTGGTATCTGAGATCGGAGACGATGATTTTCTAAGAAATCGATCCATAGGCTGGGAGAGCTGAAGTGTGGCCTGTGGAATGTGTTTCTGGTAGATATGCTGTTGATTCCCAATCTTACCCATATAACAATCGGAAAGTAGCTGCAAAGTTCCCAAAGCTGATGAGATGAGACGGCTCCCGGATCATTTAAAAGCTAATAATGCAGAGCGGGAGCAATGGATAGGCGGGCGAAAAGGTTGGGCCCTACATCTTAAGCGACTGCTATCCTACAAGCTAGGCGTGCTTCCCTCTATGGAGTATTGTGAACGGAGAGCACAGGGGGTCAGTGGGTAGCCTGTATGACCGTACAAGGAGCGAGTCAGGGCCGCAAAAGCAAAAAGAGGCCAGGGGTGTGTGAGTATTGTAGCTTGGGTAAAACAAGATGGCCAGTTTCCGTGAGTCACAACACCAATGCCCTAGCTAGGTATGTGCAAATAGGGCGTAAAATACCTTGTTGGGGACTACACACTGCCAGGTCAGGGCTCCATAGGAATAGG
The DNA here is from genome assembly GCF_905171775.1 of Rana temporaria. NCBI lineage: Eukaryota > Metazoa > Chordata > Amphibia > Anura > Ranidae > Rana > Rana temporaria. The sequence continues at coordinate 11,744,068 of NC_053489.1, read as the reverse complement.
CAGGGTCCAGAGAGTGTGTGGAGGTTGAACAGAAGGGGGGGGTACGAGGCCACCAGAACTAGGGCTGCAAGCTGTTGCGGACGGGGGACTGCTTAATGGCCCCGTCCGGGGTCTTAGGTCAACAAGTCAGGGTGCTCTCGGGGATTGATGGAGGTACAGTTCAGGTAAAGATAAAGAAAGGCCGCTGGGGTGTACCAAGATGGCCGCCGGAACTTACCAGAGCCTGCAGATACCTTCAGAGGGGCGACACAAATCAGACTGCGGGCTCCGGGTGGCATGCTGGGTATCCCCGATGGGTTTGTGGAGGAATAACCGGCCAGGGATCTGGGATTGAGGGCAGGAGTAGTGCTGGCCTAGCGACCTGGTGAAGCAAGATGGCCGCCGCATGTAGGCCCAAGCCGCGGTCTGGATTTGCGGATGGCCGGAGGATCCACGATCGCCGTACCGGGAAAGCGTCCCTGAGTATTCCACCTCCAAGGGAGCTGCTTCGGATGGGTCCAGAGGCGATCGCCGTTCTTCTCACGATCGCGATTGCAACACCTGAGCTCGGAGAGTCCCCAGGCTTCACAGGCCTCAAGATGGCGGCGGTATAGCAGTGGATGGTGCCGGCTGTAGCTCGTGTGGCAGAGCGATCCAGCGTCCTACAATCCTATTTCAGGTAGGGATCCACTCAGGGAAGACCCAGGAGTCAGGGTATAGGGGTTTGGAGGGTCAGTAAGCAATTGCCAACTTAGGATGGCAATGGATATAATCGGGCTTGGCGGTGCTCCTCCAGGACACGTCTTTCCCCATTCACGTCCAGCCACGCCCCCGAATCGATTATTTCTTGGTACCGCACGACCAGCTTCAGGTGATGAACCACACCGTAATTTGGCCCATTACCTGGTCTGACCACGCCCCCGTGACCATGCGTTACGCCCTGACTGACTTTCATAGAGGCCAAAGGAAGCCATGGAGGCTCAATGAGAGCCTGCTGCAGAACCCGGAGGTACTGGCAGAGGTGACAACAGAAATTCGACATTACTTCCAAACGAATACCACGGCAGACAGTGACAGGGGACTGGTCTGGGAAGTACACAAAGCGGTAATACGCAGTGTGCTAATCAAACATGGGGCTAGACTCAAACACCTACGGACAGAGCAACTGAATAAGTTGCTTACCAGGCTTCGTGAGTTGGAAACCGCACACAAACGGTCCCAGATCGGTACTCTTACTGCGGAACTAGACACAGTCCATGCTCAGATTACCGACTTGCTCACCTATAAAGCTAAATTACCCCCCGCATATCCCATAAAAAGATTTACGAGTCGGGAAACAAATGCGGTAGACTATTAGCGCAATCACTACGTTCCCAGAAACTAGCATCCTACATACCTTACATACACACCGCATCGGGACAGCAAGCTGGCCTCCCTAAACAGATTACAGAGGAATTTAAAAACTACTACGCAGCCCTTTACAACTTACCCAAGGCCCATACGTCCCCGAACTGTCTAGCAGATTATATTGCCACCTCCTCGATGCTGACTTTGACCGCAGAAATGCACGACCTATTGGAAACACCCATTACTTTACCTGAGGTCCTGCTGGCACTAGGAAACACCAAGCCGGGGTAGGCCCCGGGACCAGATGGCCTAACGGTCACTTACTACAAAACGCTACTTCCCTTACTGGGCGATCACTTGGTCGCTCTTTTTAACAACCTCGGAAAAGGGAGAAAATTTCATGACGCTACCCTCCAAGCCCAAATATCAGTCATCCCCAAAGACGGCAAGGACCCGTCTCAGTGCGGGAGCTACCGGCCGATTTCTCTACTCAATTCGGACCTCAAACTCTTTACCAAAATCATTGCCACCAGACTGCAAACACACCTCCCTCGACTGATCCACCTAGACAAAGTTGGTTTTGTCCCCACCAGGGAGGCCCGAGACAACACCACCAAGGTATTAAAATTATTATACTCGACCACCCTTACCAAGACGCCCAGTGTCTTTATAGGCACTGACGCGGAAAAAGCATTTGATCGCGTAAACTGGGACTTCATATTTTCGACGCTCCGACACGTGGGGATGGGCGAGAATATGCAGAGATGAATCGCGGCGGCCTATACATCACCGACGGCCAGGGTCAGGGCGAATGGCGTGATCTCAGACCCACTGACTATTACCAACGGGACGAGACAGGGATGTCCGCTGTCTCCCCTCCTCTTTGCGCTCTCTCTGGAACCCTTCCTGGGACATGTGAGGCAGAACCCGAATATTATGGGGATCTGGCTTGGCCCCTCTCAACATAAGGTTTCGGCTTACACAGACGACCTGCTCTTCTCCCTTTCCGACCCACTGACGTCCCTCCCAAACCTAATGCAAGAATTTGCGACTTATGGAGCACTCTCTAATTTAAAAATTAACTTTGCCAAATCTGAGGCCATGGGGGTAGGATTAACACCACCTCTGCTGACACACCTTCAGTCTAGTTTCACATTGAAGTGGACAAATACAGCTCTAAAGTACACACATACCCCCGACGCTCTTGAAATTATACGAACTTAATTTTCCCCCACTACTAAAAACGATAAAGTCCCTACTAACTATATGGAAGACGGGCCTGCATTCTTGGCTGGGACACTGCAACATCTTAAAGATGACGATACTGCCAAAACGTCTCTACCTAATGCAGGCCCTGCCTATACATATACCGACATTATAACAGGTGCAGTCAGTGTTCACAGATTTTGTCTGGGCCGGCAAGAGACCTCGCCTGGTGCATAAGTTGCTGGTCCTCCCGAAGCTGCGAGGCGGCCTGGCGCTACCGGATGTACGCGCCTACTATCATGCGGTACACCACGGGAGACTGATAGACTGGTGTCGACATCACAATATCAAACTCTGGACCCAGATAGAACAGGCCCAAAGCAAGATCCCCTTGAGAGGGTCCCCATGGTGTTACTCCTCATTGCCGGCGGACCTTAAACGACACCCACTGATAGGGACCTCCTCACGAGTTTGCTCCCGTCTCATACCCCAGGCATCGTGGTCCGCCCCGAACTCGCCTCTTTACCCCATATTGGAAATCCTCGATTTCTGCCTGGTGTGCGGGATGCGGTCTTTTGTGGTCTAAGCGAGGCTGGCCTACACCGAGCCTCCCACTTTAGTGCGGGGGGGGGGGGGGGCGTTGGAAAACAGTTTTCGGAGCTCACCTACTCCTTGGGTCAGTTTCGCCTAGACTTTCTTAGGGCCCAACAGCTGAGCCACTTTCTCAACACTTAGCCGCCCCCCGGACAATAGTGCCTGCCACTTACGGCGCTAGAGGAGCTCTGTTCCTCCACTGGGGTGGTGGGACATACGCTCTCACTGACCTATGACCTACTGATCACACCGCCACCTGACTTTGTGCCCCCGGGTATTCTGAGCTGGGAAAAGGAATTGGAACGCAAATCCTACTCATCTGTGAGACAACGTATTCTCCAGTACACACAAGTCCTCTATATGTGCCAAAATTCAAGAGACTAATTATAAACTCATGTCCCGGTTGTACAGAACCCCGGTGCTACTGCACAAGTTCTACCAGACGACGTCAGATCTATGCTGGCGCTGTCAGGAGGATAAGGGCACCTTGGTCCACATCTTCTGGTCCTGTCCTAGACTGACACACTTCTGGCAAGTAGTACGGTAGACCATACATAAATTCACGGAGCGCACTATCCCAAACGACCCAGCATTCTTTCTTCTCCATGCGTCCTCCTTCCCAGATAAGGTCTACAAAAAAGCGGTAATTTGTCACTTGCTGGATGCGGCCAAGGCTTGCTTTCCACTCCTTTGGAAGATGCAACACCCCCCGACTGTTGCCATGTGGCTTCAGAAGGTGGAAACCATTAAACACATGGAGGACCTTGTCCTAACTGAACAAAAGAGACAAGAGACATTCTCCGACACCTGGCAACAATGGAATGCATTTATTTTCTCGGTAGAGGGCCAGGCAATGCGGGGAGACGATGCAGCGGTAGTGACCGACTGAAAGATTGATAGGCCCGCTCTAATGACCCTTACACTAGACCTAAAATCCTAGCGACCGCTTTGGTTCCGATGCTTGTTTGTTCCATGCCTGAGGGTACGGTTATATACTCTTACCCTTAACTCCTTGCAATTCCTTCCCTCTGAATCCTTCTTTCCCCCTCCCTTCACCTATCTAAGTTTAGTTTAGCCCTTATCTTTCTCCCCCCCTGTTTCACATTCCTGGTATCAGGTAAAACTTGCCTGGTACACCCTTTCCTACAGAGAAAACGGAAAATAGGGGCAGCGCCCACGGAACGGCAGATATGTGTCACACCATTAGGGTAATACAGACCCGACCTCATTTTCAAGAGACCATTAGGGACTTCCAACAGCTGGATGGGTCGAGCACGATAATGTTTCCAAAGTGAGGGGAGTATATGATGTGTCATGACGTTGTATGTATACCAATGTTTTTTCCCTACTCTGTTCACTGTTTTATTTGCTTGTATTGTGGCTGCCCACGTGTCCTGATATAAATAAAAAGATTTTAAAAAATAAAAATAAATGCTCAGCAAAAAGGTCATCTGATCCCGATGACATTCTCTGATTGAGATTAGGGATGAGCTGAACACCCCCCGTTTGGTTCACACCAGAACCTGCAAACAGACCAAAAGTTTGTGTGAACTTTAGAACCCCGTTAAAGTATATGGGATTCGAACATTTGAAATCTAAAGTGCTAATTTTAAAGGTTAATATGCAAGTTATTGTCCTAAAAAGTGTTTGGGGACCCGGGTCCTGCCCCAGGGGACATGTATCAATGCAAAAAAAAGTTTTTTAAAACTACCGTTTTTTCGGGAGCAGTGATTTTAATAATGCTTAAAGTAAAAAAATAAAAGTGAAATATTCCTTTAAATTTCGTACCTGGGGGGGGGGGGGGGGGTGTATAGCATGCCTGTGAAGTAGCGCTTGTTTTCTGTGCTTAGAACTGTCTCTGATCAAAGTGTAATTTCTGAAGGAAATAAAGTCATTTAAAATCACTCGCGGCTGTAATGAATTGTCAGCTCTCGAAAAATACAGAGAAAAGTCATTGATAAAAAATAAAATGTGTGGGGGTCCCACCAAATTCAAATACCAGGCTCTTCAGATCTGGTATGGATATTAAGGGGAAACCTGCGTCAAATAAAAAAAAATGATGTGGGGTTCCCCCCCAAATATCCATACCAGACCCTTCAGGTCCCCAAACACTTTTGTATGACAATAACTTGCATATTAGCTTTTAAAATTAGTACTTTAGATTTCTCCCATAGACTTTTGCAGGGTGTTCCGTGGCTTTCGAACATGAGTTTGACTCAAACTCAAAGCTCATCCCTAATTGAGATATAACTAGATAAACAATCTATAGTAAAAAAAAAATACTAAACCTTGTATATACTTGTTACCTATAATAATTTCGGTAATTTTTTGTAAGCTGTCCCGCTATGTAAAAGAAGTCCAGTACAAGGATCAGAATGGCGAGGTCATGATTTTTAATGATAAAGGAGAACTGCCCAGCCCAATGGAAATTGTAAATTGGATTACAAGAATTAAAGATACAAATATCACTGATTGGATGATTGTGGGTCACTTTGATGGGTCCCTTTCAGAGGGTCAGCAACTTACACTGGAGCCAGAGCAAATATCATGGAAAGGAGACAAGGTGAGTTACACTGGGGAAGCTGATCCACAACTTATACAAGAAACATTCTAGTTTTGACCCTAAACCCTCTCCAGACAAAACCTAACCCCCTCCCCCATCCTGTTCATAGACGACCAACATCTGCCCTGACTCATTCCATGGTGGTTAGATGAAGGTGTCATGTCTAGATGTGTGGATTTAAATGCCGGGATATGTTCCCATCACTCATTATACCTGAGTGGATGAACTACAAACCATCTTCTACATTAGAGAACAAGTCCAGCTGAATGTGACTGACTACTACTAATACCTTTCTCCTCCTCATCACACAGACCGGGACATAGACATTCATAGAAGAAGATAAAAGACTTTGGAGTGGAACGACCACCAGTATTACCCATGGCCAGATTCTACCCAGACCTTCTGAATTTTTGAGTAGTAATTTCCCAGATCAGAAATTTGCAGTTACTGTATATACATAAAAAAAACTAAATATAAACATATATATATATATATATATATATATATATATATATATATATATATATATGTTGTTGGATACTTTCTAAAGGCAGATCAACAGGGCAAATCCCTATTTGAAAGAATTAAAAAGATATTGGAGAGAGAGACACCGCTCCCTCTTGAGGTTATGGGATTTTTTAGGGGTGTGTTTGCATCTGTCACCAAGGTGAGCACACATACGGTAACAATTTAGGAGAATTTAAGATTTTTATTACAAGATATCAGGTACAAATCACATGGTCCAATAACTATAAATCATGTTGTAATTGACCATGAATTGATACTTAATACATGAAGTTCAAAGGACGTTTTAGATATGCAGAGAAGCCGACATGTTTCGCAGATTCCTGCTTCTTCAAGGCAGCTCAGAATGCATCTATAGCTTCATCTGGGTTACATAGAACATACCATTAGTATTGTAACAATTAATTATTTTATACATCTATAAAATTGTATATAATATGATAATAGCAAACAAATATAAGTGCACACCAAGCTATGGAACTGATAGTTTGAGCGCCCGCAACACTATACAAGGAACAGACCATTATGGACCACCCGCAGCGACTTATTGGTAAAAGTCAGATCCACCAGTTGGTCAGTAGGACATTGGATCGTGTTATTAACATAGGATCATCAACTTGAGACAATCTATAGATTAATTAATTCAAAACGTCAAATTGACTATTCCGATTAAAAGGGTTGTAAAGGTTTTTTGTTTTTTTTTCACCTTAATGCATTCTATGCATTAAGGTGAAAAAAAAACTGGCAATGATGGCCCCCCCAGCCTCCCCGTTTTACTTACCTGAGTCCCGAATCTTCTGTGCGCGTCCCCTGACGTCCTCTTCTCCTCAGAGTCTGGTCGTCGATTGGCTAGATTTGCTAGATTGATAGCAGCACAGCCATTAGCTCGCACTGCTGTCAATCACATGCAATGATGCGGCATGCCGGGGGCGGGGCCATGTGATACAGTCGGCGGGTTGGGAGAGCGCTACCCTGCGCTATGTATCGGTTACCCGCTGGTCTATGATGGGTACACCCACACCTTAAGTGATGTCAGGTGATCAAGCTTGCCCCATTACTTCCGGTGGGATCGTGGACGTAAAAGATGGCGGTGCCAGTCTCAGTTGCGACACACGCCTCTCTGCGTTCAATACAAGTCAGCGGTGCTGAACAGTTATGAACTTGTGTTCCTTAATCGAATTATGTGCTTCATACAGGTAAATTGGCTTTGTTTGGTCGGATGGGCTAATAGGGTAAATGTGCTGTATTATTTAAGTTGGACATGCTGGGTATGTACATGCCATCCCCCCTCTAATATTGTACAAGGTAGCTATCTGTGCCTGAAAGCAAACCTGGTGGGCAATTAACACTCTAAATGTACTGGTGATATGAACATATAACCCCGCCCCTGACAATTTAGGGTGTAACGGTCAGGGGTTAACGCCGTTTACAATATTCCGTTCCACCAACCCACGACAGCTTATCGACACTCCACAATCCAGCAGACGAACACGACCCTAGGATTCCCCAGAAATGAGACACACACAGCTCTGTTCTCTGGTTCAAAACAAATAGATCCTTTAATGGTAAACTCAGGCTCTTTATATACAGTCAGCTACCAAATATGGACAATGACTCCAGCCACAACATTATATAATACTTCCGGTCTAACAGGTTAGATGTGACCGGAAGTGACGTGACACCCTGACCGTCCACCGGAAGTTCCGCTGTTTGGCGTTTTATTCGTTTTTTCAATGTAAGCACATTTTTACCTTTATTAAATTTTAAAGTGCTTGCATACTTCACCATGAGAGCTTTTTATTTCTACATTTGCTCCTGATACACCTTGTGGCTATCCTGTGGAGTCGACTTCGCTGCGCCTGGACCTATACTGGTATTGGATACAGAGTACGCCCCTCGATTCTATCTCAGCACTGGGAAGATTCCGTGCAACACGAGTTACCCACTGTTTGGATTCTGTTCCAGTTTTGGGAGGATTTCGTTGACACGCATGACCTAGTGTCTGGAGGTAAGCGCACTGTGAGCCCAGGCTAAGCAAAGAGTTATCAAGATTGTCCACATTGATGCCCGAAGTGCAGAAGTTTTGTTTATCACTGGCACACTAGATTGACTTATCCAAACTTTGATTTATATATTTGGACTTTTATTTTTGCATTTATTATCAGTTTTGGGTTATTTCACTAATTTTGAATTCACTGCATATCTTTATTGATTGTTATCAGTCCCCTATGGACTGTCTTTATATTCACTTTTAGGCCGAGTACTCACGGCAGGACATGTCCGATGAAAACGGTCTGCAGACCGTTTCCATCGGACATGTCTGGCCGGGGACTGCCCGGGGACTTCTGTTCGATGGCTATACACACCATCGAACAGAAGCCCGCGCGTAAACATTACGCGGGGCGTGTCCGCGGTGTCGCCGCGTCGATGACGCGGTGTCGCCGCGACAATGACGCGGCGACGTGGGCGGGCCGCCTTAAAAATGCTTCCACGCATGCGTCGAAGTCATTCGACGCATGCGAGGGATGCGGGCGGCAGGACATGTACGGTAGGTCTGTACAGACGACCGTACATGTCCGGGCGGACAGGTTTCCAGCGGACTGTTTTAAAACAAGTCCGGGAAACAGTTGTCCGCTGGAAACCTGTCCGATCCGTCCCAAAATGGTCCGCTCGGGCCAACACACGGCCAAACATGTCTGCTGAAACTGGTCTGCGGACCAGTTTCAGCAGACATGTTTGGTCGTGAGTACGGGGCCTTAGATTTTCAGTTTGCGCTCATCATTCTTTATTCACCCCAAATAAATTGCTCCAAACAGAGCATTACTCACCCAGCCAACCTCTGCCTATCTCAGAGAACATGCCTGCTGCTGGGGAGAGGCCTGGACTGGCCCTTCTCCCTGGAGTCCTTTCAGCCGCTGGAGAGAAGACAGGGAGACTGGGCTCAGTTCATCATGCTGTTGGGCATCTGGGCCAACTGCCCCCCATCCCTGGGGTATACAAGTGGAGACTGAAGTCCCATCCACTTGTGGTAGGTGAAAATCCCCTGGTGCTTGCAAAGCAAGGCTGACATCCTCCTGTCTCAGTGCCGCACCATTTTCTGGGGTTGTGTCAGTGAAGATCGAAGTCCCATACACTACCACAGGAACTCCCTCTTCCATTAGTTGAGAGCAGAGGCCCGTGGCACTCTGTTCTGTTGCCAGCTCTTCTGCTGGGTTGCTGTGAGTGGAGAGACCACAGTCCCATCCCCCGATATCAGCTCAAGCTGCAGTTGTGTGCAGTGGTCAGTAGCATCCTGCCCTGCTGCCAGTGATTCAGCTGGGAGTAAAAGCTTTACCACCTCAGCTTGTTGCTGGAGAGAGGGGTTAACTGCCTCGGCTCCCTGGAACTCCACATCATCCGCTTCGGCTTTAGGGATGGCAATCTCCATATTTTCCACTGCTGATTCATCAGTCAGGATTTCAGAGTTGTCATCTGAAATTTCCTCATAGTCCCAGGCACCGGGAGCCCCACCCTGCTGCTGAGCAGAGTCTAGCAGCTGTATGTAGGCAATCTCCAGCTCCCATTCCTGAACAGCCAGAAACTCCAAATCTTCCTGTGCCCAGTGCCCTTCCAAGATATTCAATTTTTGTTCTCTGTGTTCCGTTATTTCCTCCAAGCGTCACTCCCGATCACTCCCAAAGTCAGGATCACTGGACATCCTCCAATACAACAATCCCAGGCCATCATAGTCATAGCCTTCCGTGGGGCTGTCATCCACTGACCATGGGCACTCTTGGGCTATATACCACCGGAGGGCTCTGTAGCTCTCGTCCAACCGCATCTCTGCCCAGGTCAGCCTGCTTAACTCGGCTGTACACTCCTGCTTCGATTGTTCCCCAACAACGGCAATTGTACGTCATACTGCGGCCAGTACCTTACATGGATGGAGGGGAGGACCTTTCCCTGGTGTTGCTGCTCAAGAGCTAGAGCTTCCTTCCAGAGTTGGCAACGGATCAAATCAGACCATCCCAGCAGGGCCTCCTCTGATACTGGTCCTCTGTGCTGTATCCGCATCTCTTGTAACCTCCTTCTGAATTCCTCTTCCATGGAGACTGGTATCTGTACCTCTCCTCTCTCTTCAGTTGGTGCTGCTGTGACTTCTGCTGCTGAAGCACCTCTTTGATGTAGCCAAGTGGCATCCACAGGCACTATAACCAGGTCTATGATCTCCGGTGGAGAATTAGGACCATACTGTGCCAGTCTTAGTTTAACAGCCTGATCCAAACTTGCCTCCTCGGGTGTCCTGACTGTTACGCTGGGTCTTTCAGCTCTATCCATTTCAACAAGTTCTGCGATAATGTCCCTTTTCTTATGGTTGTTGGCCGGTCTACCCCGGCTCTCCAGTAAGTCCTTGAGGGGAGAGAGCTTCAGCCGTTCATACTGTGTCTCCATTGTCCTGTGTCCTCTTGTAGCTGTTCTTCTGGTGATGGAATCATCCCACTGCTAGCCAACAATTGTAACGGTCAGGGGTTAACGCCGTTTATGATATTCCATTCCACCATCCCACGACAGCTTATCGACACTCCACAATCCAGCAGACGAACACGACCCATAGGATTCCCCAGAAACGAGGCACACACAGCTCTGTTCTCTGGTTCAAAATGAATAGATCCTTTAATGGTAAACTCAGGCTCTTTATATACAGTACAGTCAGCAACCAAATATGAACAATAACTCAACTCCACCCACAACATTATACAATGCTTCCTAACGAGCCACCAATACACATCTGGGTAGACTTTCTGGCACCCGGTCTGACACAATCCACATGAGCTAATTAGTTACAGCTGACAAGTCAGACATCGTGACTCCGGCTCTTCTCACCTGCTATACAATACACATTTATCATCAATAGAAATTCACACAATACAGTGTTAATTAGCATCACACAATGAAAGGTCTTTAGAAGCCAGACTAAGGTTAGTTTACATGACAGAAGCAGACTTAATTACCCCATTAACAGTCTGTGTTCCCACATGAATGAGTCGCTCTTCTATTGACCTGTTGGGTTCAGAATCAACAACCTGTAATTAGTTTTTCCAGACATTCTTGAATATATTGTGGATTACATTACTGCCCCATCTCATGTAGTCCAAGATATCATTTCTCAGTCATCCTATGCCCCTACCCTAGTGGACATAGGATGACTTTAGACACAAGAGTAATCGGTGAAGCTAAAACAGGAGTACCCCACACCCTGCAAGAGCCTCTGGGTCCCACAGGCCTTCCTGTTACATAGGGCTTTTGAGCTAATCAAGCATATATCAATTACTGTGTATTAGATAGCAGTAATCTCTGTTTCAGCCCTATATACTGTTTTTTTTCCATCAGCCCAATATGTATATCCAACCAGCCAGTTTGTATCTAGAATCATGAGTTATTATGGGGTGACGTTAGATTTTAAACAGTAGATTATAAAAGGCCACTTGTCAGGAAAGGTTCCATCTGCTGGTGATATTTATTATTTTTGTTTGGCTTGCAGTACTGCGGTTCACCAGCAGGTGTCTCCTGGCAGTTTGGAACTGTCAGGAGAACTTCTCCCTGCTGGTGTTATATCTTCTTTGGGACGCAGTACTGGTCTCAACCAGCGGATGGATCCTGGCTCAGGTGTGACTTGAACCTAATCACTAACACCTCTACTTATACCCGGCGAGTACAAGATCACCTCGCCTTGGTATCCATCTATCTTCCTGACCCTGAGCCTGCTTCTGACCCAACTCGATCCGATCCAATCTGATCCTTATCCCAAGCCCTTCCTGGACCTGTCCCGTCTGTATCCTGGTTTCCTTTGTGTCCCTGCCCCTGCAGCCTATCCATCCTTGCTCTCCCTGTCCGTCTGTCTCCTTGTCCCCCATCCTGCTGGTATCCCCTGGTATAAGACCTCGGCCTGGCTTGTTACGTTTATGGTATCTCCCCTGCATGTGTATATATTATTTGTTGTGGGTTGTGCACTGGTTGTTTTCACTTGTTTGTCACCTTTTTAATAAATACCTGTTTCTTTCACCTATATGCGTTTCTGGTCTCCTCTATGCAGTCACATAGTCTGGTCTACTAGCTTCCCTGACAGCATACCAAGGCCACTCCTTGACCAGACGTGCCTGCATTGAGGAACCATCCTGGTGTGGTGCTTTTTTCTGAACATGGATTTCAATTAAATCGTTTTCTTTTCTCTGCTGGCAGAAGAGGATGAGAAATATTGTCGCCAGGTTTTAGAAGGGTGGACTAGTGACCAGCTGATGGAAACCATCCGATCAGCTCATTCCTTGGTGGATCAGGGCTATATGTCTTTTAACCCCCCTGGCGGTATTCCCGAGTCTGACTCGAGGTAAGATTTCTGTACCAAAAGCGGTATCCCAGAGTCAGACTCGTGATCGCCTTGCAGCAGCCACAGACAAAGTTACCTACCTTGTCCCTGGATCCTGCGATGCCTCTCCGCTGTGTGAGCGAGCAGCGTCCTCGCTCGATTCACACAGTGTCCCTGTGTGCCGCCGATCTCCGTTCCCTGTGACGGTACGACGCATGGGGCGGAGATCGGCGCCAATTTCAAAAAAGTAAATAAACACATTACATACAGTATACTGTAATCTTATAGATTACAGTACTGTATGTAAAAAATACACACACCCCTTGTCCCTAGTGGTCTTCCCAGTGCCCTACATGTACTTTTGTATAATAAAAACTGTTCTTTCTGCCTGGAAACTGTAGATTGTCCATAGCAACCAAAAAGTGTCCCTTTATGTCAAAAGTGGTTTTAGAGCAGCTGGAAAACAGCGATAATAAATTAGAATCACTTGCAGAATTGTGCGATAGCGATTTGTGGGGAAATTTGTCATAAAAAAATAAAAGTAATGACAGTGACAATTCTGCCACTGAGCAAATTTCAGTGATTTTGAGTTATTGAATAATTTCTATTATAATTATATTATTATTTGTTATAACTATTTATAATTATTTATTATATTATAATTTATGATTTTGTTTTTTAATTTTTTTCATACCCGGGATGCCTACTAGACTCTTTTTTGGACAGATTTAAGTGAGTTATTTCTAAGGATTACAGGCCTACAATGTAAAACACCAAATTTCCTTGCAAAGTAATGGCACCGCTTTCAGCACCTAAAATCAGAAATAATCATACCGCCAGGGAGGTTAATGATGTTCAGCCGTTAATCCGGTTATGTGTAAAGCCAGCCCTGTTGTTTATTCCCGATGGAAGTGATGATTTCATTCCCCCCTTCAGTCGTGACCAAGTTGAATCCCTATTAGGCCCCGTACACACGGGAGGATTTATCCGCGGATACGGTCCAGCGGACCGTTTCCACGGATAAATCCTCTCGAGGATTTGCGCGGATTTTGATGCGATGGAGTGTACTCACCATCGAATCGAAATCCGCGCCGAAATCCTCTGGCGATGACGTGTCGCGCCGTCGTCGCGATGATGACGCGGCGACGTGCGCGACGCAGTCATATAAGGAATTCCACGCATGCGTCGAATCATTACTACGCATGCGGGGGATCCCTTTGGACGGATTGATCCGGTGAGTCTGTACAGACCAGCGGATCAATCCGTTGGGATGGATTCCAGCGGATAGATTTGAAGACATGTCTTCAAATATTTATCTGCTGGAAATCCATCGCATGGGAGAAAAATCCGCGGAAACAGATCCGCTGGATTGTACACACCATAGAATCTATCCGCTGAAACCGATCCGCTGAGATTTTTCAGCGGATGGATTCTATCGTGTGCATGGGGCCTTATGGTTAATAGAGGATGATTCGGCTTCTTTCAATGAACATTATTTCTCTTGTCCCCAGCAGAAGTTATCTGATTGCATTGGTTCAGTGCAGTCTCTGATTAGACAGGGTGGGTGTGAACCAGCTTTTGTTCAACCTGTGCTGCAGGCATGGTCAGATCTCCTGATTTCAGCCAAGCCACTACATTCCAGCCCTGCCAATAATCACTTGCCTTCCCAAGAATCTATCCGTCCATCGCCTATGGCAACACCAGCTACAGCCCAGTTTACCCAGCTTCCTGCCAAATATTATTACCCAGTGTCTACCGGTTGCACCTACCCCACCTTCAATCCACCTGCTTCTTCCCTTCCAGCTGTAACAACTCCACAAAAAACAACAGCCACTGTGTCTCTGCCACATTCCAGCCTGGTGTCCTGGTTCCTGCCTTCCAGCCTGATGTTTCTGCCTTCCAGCCTGATGTGCCTGCCTTTCAGCCTGGTGTCCCAGGTTCCTGCCTTCCAGCCTGGTGTGCCTGCCTTCCAGCCAGGTGTGCCTGCCTTCCAGCCTGATGTGCCTGCCTTCCAGCCTGGTGTCCCGGTTCCTGCCTTCCAGCCTGATGTGCCTGCCTTCCAGCCTGATGTGCCTGCCTTCCAGCCTGGTGTCCCGGTTCCTGCCTTCCAGTCTGATGTGCCTGCCTTCCAGTCTGATGTGCCCGCTTCCCAGTCTGATGTGCCCGCTTCCCAGTCTGATGTGCCCTCTTCCCAGTCTGATGAGCTTGGTTTCCAGTCTGATGTGCCCGCTTTCCAGTCTGATGTGCCGCTTTCCAGTCTGATGTGCCCGCTTCCCAGTCGGATGTGCCCGCTGTCTGCCCTGATGTGCCTACTTTCCAGCCGGATGTGCCCGCTGTCTGCCCGGATGTGCCCACTGTCTGCCCTGATGTGTCTATACCCGCTGATCAGCTCAAGGCTCTCTTTGTTCGGTTTAAAGCCATGGACCTGTCATGGAAGGCATTTCAGAAGTGTGCCCATCAGCAACAAAAGCAGTGGAATCCAGGTCCAGCGTGTGCGCCCGTGTCTGCACATTTGTCTGCGCATTTGGCGCCAAAACACTCTATTTAAAGCAGCCAGGTCCCCCACCATCTTGCTGTCCAGTCTACAGCGTGTCCCTGGAGTATCCTGTATCTGTATACCTGTTTGCATCTGATTACCTGACCCGGCTTTCTCTGACCACTCCTGCCTGCCACCTGTCCCTGATCCCGGCTACGTCTGACCATCGCACCTGCTCTCCCCCTTGCTCTGATCTCTGCCCACCTGTTATACCGACCGGCCTGGACTTTGACTACCCTTTGGATTCTGTCCTTGCTCCTGATCTGCCTATCTGTGTTTGACCCGGTCTGCTTCACCCTGCTTGGTTCCTGTCCCACGAAGGCCGTGCTGCGGCTCCAGCTTGCTGTTAGTATCCTGCCAGGACTTCGGTGCACCCTTCTACTGCCGCATCCAGCCCGCTACTCAACTTACTAGCCAGGCGCTTGTCTCCCTCTGAACTCCTGACCCCTGTCTACTCTACCAGGGGCTTCGAGTCAGAGGCTTACAAGAGGTGGCTCCCTGCACGTTGGGCTCCACTACCAGGTACGTGACAGGACCTTCCTCATATCCAACCTGATGTGACTTTACCTGTTGCCCAGTTTGTCACCATGGACTTTCCTGGCAACAGTTAGTTGGAGCGTCCGGAGGCCACTCCTTTGAGGGGGGGTATTGTCAGGAAAGGTTCCATCCGCTGGTGATATTTAATATTTTTGTTTGGCTCACAGTACTGCAGTTAACCAGCAGGTGTCTCCTGGCAGTTTGGAACTGTCAGGAGAACTTCTCCCTGCTGGTGTTATATCTTCTTTGGGACGCAGTACTGTTCTCCACCAGCGGATGGATCCTGGCAGTGTGGAGCGTGCGGGTCTTGCTGCGCTCAGGTCAGTCTTGAACCTAATCACTAACACCTCTACATATAGGCCCGGCGAGTACAAGATCACCTTGCCTTGGTATCTATCTATCTTCCTGACCCTGAGCCTGCAATCCTGACCCTGAGCCTGCTTCTGACCCAACTCGATCCAATCCGATCTGATCCTTATCTCAAGCCCTTCCTGGACATGTCCCGTCTGTATCCTGGTTTCCTTTGTATCCCTGCCCCGCAGCCTATCCATCCTTGCTCTCCCTGTCCGTCTGGCTCCTTGTCCCCCATCCTGCTGGTATCCCCTGGTGTATGACCTTGGCCTGGCTTGTTATGTTTACGGTATCTCCCCTGCATTTGTATATATTATTTGTTGTGGGTTGTGCACTGGTTGTTTTCACTTGTTTCGTAATTTTCCCGACGGGCAGCGCGCGAAATTACGTTACGCCGGGCTTTGTGGATTGCGACAGGACAATAAAGTTGCGTCGGGTAAAAAAAAAGTTACGCGCCGAAAAATAAAATTCAAAATTAAAAAAAAATTGCGGCGATCGAAAAAAAGGTCTGTTTTTACAAGGTGTAACTAGTTTACACTTTATAAAAGCAGCCCTAATTTTATGCATGCAAACGTAAACTTACGGAGAAAAAACAAAGCTGAAAAGCTTTGTGGATCTCCGTAAGTCCTCATTTGCATACGCGAAGCGGCATTTCGACGCTAAATGCCCCCAGCGGCGGATGCGGTACTGCATCCTAAGATCCGACAGTGTAAGTCTCTTACAGATGTCGGATCTTCTGCCTATCTTTGGAAAACTGCTTCTGAGGATCAGTTCCAAAGATAGGCACAGGGATACGCAGGCGGAACAGCAGATCCGCCTGCGTATCCCTTTTGAGGATTTGGCCCATAGTCTCCTGGTCTACTAGCTTCCCTGACACCACTATTTACATACCGTATTTGCCGGTGTATAAGACGACTGGCCGTATAAAAAGGCCCCCCTAATTTCCCAGCTAAAATGTTGGTTTTGGGATATACTCACCGTATAAGACGACCCCCTTCCTACTAGAAAAAAGGTGTGGGTTGGATCCGCGCAGCGGGGAAACAAACACACAACAGCGAGTGAAAAATGCTGGTAAAAGGAGAACTGCTGCCCCTACTATTTACTACCACTAGGTGGAGTAAAGGAATGAGAAAAAAGGGAAGATGTAGGTATGGCGCTGTTCTAGTTGAAGGAATATTTGCTGTTATTATGAACAGACTAGATTTAAAAATAAATGTGGCGTTACCCCCAGCTGGGTATTGGCTGTGAAAGAATCGTGATTCAATGAGAAGTGTGGAACGTGAAATATAAATCTCATAAGAAATGTTGGTCCCTCGGCCGGGTGTTTACTATTAAACCCTTGGCTGGGTATAATAGATAAATAAATAATTGCTCATAAGGTGCATATAAAGTTCATGGAAAAATCATGGAAAAAATCAACACAGTGAGTAAAAATTTGTAATATTGTGAGTCAAAAAAAGAAGAAGTGATGGGGTGACTGTTAGGTAGATTCAGGTAGAAAGGAATAAACTTACAGCAGCGTAGCTTAGCGTGTTTAGGCTACGCCGCCGTAAGTTAGCTAGGCAAGTACATGATTCTCAATGTACTTGCCTGCTAATATACGGTGGCGTAGCCTAAAGCGGGCGGGCGTAAGGGCGCCGAATTCAAATGTGTGGAAGGGGGCGTGTTTAATGTTAATAAGGCTTGACCTTACGTTTTTGAAGTTTTTCTGTTACTGCGCATGCGCCGGGCGCCTACATTACCCAGTGTGCATTGCGGCTAAGTACGCCGCACGGGCCTATTGATTTCAACGTGGACGTAAACGACGTAAATCGCTATTCGCGGACGACTTACGCAAACAACGTAAAAATTTTGAATCTCGCGGCGGGAACGGCGGCCATACTTTAACATTGCTATTCCACCTAATAGATGGAATAACTTTAGGCCTGATAATGCCTTACCGAAACGGCGTAAATCTACTGCGGCGGCCGGGCGTACGTTCGTGAACCGGCGTATCAACTCATTTACATATTCTACGCCGACCGCAATGGAAGCGCCACCTAGCGGCCATCCGAAATATTACAATCTAAGATAGGACGGCATAAGCCGTCGTATCTTAGATATGTTTAAGCGTATCTCTGTTTGAGCATACGCTTAAACATAAGTCGGCGTAGATTCTGAGTTAGGTCGGCTTATCTACTGATAAGCCGGCCTAACTCTTACTGAATCTACCTATGTGTGCTTAAAACTTCAGCGTTGCTGGGTAAACCATTAGGATCCTTCTCTGTGCGTGATAAACTGTGCCCTTTACAAAAGTTGCACTCACCAGATACTGCTTACCCTCCAGGGGTATGACGCAGTCACAGTATTAGTGCCACTGTGTAGCAACCTAAGGATAAATGGGGCCGGTTCCAGGCTCTGTTTACGATCCTCTAAGGCGTTTTATGCGAAAGAAGAAAGGATGACCATAGTGTGAATCTGTTAAAATAAAGTTTAATGTGAAAAAACATTTAAATACTCACATGGTTAATGAACAAATTAGGCAGATAAGAAGAGAACAAACTGGCGCTAAACACCCAGGGGCAGATCCACATACATACGCTGCACCCTGCGCATATGTAAGATACGCTACGCCGCTGTAACTTACTTGGCTTTGGTTTGAATCCCCAACGAATTTGCGCAGTAAGTTACGGCGGCGTAGTGTATCTCTCGCGGCGTAAGGGCGCGGAATTCAAATTGGGCGGGTAGGGGGCGTGTTTCATTTAAATGAAGCGCGTCTCCGCGCCAAACGAACTGCTCATGCGCCGTCCATAAAAACTCCCAGGGTGCATTGCTCCAAATGACGTCGCAAGGACGTCATTGTTTTCAACGTGAACGTAAATGGCGGCCAGCCCCATTCACGGACGACTTACGCAAACAACATAAAATTAAAAAAAAAAAATTGTAAATTTTAAAATATCGGGAATGACGGCCATACTTAACATTGAGTACGCCACCATATAGCAGCTTTAACTATACGCCGGAAAAAGCCGAACGGAAACGACGTAAAAAAATGCGACAGGCGGTCGTACGTTCGTGGATCGATGGAAATAGCTAATTTGCATACTCAACGTGGATTACGACGGGAACGCCACCTAGCGGAAGCCGAAAAATTGCATCTAAGATCTGACGGCATATGAAGACGTATGCCTGTCGGATCTAACACAGATGCCGTCGTATCTTGTTTTGTGGATACCAAAACAAAGATACGACGCGCAAAATTTGAAATTACGCGGCGTATCAAGAGATACGCTGGCGTAATTTCTTTTAGGATCTGCCCCCAGTGTTTTCAGCCCAGACCGGAAGTGTTGAACCAACGTGCCTGTAACTCCGCCGTATGTCTTTCGTCTATCTGACGTCATCGGGAGCGATCTGGGCTCGGCTGTAAACACTGGGTGTTCAGCGCCAGTTTGTTTTCTACTTATCTGCCTAATTTGTTTATGTACCATGTGAGTATTTAAACGCTTTTTCACATTAAATTTTATTTTAATGGATTCACACTATGGTCATCCTTTCTTCTTCCGCATAAAACGCCTTGGAGGATCGTAAACAGAGCCTGGAACCGGCCCCATTTATCCTCAGGTTGCTACACAGTGGCACTAATACTGTGACTGCGTCATACCCCTGGAGTAGGGATGAGCTCCGCGTTCGATTCGAACGTATGTTCGACTCGAACATCGGTCGTTCGATCGTTCGTCGAAACTCGAACGAAACGGGTCGTTCGCGCCAAATTCGAATGACGCAAAACATCCCATAATTCACTGCGGCGTTGAGCGCTGATGATTGGCCAAGCATGCTGTATGTCCCGCATGCTTGGCCAATCACAGCGCTCAAAAAACGAAGAGCCATAATTGGCCAAAGCCAGGGTGGCTTTGGCCAATTATGGCTCAGGGAGATTAGTACACGCCCCCCACTATAAAAGGCAGCCTGCACGGCTGCTTTGTGTAGTGTGTTCCAGCTTGTTACAGAGAGCAGATCAGTCAGACAGAGAGAGATAGAGACGTGTCTTTTCTACTAGATAGATGGATAGATAGATAGATAGATAGATAGATAGATAGATAGATAGATAGATAGATAGATAGATAGATAGATAGATAGATAGATAGATAGATAGATAGATAGATAGATAGATAGATAGAGTAGGAAGTGTAGTCAGTATAGTTAAAAGTACAGTTTGTAGAGAATATATTCACATCCTTAGGCGTTGTCAATATATTTATAAACTGTATAGCTCATCTAGTTGATCTATTAGTATCTGTCAGGCAGGAGATTGTTCTACATGCAGCGCTCTAACGTGTTGTATTGCCTGCATTAGGGATTAGCTTGAAAATATTATTCTGTGTTATTGAACGTGTGCTAGTTTAATTGCACACATACACGCATTACCTGTTACTGCACGTGTGCAATTTATTTGCACAGAAGCGCAGTCGCGGTTAATGCAACTGGGCTATTGAATTGCACAGAAACGCAGACATTCTTACTGCGTGTGTGCTGTTTAATAGCAACTAAACGCATTTGGTGTCTCTGCATGTGTGCTGTTAAATCGCATTTGACCGCAGTCGCTATTACTGCATGTGTGCTGTTTAATAGCAACTAAACGCAGTTGGTGTCACTGCGTGTGTGCAGTCGCTCTTACTGTGTGGTTGCTATTTAATACCATCTGAACGCAGTTGGTGTGACTGCGACTATTTTGTTACATAACACTTGAGCCAAGTCGCTCTTACTGTGTGGTTGCTATTTAATACCATCTGAACGCAGTTGGTGTGACTGCGACTATTTTGTTACATAACACTTGAGCCAAGTCGCTCTTACTGTGTGGTTGCTATTTAATACCATCTGAACGCAGTTGGTGTGACTGCGACTATTTTGTTACATAACACTTGAGCCAAGTCGCTCTTACTGTGTGGTTGCTATTTAATACCATCTGAACGCAGTTGGTGTGACTGCGACTATTTTGTTACATAACACTTGAGCCAAGTCGCTCTTACTGTGTGGTTGCTGTTTAATACCATCTGAACAAAGTTGGTGTGACTGCGACTATTTTGTTACTTAACACTTGAGCCAAGTCGCTCTTACTGTGTGGTTGCTGTTTAATACCATCTGAACAAAGTTGGTGTGACTGCGACTATTTTGTTACTTAACACTTGAGCCAAGTCGCTCTTACTGTGTGGTTGCTGTTTAATACCATCTGAACGCAGTTGGTGTGACTGCGACTATTTTGTTACATAACACCTGAACGCATAACTATGGCTGGAAGGACAAAGAGAGGCAGAGAGTCACGAGGGCAAGCAGGCTCTGCATCTAGAGGTAATGCTGGTGATGGATGTGGTGCATCCTCTTCAGCACGTGGCCGTGGCCGCTCATCCTTCTTTTCGGGAGCTGGCCGTGTTGAGCCTCAACATGCTGAGAAATTAGTTTAGTGGATGACCAAGCTGTCCTCATCCTCCTCATCCTCTCTCACACAGACTGATCATAGTTTGTCTGGCAAAGCAGCTGCCAAGGCGTCCTCTACCCTCTGCACAATGGCATCACACAATCCTTCCCTAGTCCCACCGTGTCCTCCTAAGGAGTCCCCCGAACTGTTTCAACACAGTGTTGGGTACATGCTAGCTGAAGATGTGCAGCGTTTTGAAGACTCCGATGACGGAACACTGATAGAGGAAGGCATTGATGTGAGCCCAGGGAGAGGGGGTGGCCGAGAGGGACAACAATCTGGGAGTGATGTTCCCCCAGCTGGAGCATACTGCCAGGTTGTCGCCAGTGATGATGAGGAGGGAGGGGATGATGAGGTCATTGACTCTACCTGGGTGCCTGATAGGAGAGAGGAGGAGGAGGAGGAAGAGGAGGACGAGGCACAGGCACATCTCCAAAGAGGCAGGATGCCCTCCAGGGGTCAGCTTAAGGGCAGCACACCAACTGCATTACGTGGCGCTGCTGTGTCTCAACGGTACAGCAAAAGTTCTGTGGTGTGGGCCTTTTTTGAAACCTGTCCATCAGATCGTACCTTTGCTGTTTGCAACATATGTCTCAAGCGTATCTCGCGTGGCCAAAACATCACCCGCTTGGGCACCACATGCTTGTCCAGACATATGTCGACCTGCCATGCAGCTCGTTGGCAGGCATTCCAGAAAGACCTACACCAAAGACCAAAGCGGTCCTCCCCTTGCCCTTCTGTGACCTCCAACCCCACTAGACCCCCAGTCCTCTCTGCAGCCTGCACCGAAGGTGTAGAAATAGGTGTGTCACAATGTAGTTATGGTAGTACATGCGGGCAATCTACTGATATTACCAGACAAATTTCCCTGCCCCAGCTGCTGCAGCGCCGAAAGAAGTACGCTCCCAGCCATCCACATGCCCAGCGGTTGAATGCTAGCTTAGCAAAATTGCTAGCACTTCAACTGCTACCTTTTCAGTTGGTAGATTCTGCCCCCTTCCGTGAGTTTGTGGAATGTGCAGTACCTCAGTGGCAAGTACCCAAATGCCACTTTTTCTCACGGAAGGCAATTCCAGCTCTCTACCGGCATGTGGAAGGCAATGTCCATGCCTCGCTGGACAGGGCGGTCAGTGGTAAGGTGCATCTTACCGCTGATTCATGGTCCAGCAGGCATGGACAGGGACGTTACTTGTCTTTTTACGGCCCATTGGGTGACTCTGCTGGCAGCTGGGAAGGACGCAGGGCAAGGTACAGTAGTTTTGGAGGTTGTTCCGCCACCACGCCTCCAAAACACTACTACTGCTTGTGACACACCTCTCTCCTCCACCCCCTCCTCTTCTTCTTCCTCTGTGGCCTCTTCCTGTGGTGATGTTGGCTCAGAACCAGCCGTGCTCCGTAGGCGTACGATGGGCTACGCAGGAATGCAGGCCAAGAGATGCCATGCGGTGCTAGAGCTGGTGTGCTTGGGAGACAGGAGCCACACTGGGGAAGAGGTTCTTTCAGCTCTGCAGGGGCAGGCTCAGAGGTGGTTGACGCCACGCCAGCTGAAGCCTGGAATGGTGGTCAGCGATAATGGCACCAACCTCCTCTCTGCCCTGCGACGTGGAAAACTCACCCATGTGCCCTGTTTTGCGCATGTTCTCAATTTGGTGGTGCAGCGGTTCTTGGGCAGGTACCCTGGCTTACAGGATGTCCTGAGGCAGGCCAGGAAAGTCTGTGTGCATTTCCGGAGGTCATATAATGCCACTGCTCGGCTGACAGACCTCCAGAGGGAATACAACCTGCCCAAGAACCGCCTAATCTGTGACATGCCCACCAGATGGAACTCTACGTTGGCCATGCTGCAGCGGCTGCACACGCAGCAGAGGGCCATCAATGAGTACCTGTGACAATATGGCAGCAGAATTGGCTCAGGGGAGCTTGGTTTTTTTTTTTTCACCACGCCAGTGGGCCTTGATCAGGGATGCATGCACTGTCCTGTCACCATTTGAGGAGGCCACGAGGATGGTGAGCAGTGACAGTGCATGCATCAGTGAGACTGTCCCGCTTATTCACATGTTGGAGCACACCCTACGTGGAATAATGGACAGGGCCCTTGAGGCAGAACAGAGGGAGGAAGAGGAGGACTTCCTTACCTCTCAAGGCCCCCTTTATCCAGACACTGTTCCTGCTTGCCCACCTGGAACACAGGAAGAGGAGGAGGAGGAGGAGGAGGAGGAGGATTGTATCAGC
This sequence comes from Rana temporaria, assembly GCF_905171775.1. Classification (NCBI taxonomy): domain Eukaryota; kingdom Metazoa; phylum Chordata; class Amphibia; order Anura; family Ranidae; genus Rana; species Rana temporaria. The sequence goes on along the minus strand of NC_053489.1, from coordinate 11,720,403 downwards.
AGCATGGAGGTGGAGCCTAGCACTCAGCATCAACAGCAGCAGTCTTCAAGGGATCATTTACAGTCCCAAGGAACACGTGGACTTTTACGTGGCTGGGATGAGGTGGCTGAGGATCCTGTCGTCCTCAGTGACCCAGAGGACTGTGCCCCGAATGCCTCTGCAAACCTACGCTGCATGGCCTCCCTGATCCTGCAAAGCCTGCGTAAGGATCCTCGTGTACGTGCTATCAAGGAGAGGGATCATTACTGGCTGGCAACTCTCCTTGATCCACGTTACAAGAGTAAGGTAACGGATCTTATGTTGCCATCGCAGAGGGAGCAGAAGATGAAACTACTGCGGGAGGCCTTGCAGAAGGGTCTGTGCAATGCATTCCCAGAACCGGGGGGATTACCAAAACCTGGCCCTGGACAACGTCTTGCTGAGGCTTCGGTGAGTCAGAGAAGGAACGGTGGAGAAGGTGGCCGTCTGACCGATGCGTTCAGACAATTTTTTAGTCCGCAGCCCCAAGGTCTGACCGGTTCCAGCAACCATCGCCAGCGTCTGGTTTACATGGTCCGGGAATACCTAGCGGCAAGATCCGACTTGGACACCTTCCCCACGAAAAATCCTCTGGCTTACTGGGTCTTGAGGATGGATCACTGGCCAGAGCTTGCACAGTACGCAATTGAGCTACTGGCTTGCCCTGCATCCATTGTTCTTTCAGAACGCACATTCAGTGCTGCTGGAGGCTTTGTGACCGATCACAGGGAACGCCTCTCCACCGACTCTGTTGATCGACTGACCTTCATCAAAATGAATCAGGCTTGGATCAACACCGGCTACCAAGCACCTGATGCTGATGTTACTGAATAAGAATTTTGTGTTGAAATATCAGATCCCTCTGAGACTGCTGATGCTGAGTGACTGTCCTGTTGTGCTGCTGATGGAATATCCTTCTCCTCCTCACTTTTCATGCTGTTAGCTAGTAAGAAATGTTGTTTTTCTGTGCTCCGCCACCAGTGCCTAAGGCCTAATTTTTCTGCCCCTGTTTAACAGGGGCGCCTAATAACAATTTTTGATGCAATACTTTGCACGTGGCCTAAGGCATAATTTTTCTGCCCCTGTGTAACAGGGGCACCTAATAACAATTTTTGATGCAATACTTTGCACGTGGCTCCTTGTTGCGCTCCAATTGCAGATATTGGGAGGGGTTGCAGTGTTATGTTGCGCCTACGGACACATTTTTATGCCCCTGTGTAACAGGGGCGCCTAATAACAATTTCTGATGCAATACTTTGCACGTGGCTCCTTGTTGCGCTCCAATTGCAGATATTGGGAGGGGTTGCAGTGTTATGTTGCGCCTACGGACACATTTTTATGCCCCTGTGTAACAGGGGCGCCTAATAACAATTTTTGATGCAATACTTTGCACGTGGCTCCTTGTTGCGCTCCAATTACAGATATTGGGAGGGGTTGCAGTGTTATGTTGCGCCTACGGACACATTTTTATGCCCCTGTGTAACAGGGGCGCCTAATAACAATTTTTGATGCAATACTTTGCACGTGGCTCTTTGTTGCGCTACAATTACAGTATGTTTGAGGGGTGCCCTTTTTTCTACAATTTTGCTTTCCCAAAAAGATAATGCCACCCCCCCACCACCCCTAAAATAATCGAGATATTGTTCCCACACAGCACGTGCGCAAGCAGTATTAAATTACTTTGTTCTTATAATAATTTAATGTTGTGCAGGGACATTTCTAAACATGTGCCACTACTAGAGACACACAGCAGGTGTGATATTTGAAGGAATTTTTCATTTTTTTTTTTCACTTTAAACATCATTAAAATCGCTGCTCCGGAAAAACGTCCGTTTTTAAAATATTTTTTTTCGATTGATACATGTTCCCTGGGGCAAGACCCGGGTTCTGAAAGACGTTTACCAACATTAAATTGAATAGTGGTCTTTGAAATGAGGTTCTAAATGTTCGCGCGAACCCGCGGTCTGTTCGAACGTTCTGATGCGAACCGAACCCGGGTATGTTCGGCTCATCCCTACCCTGGAGGGTAAGAAGTATCTGGTGAGTGCAACTTTTGTAAAGAGCACAGTTTATCACGCACAGAGAAGGATCCTAATTCACCCAGCAACGCTGAAGTTTTAAGCACAGTCACCCCATCACTTCTTCTTTTTTTGACTCACAATATTACTAATTTTTACTCACTGTGTTGATTTTTTCCATGATTTTTCCATGAACTTTATATGGACTTGATTTATGCACCGTTATGAGTAATTTTTGTTTTATCTATTATACCTGGCCAAGGGTTTAATAGTAAAAAAAACGGCAGGAGGGTTCATTTATTTAATTTATTTTATTTTTATTATGTTTTGATGTTATAATCCGTTCACTGTGTTTTGATGTCACACTTATAACTAGCATCAGTACAGCACTTACTTACATCCGGCCGAGGGTGTATCACATTAGCAAACACCCGGCCCACACCGTCCCACACTTCTCATTGAATCACGATTCTTTCACAGCCAATACCCAGCTGGGGGTAACACCACATTTATTTTTAAATCTAGTCTGTTCATAATAACAGCAAATATTCCTTCAACTAGAACAGCGCCATACCTACATCTTCCCTTTTTCCCCTTCCTACTAGTCATGCCTCGCCTTACCTCACTGTGCCATTACATGCCTCACTGTGCTATTACATGCCTCACTGTGCTATTACATGCCTCACTGTGCTATTACATGCCTCACTGTGCCATTACATGCCTCACTGTGCCATTACATGCCAGACTTTGCCACCATTACATGCCTCACTGTGCCACCATTACATGCCTCACTTTGCCACCATTACATGCCTCACTTTGCCATTACATGCCAGACTGTGCCACCATTACATGCCAGACTGTGCCACCATTACATGCCAGACTGTGCCACCATTACATGCCTCACTGTGCCACCATTACATGCCTCACTCTGCCATTACATGCCTCACTCTGCCATTACATGCCTCACTGTGCCGTCATTACATGCCTCACTGTGCTACCATTACATGCCTCACTGTGCCACCATTACATGCCTCACTGTGCCACCATTGCATGCCTCACTGTGCCACCATTACATGCCTCAATGTGTCACTGCATACCTCACTGTGCCATTGCATGTCTCGATGATCCCTTACCTTATCCCTGACATGCAGAATCTGTCAGAACGCGGCCGTCCATTTCTCAAAACCCACGCCTTCTCCTCGTGCTGTTCCGTGATAGGCGGAACACTCAGCTTCCCAGCAGAGCCTCTGTTCAGTGTTCCGCCTATCATGGATGCCCTCTCGTCAGAGACCGAGGACGAGAGGGCATCCATGATAGGCGGAACACTGAACAGAGGCTCTGCTGGGAAGCTGAGTGTTCCGCCTATCATGGTACAGCAGAAGGAGGAGGCGTGGCTTTTGAAAAATGGACGGCCGCGGTCTTCATGTTAGGTTACCGGCGTATAAGACGACCCCCGACTTTTAAGAAGAATTTCATGGGTTAAAAAGTCGTATTTTATGCCGGAAAATACGGTACATATAACTATGTGTAGCTCCCTGCCTTTTCCCAGTACCTGGGGGGTCGGATAGTTGATCTTATATTTTTCTATATTGTTCAAATTTATCTGGACTATTAATCGGAATAGTCAATTTGACGTTTTGAATTATTTAATCTATAGATTGTCTCAAGTTGATGATCCTATGTTAATAACACGATCCAATGTCCTACTGACCAACTTTGGTGGATCTGACTTTCACCAATAAGTCGCTACGGGTGGTCCATAATGGTCTGATCCTTGTATAGTGTCGCGGTCACTCAAACAATAAATTCCACAGCTTGGTGAGCACTTATATTCATTTGCTATTATCATATTATATACAATTTTATAGATGTATAAAATAATTAATTGGTACAATACTAATGGCATGTTCTATGTAACCCAGATAAAACTATAGATGCATTCTGAGCTGCCTTGAAGAAGCAGGAATCTGCGAAACATGTCGGCTTCTCTGCATATCCAAAGCATCCTTTGAACTTCATCTATTGAGTATCAATTCATGGTCAATTACAACATGATTTATAGTTATTGGACCATGTGATTTGTATCCGATATCTTGTAAAAAAAATCTTAAATTCTCTTAAATTGTTACCGTATGTGTGCTCACCTTGATGACAGACGCAAACACACCCCTAAAAAATACCATCACCTCAAGAGGGAGCGGTGTCTCTCTCTCCAATCTTTTTTTAATTAAAAAAAAAGACAAAAAACATGGAGCTTCCTGGATTTCTGTACGAGTGACTCCTAAAATGCGGTCACATGCGGTTGAATTTCTCTTTGGATCTCTAAAGCAGTATTTATGTTTGTACTGATAGTTTTGTTGCTGTAACCTTTCTAATGAAAGGATTCTGCTAGTACTCCTAGATGTTTATTTCTGTCTTCTGGATCAGAACATATTCTGTGGTATCCAGACTAATGAAGGGCCACCTTCTGGAATGATCCATGTGTTTCCACCAAGGTATACTGTACATGCTGCATCATTGTAAACATCAGAAGCTCGGCTTCCCTACACTATTATATCTGTAGTTTTGCTCTTGAATAGATCATATAGCTCTATATTATCTCAGGTCCCAAGAGGTCAATGCTCCGAGGAATGTCTTCCGGGGTTCAGAAAATCTGTAAGAGAAGGATATCACCCATGTTGTTATAATTGTGCTCCGTGTTCAGAAGGAGAAATATCAAACCAATCTGGTAAGTTTTATGTTTCTATGAGTATAAATTCTTATATTGGATTAGAAAATGAAAACATTTAAAGTCCTTTAAAGTGATTCTGTACACACTTTACACTTTGCAGGCCGAACATCTCCATAAATTGTATGAAATGAATGATTACTGATGAGGCCTTTCTGCACTTTTCTTCTCCTCTGACCCTTCTGGGAGTGTTGGAGTAGGGTGACCAGACATCCCCAGTTTCAAGGGACAGTCCCCTGATTGAGGACACTGTCCCCGGACCAAGTCTGTCCCTGGTGTTGTCCCCAGATTGGATTTAATAGGGGACAGGGGCAATTTCAAAGACAGTCAGTGCAGAATTAAAATAAAAATTTGAAATGAAGTTGTGTTGTGATGCGTGAGAGCGTGTGAGGTGTGAGAGAGGGCGGGCTCTGATCTCACGATGCTAACAGCGAGGGACGCCTAGCTCCAGGTCTGATACATGATACATGGACCAGCCTCCCCCCCCCCCACTAGCGCCGACAGATTATACCTGGTCTCCACCATAACATAGCCACGGTGTAGCCGGCTTGATTCTCCCCTCAAGTGTGGACGGAGGGTCCCCTTTCCATTCCTTTACCCCAGCGCTGGACAGCCTGCCCCCTATATAGGTGGACACAGGGGCTGACAACCTTTCTTTCCAGCGTGGACAGTTTACCTCTTCCTTCTCCCTCTGCTAAAGTGCTGACATACGGACAGTGGACGGGTGACGGCTTGTGTATCTCTCCCCCTTCCTGCTCTGCACAGCTCAGTTGAGGGACCGGACAGCTCACTGTGCCAGTGCAGATAGATTGATCCTAGCCCCCGGCGAATGATACAGTCGGTCAGCTGGATCTCCAGCTTGAACTCTCACCTGGTACGGACAGTCCTATATTCTTAGCCCCGGATCAGACGGCTGCAGTGATCAGTAAAAAAAAATCTCTGGTGGGCAGCAGCTGTTGAGCAGGGAGGAGAGCAGTAGTTGGACTCCAGCCTGTCTCTCTTCTATGGGATACGGCATATCTACGGCTTATCTACACTCTTGTATAGCTTTGCTACTGAAAACAGAAGTTCGGCATCCCCAGCACCCCTGTTCTGTGTCTCTTCGGATCTTATTATGAGCACTCTTCTAAGTTGCATACCTTCGGATGAGACCCTCCAGGTGTAAACTTGTGAAGCACTGAGTCCTATTACTGCTTTGTGGCTCTTATGATCTTCTTTTGAGCACTGTTCCAGCGGGAAAAAAGAAAAATAAGGACAGAGCTTTCATCTTGGAAACGGTAGGCTGTAAACTTTCTAACTTTGTGTGAAAGCTGTGTAGATGAGAAGAGGCCGGGTGAGAAATGTCAATGTAATTGGAGCAGGGTGAAGTGAAGAGGCTGCTATATATGTTACACAAGACACTGATTCTCTCTGGTTTATAATTGTAATTAATAACCCTATAAATCCTGAAACCTTGGGTAAGCTTTGAAGCCTGGAGTCGGTATTTATTGTTGAAAACGGTAAATCAATTAATCATCATTGACGAACTGCTATGAGGTTAAATGGCACCAGGTAAAACGCGAGTAAAACTGCACGTGCCAGTGTTGACCCCTTATTCCTCTCCCCAAGCAATGGCAGCAAAAACAGCAAAAGTAACAGGGGCTATAGGAAAATCCTCACAGCCTGCACAATCCTTACAGCCTGTGCAATCCCCTCAGAGCTCCCCATTAAAAGGGATACCAGCAGAGACTCAAACTGGGAGAGAAGGGGAAATGGATTGTGGCCCCTCTGGGAAGGAAATATTAGAGGCAATCAAAGCAAGTAGCGAAGTGCTGTTAAACAAAATTGATGCCCTGGCAGTAGACATTTGCTCAATAAAACGCTTTTGACAAAATACAAAAAAAAACCGGCAGAAATAGAAACCTGCATCTCCAAAGTGGAAGAGGAATTAAAAAAAGGATAATAAAGGCATATATTGAAAAAACAAATAAAATAACTTCAGGACAGGGCCATAGATACAGAGAGCCGCCTAAGGAGAAATAATGTACGCATTCTAGGCCTGCCAGAATGAGCAGAGGGAGAAAATTCAATCAAATTTGCGGAAAAACTACTAACTGAAGTATTGAAATTGGCAGAGGCAACTACAATGTTTGTGGTAGAGCGAGCACATAGAATTTCGTTCCGCCTCCCCAAACCGGGGGCACCTCCCCGCCCGGTTTTGGTGCGTTTACTGAACTATAGAGATCAAGATCAAATTCTGTCAACAGCCAGAGCAAGAGCAGACATCCAATATGAGAACGTCAAGTTGCTATTTTTTCCTGATTACCCGATAGAGATCCAGCAGCAAAGAAGAGAATACACAGAGATCCGTAGAAGACTGAGAGAAAAAGGGTTAAAATACAGTCTTTTATACCCTAGTAAACTACGAGTGACGGATGGGACACGCACCCTTTTTTTTGAGACCCCAACCCAAGCGGTGGAATGGCTGGACACCAAATAGATAGGCCGGCTGTGCAATTTTTTGTGAGACCTTTTTGTGTTTGTTTTTTTTTTTTTTGTCTTTTTTTTTTTTTTTTTTTTTGAGGCTGACGGGTCCAACTCTATGTACAAATTTGAAACTTTGAATTTTTTTTTTTTTTTTTTTTTTGGGGGGGGGAGGAGGGGAGGGAGAAGGTATAAATTGGGGTACATGAGATGATATTGTATAGTGTTTATTTTAGGGAAGAAGGGAACATATATTTTGAATGAGTGATTGATCATGAAAAGGAATTGGAATTTGGAATTTGGGTTATAATTGATTAAAAAGCACTTAAGCACATGAGCACTTGAACACTTAAGAATACGTGAATGAGGGGAGGTGGAGAGAAATTGTTCCTCTCCCCCTCCGTTCAATATGTCATCTGTTTGAGGGTGGAAAGGGGTTTTCCCCTTTTTTTTTTTTTTTTTTTTAAGCTACAAGGAATAGTAAAATCACGTTAAAATTAGGTTTAAGACAAACAAGAAATACACAAATACTTACTGTTAACTTATAGAATTGAAGTAATACAAGGGTATGTAATAAGAGGGAAAGGGATTTTTATTTATTTTATTTTTTTTTCTTTTAAAGGGAAGATATAAGGAATTATTAAATCACGTTAAAATTAGGTTAAAGACAAATAAGGAAAACATAAATATTTATTGTTAATTTAAAGATATGAAGTAATACAATGGTATGCAATAAGAGGAAAGAGGAGGAACGATATAGAGATGGGGAGGGGGTCAGGAGGGTTTTTTTTTTTTTTTTTTTATTTGTTTATTTTTTTGGGGGGGGGGGGAAAGGTTTAAAAGGGCATAGGGAGGATAATATTGTACAATGTTTATGTTACGGTCCACGGGGGGGAAAAGGGGATATGGACGAGGAATAAGTGACGGATTATGAGTATTGATTAATATTGATTGGTATATTTGTTACAATTTAATCAATAATGAGTACTTGGGTATCTGGGAAGCGGACAGGAACTACTCTCTCCTCTCCTTCCGTTTACTTTGTCATCTGTGGGTTTTTTTTTTTTTTTTTTTGTTTTTTGGGAAGGTCCCAAGATATGGAATAATATAGATAACACAGGTGTGTAGTTGAAATATGTAGCTGAGTAGAGGAGCCCGCCGCACAAGTGAATGGGAGATAGGTGGTTGGTTTTTTTCTATGTAGAAGGGTGGGCTATGCTAGATACTAGACCTAAAAAAGAGATTATGGTCAGTAAAATAGGGGATAGAAGAAATTCCTCTCCACTCCCATCTGAGATTGGATGGGGGAAGATAAAAGAGAGGGGAGTGGGGAGGGGTAGGGTGGGGGGAGGGGGAATGAATGTAAGAGTGAAGAGAGAATGGGGGGTGGGAGAGGGCGAATGAGTGTGAGAGTGAAGAGAGAATGGGGAGACCAATGGTGTGATTTAGATACCCAAGAGATACCATCCAAAAAAATGGAGTGGTACAGCGAACAATGGAGGTATAAATTCCTCGCATATTCTAGATATTATGCCTGGGAAGGATAACTGCTTTTCGATTTTATCCTGGAATGTTCGAGGATTGAATTCAAAGTTTAAGCGTGCATTGATGTTTCAGTATATAAAAAAATTCTCTCCCCAATTGATTGTGTTACAGGAGACACATTTAATGGGGAAAAAGGTAATAACGTTGAAAAAACCTTGGATACAGAAAACATATCACTCCACGTATTCTTCATATGCTAGAGGGGTGTCGATTCTGGTGAATAAATCTTTTACAGGAGAAATAGAGAAGGTTTATATAGACGTGAATGGAAAATATGTTATTCTAGCATATACAATAGGCAAACAGAGATATGTTATAGCAGCGGTGTATATTCCACCTCCATTCTCGGTGGCAGTGCTGAATGAGATAATGGAAAAAATCATTCAGCATATGCCAGCGAGATTGATACTAATAGGAGACTTTAATGCAGTCCTATCGCCAGAGTTGGACAGACCAAAACCCCCGAAACAACACTCAACAGAATTATATAACTGGGCACAGGTAATGGGGGTAACGAAAGTTTGGTGTTGGAAGAATCCAGAAAAAAGGGGATATTCTTGTTTCTCCACCTCCTATAAGACGGCATCTAGAATAGACTTGGCATTTACTGACCCCACGATGTTAGTAGACATCGCGGAGGCCAAATACCTGCCGAGTGGTCTTTCTGATCACTCTCCTTTATTTCTGTCAGTACGTATTCCAACTCCCAAAAATGCGTCTCTGTGGAGATTAACTCCGCAATGGATAGATCACCCAGAGATAGCAGAGAAAATGGAACCAATAATGAGGGAATACTGGGAGAATAACGTAGGATCAGCCTCGGTAGGGATGGTGTGGGATGCGTTCAAAGCATATACACGAGGGCAATATATATCAAATGTCTCAACAGTTAATAAAAAACAGAAGATGAAGGAACAAGAGTTGAAAAAACAGATTGACATACAAAGGGAGAGATATGGGCAGGACCCCAGCAGCATCAACTTTGATGAAATGATGGCAGTACATAGAGATCTTCACCTACATATGGAAGAAATAACAAGATTGGAAATACATAAAAATAGACAGAATATCTTTGAACAGGGAGATAGGGGGGGTAGATTTCTGGCAAGGTTAGCGCAACAAGAACATCAAGCCACAATTATATCAGAGATTGAAGACTTAAATGGACATATAGTAAAAGAACCCAAAGAAATATTGGAGGCCTTTAGAGAGTATTATAGTATGCTTTACACCTCCTCTCTTCTGTCTGGCTCCTGCCCAGAGGGTATGACGGACCTTTTGGACCGGATAGCCTTGGGGTGGCTGTCAGATGAGGAGAGGAGAAAATTGGTCCGGCCCATTGCGGTGGAAGAGATTATGGAGGTCATACGAACATTTTCGGGAGGAAAGGCACCAGGTCCAGATGGAATCCCTGCTGAATTTTATAGAAGGTATGGAGCATTAATAGCTCCAAGATTAGCAGAAGTATTTACAAGTGGGTTAATGCAAGGAGCCCTGCCGGAATCTATGAGAGAGGCCCACATAACATTAATACACAAGGAAAAAAAAGATCCAAAGTTTTGTTCATCGTATAGACCAATTGCATTATTAAATACAGATTTGAAAATATTGACAAAAATACTAACATTTGGAGTACAGCCTCTGCTCAGAAACATAATAGACTCAGATCAAACAGGATTTATGCCACAAAGAACAACAGACATTAATTTACGTAGGCTTTACACGAACATACATACACATCATATCCATGAGGGATCAAGGACAGTGGCCTCTTTAGATATTGAGAAAGCTTTTGATACGGTGGAATGGCCATTTCTCTGGGAAATACTCAGGAGGATGGGATTTCCTCTAGTATTTATAAAGTGGATCCAAATAATATATGAAAGGCCAATGTCTGCAGTGAAATTAGGGGGAAGATTGTCGTCTTTTTTTCAATTATATAGGGGTACGAGGCAGGGCTGCCCTCTCTCTCCAGAGCTCTTTGCAATTGCAATAGAGCCAGTGGCAGAGGCTCTTAGGACCACACCAAATATTTAGGGACTCCGGGTGGGGGGGCTGGAGGAGAGAGTAGCCCTGTATGCAGATGACATGCTTCTATTTTTGAGAGATGCAGGTCCATCCTTGGAAGGAGCTCTGGAATTGCTGAATGTATATTCGGTATATACAGGGCTTAAAGTAAACTGGGGTAAATCAATATTATTTCCTATAGATCAAGGAGCAAAAAAAACAGCGACCCCAAATACGCCATTGAAATGGGTATTGGAATTTAGATACTTGGGCATTGAAATATCTAGACAGGTTGAAGATTTTCGAAAATTAAATCTAGATCCGGAGGTACAGGAACTTGGTAGGAAAATAAAAATCTGGACAACACTGCCTCTGTCTTTACTGGGACGTATAAACCTAGTGAAGATGAAGGTATTGCCCAAGTTTTTATACATTGTCAGAAACTCTCCACAGTGGCTCCCAAAAAGTTTTTTTACACAGCTACATGGAATGCTCTCCGCATTTATATGGGCCAATAAACCAGCTAGAATTAAACTAAGTACACTTATGAGACCGGAAGAGCAGGGGGGATTGGCATTTCCAGACTTTCATAAATATTATACAGCGGCACAGTTAGTGACAGCAGGGAGATGGCTAAATCCGGATGGATATGATTCGGCCACCATGTTGGAAGCAACAGTGGTCCAATCGGTAGAAGCATTGCAGGGATTGTTATATAGGGGTATTAAAACTAGGAGAGATTTAACGCCAGCAATGAAAACAACAGTTAAAGTATGGAAAGCTGTCATAGGAAGAGAAGGGGAAAAAAACAATAATCTATCTCCAAATACCCCTCTGTGGAGGAACCCTGAATTGCCACATCTGGATTCAGTTCAGGACCCGGGAGCATGGACTAAATACGGGGTGAAGAAAATATCACAGTTGATACAGGAGGGAAAGTTCATATCATATGTGGAAATGAGACAGCTATGGAATATTCCCGAGAGTTATGCGTTCAGGTATAGGCAGCTCAGCCATGCCATAATAGCTCAGTTCCCAGAGGGGACTCCGCAACTGATGGAATCTGAGGTAGAACAAATGATAAAAGGTGGGAAGCGGACAATCTCAAATTTCTACGGATACCTGATAAACACCACACCTTATGATATAAGCAAACTAAAGGAAAATTGGAAGAGAGAAGCCCCGGGTTTGAAGAATTGGGAGGAAGTATGGAGGTTCCCACTGCAGATTCTAGTATCACTTCGTGATAAACTGATACAATACAAAATCATATATAGAAGCCATTATACACCATACAAGTTGCATAAGATTTCACAGAGCAATTCTCAGAATTGCTGGAGGTGTGTAGTGGCGCCAGGGGACTTCATACACATATTTTGTTTTTGTCCAAAAATAGAAGCGTTTTGGAGTGAGATTTTGACAATGATAGCAAGAGTGACATCTGTAAGGTTGGAACAAGAAGTGGAGATTTATCTCTTGGGACTAATAGGGGGCAATGCTATTTCAAAAGAAAGGAAAACGCAGATAGGCCTGCTGCTATTCTATGCTAGGAAAGTAATAGTGCTAAATTGGAAAAAAAACAGAAGCTCCTTCAATAGCACAGTGGAAAAACTTAGTAAATAGCAACCTGATATTATACAGATAGACATATTGTAATAGAGGATATGGGGAGAAATATAGAAGAGTATGGGCAAATTGGATAGAGAACTCTATAACAGCGTCAGGATAAAGGGAGAAACTGGGGAGATAATCACACCATTGGGAGAGGGGGGAGGGGGAAGGGGGAAGGGAGGAAGAAGAATGCATTGTATTGGATGGAAGGATATTGTATGAATGTTTTGGAGAAATAGAAGAAGGTTAAAGTTAATGTCATTGGAATTTAAGTAAAATATGAATGTAAGGTATGTGTATGATTTTATTTTTTGTATGGAAAAAAGAAAAATTTTTAAATAAAGAGATTTATAAAAAAAAAAAAAAAAAATTTGAATTACACCGCCGTGCCTACTAGCATAGGTGGGGTTGTATTTTTCCCATTATCTGTGCCCCCTTCTGATGATCATGTGCTGGTCGGAGCGGAGGGAATATTTCTCCAGTTTTGGGCGTATGCCCATTCAGCTCCGCTCGCATGTTCTTCTGCCTTGGCTCAAATCCTGGCCAGCCACTTGCCTATCTCCTTGCCTTCCCTGGCGGAGTGATCTTCCTCCACTCACCCACCCAGTAGTAGCCGGGGGGCCCCCAAAGAGTAAGACTTGAGAGGCTGTGAGGCGGGCCGCGACGGGTAGAGAGTCCCTGATTGTTGCCATTACTAGTAAAGAAAAAATATGTCTCCGGATTTCATTAAAAAAATCTGGTCACCTTATGTTGGAGGCTTTCTCAAGCAAGCAACTGGAAGCTCCTTCCTCCTCCCGTCTGTCTGACAAAGCCTCCGACACATTTACATTTATCTAAAAGAAATGATCTGGAAAATGATTTCACTGAAGAGACCAAAAGTGATAAAATAAGGGAATTTCATTGTTACATACATATTAAAGTTACAGATAGGCTGTGTCATGGCCGTCACTGAGGCTGAAGGTTCTTTCGTTTTCAGTAGGGCGTCATCACACTTTATTTATGACTAAAACTTTCTTGAGATATTCAACATTTACTGTATATTGTTCCAACATTTTTTTTTTGCTCTGTATGACTTTTAATTCATATTTAATATTATCTTCTTAACTACAAAAAACTTTAAGGCAAAACACTTCCGGACCGCCCTTTAGCAAATTCACTGTCACAGGGCGGCCCTCCTATGCAGGATCACGTATATACATATACATGATTCCACCTGCAGGGGGTGCACGTGCCCTACCACCGGTCTGCTTCTACTGTGATTAATCACAGCAGAAGCCAATCTGCGGGTCTTGGGTACTGGATGTCTGCTGGCACCCATTAACCACTTCCATACCAGGCACTTACGCACCTTCCCGCCCAAGCTAATTTTCAGCTTTCAGCACTGTCACACTTTGAATGGCAATTGCGCGGTCGTGCGACGTGGCTCCCAAACAAAATTGGCGTCCCTTTTTCCCCACAAATAGAGCTTTCTTTTGGTGGTATTTGATCACCTCTGCAATTTTTTTTTTTGCGCAACAACTAAAAAAAGACTGATTTTTTTCTTAAAAAAATACGTTTTTATTTTTTTCTGTAAATTTTTTTGTAAATAAGTATGTTTTCTCTTTCAATTACGGGTACTGATATGGTGGCACTGATGGGCACCGATGAGGTAGTACTGACGGGCACAGATGAGGTAGCACTGATTGGCGGCGCTGGTATGCGGCACTGATGAGCACACATAGGCGGCACTGATGGGCACACATAGGCGGCACTGATGGGCACACATAGGCGGCACTGATGGGCACACATAGGCGGCACTGATGGGCACTCATGGGCGGGACTGGGCACTCATAGGCGGCACAGATGGGCACTCATGGGCAGCACTTATGGGTGGCACTCATGGATATTTATGGGTGGCACAGATGGGCACTGATAGGTGGGCACTGGGCATGGATGGGCACTGTGGGGTGGCACTGATGGACACTGTGGTGTGGCACTGATGGACACTGGGGTGGCACTGATGGACACTGTGGAGCAGCACTTGTCTACCCATGTTGCCAGTCAGTGCCCATTTGTGGGCACTGATTGGCATCTTTTTTATTTTTTATAGCTTTTTTTTTTTTTTCAAGACTTCTTTTTTTTTTTTTTCAAGACTTTTTTTTTATTTGCCCTTCCCTGGTGATCCAGTGTGGCGATCCGAAGGGGGGCTGCGCTGATAAACAATCAGCGTGAACCCCCCCTGTCAGGAGAGCCGCCGATCGGCTCTCCTCTACTCGCGTCTGTCAGACGCGAGTGAGGAAGAGCCATCAACGGCTCTTCCTGTTTACATCGTGATCAGCCGTGATTGGACACGGCTGATCACGTGGTAAAGAGTCTCCGCCGGAGGCTCTTTACCGAGATCGGAGATGCAGGGTGTCAGACTGACACCCCGCATAACTGATCGCCGCGCTGCGCGCCCCCACGGGCGCGCGCGGCATGAAATCCTGCAGGACGTCCATGGACGTCCTGTCAGGATTTCAGAACCACTTCCCGGAGGTAAATCAGCCATAGGCCGGGCGGGAAGTGGTTAATCATCAGTAAAACACTAGACATGTGCACAACAAAAATTTTTGGGCCAGATCCACAGAGAGAGTACGCCGGCGTATCTACTGATATGCCGGCGTACTTTCAAATTTCCCGCGTCGTATCTTTAGTGTGAATCCTCAAACCAAGATACGACGGCATCTGGGTTCGATCCGACAGGCGTACGGCTTCGTACGCCTTCGGATCGTAGATGCAATACTTCGCCGTCCGCTGGGTGGAGTTTGCGTCGTTTTCCGCGTCGGGTATGCAAATTAGCTATTTCCGACGATCCACGAATGTACGCTCGGCCGTCACATTCTCTTACGTCATCTCTAGTCTGCTTTTTCTGGCGTATAGTTAAAGCTGGTGTTTTGCGGGGTATAGTTAGATTTTCCATGTTAAGTATGGCCGTCGTTCCCGCGTCGAAATTTGAATTTTTTTTTTTGCGTAAGTCGTCCGTGAATCTGGATTGACGTAATTCACGTCTAAGTTAAAATAAAATGACGTCCTAGCGACGTCATTTAGCGCAATACACGGCGGGAAATTTAGGGACGGCGCATGCGCAGTTCATTCGGCGCGGGGACGCGCTTCATTTAAATGAAACACGCCCCCTAAACGCTGATTTGAATTAGGCGCCCTTACGCCGCGAGAGATAGACTACGCCGCCATAACTTACGGCGCGAATTCTTTGAGGATTCAAAGTTTGAAAAAGTAAGTTACAGCGGCGTAGCGTATCTCCCATACGCTGCGCCCGTGCAGATCTCTGTGGATCTGCCCCTTTGTATTTTTTTGTTCTGTTTCGTCTCATTCCATAGATTCGTAAAGATTCGTAATTTCGTAAGACTCAAGTTTTCCTATTCGGACCCGTTCGTATTTCGTAACAGTTTTATTTTCGTTTATACTGAATGATTCGTAATTCTGTCTAATTTATTTTCGTTGATTCGAAATTCGTAATTTTCTTAGATAATAATTTTAGTTTAATGGATTCGTAATTTTGTACTTTCGTAAATACATAGCAACACACGGCTAATCCATATTCAGATAGACTTTCTCTTAAGCCCCGTACACACGGTCGGACTTTTTGCTAACAAACGTCAAAATGAGCGTTTTCCCAAAAATCCGACCGCGTGTACGCTCCATCGGACAAACTTTTTCGGTTTCAAAAGTCCGGCCAACTCCCTTCAGACAAAAATCCACGGAAAAGTTTGTTTAAAGTCCGATCGTGTGTACGAGGCTTTACACCAGTGGTCTCAAAGTACCGGCCCGCGGGCCATTTGCGGCCCGCGGACCAGTTATAAATGGCCCCCAGGCAGGGTGGAAGTGAGGGGAGCAAAAAAAAAAAATTTTTTTTTTTTGTTTTTTTTTTTGAGCTGGCCCCATCTGGTGGTGAGCCGTTGGTATTACAAGTTATTACCACCAGATGTGAGCTGGCGCCATCTGGTGGTGGCCGTTGGTATTACAAGTTAAGCATTACAAGTTAAACAGCAATTCTAATGTCATTTTACACTATTTTCACTGCCATCTTCTTCCCTCTAATTAGAACCCCCAAACATTATATATATTTTTTATCCTAACACCCTAGAGAATAAAATAGCGATCGTTGCAATACTTTCTGTTTCGCCGTATTTGCGCAGCGGTCTTACAAGCGCACTTTTTTGGGAAAAAAGTACACTTTTTTTAATTAAAAAATAAGACAACAGTAAAGTTATCCCCATTTTTTTAAATATTATGAAAGATAATGTTACGCCGAGTAAATTCATACCCAACATGTCACGCTTCAAAATTGTGTCCGCTTGTGGAATGCCGACAAACTTTTTTACCCTGTAAAATCTTCATAGGCGACGTTTTAAAAAATCTACAGGTTGCATGTTTTAAGTTACAGAGGAGCTAGAATTATTGCTCTCACTCTACCAATCGCGGCGATACCTCACATGTGTGGTTTGAACACCGTTTACATATGCGGGCGCTGCTCACGTATGTGTTCGCTTCTGCGCGCAAGCTCGTCGGGACAGGGTGCGTTTTCTGGCTGCTAACTTTTTTAGCTGGCTCCTAGATTCCAAGCAAATTTGTCAAACCCTGACTTACACCAGTGCTGGTGGTAATAATGCGCTCGCTGACACCAGTGCTGGGGGGTTAATAATGTGTTCGCTGACACCAGTACTGTTGTTTTTGAAGTTTGAAAGTTTGCATGCGGCCCCCCATGGCATATGAAAACTTGTCTTGTGGCCCTCAGGTAATTTGAGTTTGAGACCCCTGCTTTACACTGTACAATGTGACTCAGCACAAAAGAGATAAGCTGATTGGCTAAGATATTAAGTAATCACTCACTAACTACACTGCCCAGTGCCCATTCCAAAGAACGATACAAGTACACAAATTTACGAACAGACAAAGAAACGGATTTACAAAACACACAAATGAAAATACGAACATACGAATGAAAATACGAACAGACAAAGGATTTAAAATACGGAATGCAAATCGTTCGTTATAGATGTAATTTTCGTTCTTTTGCTTTTTCGGTGTTTTGTAATGTAGTAAGATTGTCCAATCATACGTTCGTATTTTCGCTTGTTTGTAATTCCGTAATTTTCGTATTTTGGTTCTTTCAGCTTTTCGGATGTTCGAATTGATCCGAATGCACGAATACTAACAAATTCGTACGAAAATCCATTGTTTTACGAACGGGAACGCACATGTCTATAAACACACAGAACCAACATCTGCCTATGTAAACAAGGCAGATCTCTGTTCTGACATGGGGGAAGGGATGGATTCTGTGTCCCTACAAAGCGCAGAAAAAAATCCAGTAAAAACAGCACACACAGTGCACAAAATACTGGATAGGCACACATATATCCCTTTTACCTCTTTTATGGCCCCTGATGTTTAACCCCTTCCCAGCCAGTGTCATTAGTACAGTGACAGTGCATATTTTTAGCACAAATTACTGTATTGGTGTCACTGGTTCCTGCAAAGGGTCAAAAGTGTCAGTTAGTGTGAGATTGTCCACCACAATCACAGTCCCTCTATAAGTCGCTGATCACCGCCATTACTAGTATAAAAAAATAAAGAAATATAATAAAAAAAATCCATAAATATATACCACAGTTTGTATACCACATTTTCACCAAAAACATGTAGCAGAATACATATTGGCTTAAATGTATGAAGACATTTAATTTTGGGGATTTTTTGTAATTAAATGTGTTTCATAGCAGAAAGTACTTATTTTTTCAAGATTATAGTAACAATGGGTGATCTATAGAATGCGCCCTAAAAAGCCGCCCACCGTTGTGCCTATGGAGGAGTGGATGATGCCTAGCTGCTGTTTAGAAGATAATAAGTGAACAAAAAGAATGTAAGATGATGAAACTCTCTAAGGAGTGTCAACAAATTAAAACAGCGCTATCAAATAACTGTGCATATTTGACTATAAAAAATACATTACTACAACCCATATGTAATGATATACAGTGATAATAAACAAAATATATCCAGTTTAAGAAATAAACACTAAACTGTGACTGTAATAATAAACACCCGTGATTGACTTAAACGTGAAGTGAACGCACTGAAAGTGCAAGAGACAGTCTTTAAAAATAATTTAGAACGTGGCCAAACAAAGCAAAGTTCATGTGTATAAGGATCCTGCGATCTTCAAATATTTCCAAAAACTTCCACCACACCCGACAGTGCTCAGTGACTCCTCCCCCATCAAATGGACACTCACCGGATAGGTATGCCTCACACTCTCGTGTTTTGGCACAAAAAACCTTATCAGATGTAGTTGTTCCCGTCAGTATAGATGTAATCCAAATATGACATCCAATCAGTTCCACATATATGTCTGTCTTGGGTTTGGCACAGGATGATCCCAGCGGCCCCTGGTATCCAGCAGGAAGGGCTGTGTAGCTGTGATCAGCAGGCAGGAAGGTGTATAGAGACAGGTAGTGTGCATGCATTGGTGGAAGGTGTGTGGTGGAAGTTTTTGGAAATATTTGAAGATCGCAGGATCCTTATACACATGAACTTTGCTTTGTTTGGCCACGTTCTAAATTATTTTTAAAGACTGTCTCTTGCACTTTCAGTGCGTTCACTTCACGTTTAAGTCAATCACGGGTGTTTATTATTACAGTCACAGTTTAGTGTTTATTTCTTAAACTGGATATATTTTGTTTATTATCACTGTATATCATTACATATGGGTTGTAGTAATGTATTTTATATAGTCAAATATGCACAGTTATTTGATAGCGCTGTTTTAATTTGTTGACACTCCTTAGAGAGTTTCATCATCTTACATTTTTTTTTTTTTTTCAAGATTGTTGGTCTTTTTTTGTTTATAGCGCAAAAAAACAAAAAACGCATAGGTAATCAAAAAATTGCCTGGTCATGAAGAGGGGTAAATCTTCTGGTTCAGGAAAAATACAGAAAAAAATATTTAATACTGTCAAATAGCTACCGTGCCTAATGTTGCTTTCACTTCTTTTTACTCTACAGACAGTGAACTCTGCATGAAGTGTCCTGAAAATGAATGGCCTAACAAAGATAAAACTATTTGTATTGACAAGGTCAATGAGTATTTATCATACGAGGAGGACATTCTTGTTTTATTTTTTTCTATAACTTCAGTCATATTTGCTACAACATCTCTCCTTATACTTGGACTATTTGTTTGGTTTCGGAGCACTCCCATAGTCAGAGCCAATAACCGGAACCTCAGCTTCATTCTGCTCCTCTCCCTTATACTGAGCTTCCTTTCTGTATTCCTGTTCCTTGGCCGTCCTGTGGATATTACCTGTATGCTGCAACAAGTCACTTTTGGAGTTCCCTTCACCATCTCAGCATCTTCTATCCTCGCCAAAACCATCATGGTCTTCATTGCTTTTAAAGCCACCAGACCTGGAAGCTCTTGTAGAAAATGGGTGGGAGTCAAACTTCCCAATACAGTCATGTTATTCTGCTCATCCATTCAGGTTATGAATTGCATTCTCTGGTTGTCCATCTCTCCACCATTTCAGGAGTATGACATGGACTCCTATCCTGGGAAGATCATCATTCAGTGTAATGAAGGGTCAGTTATTGGCTTCTACTCTATGTTGGGTTATATGGGGTTTCTGGCAGCTGTGAGTTTTCTTCTGGCTTTCATGGTGAGGACATTACCGGACAGTTTTAATGAGGCCAAGTACATCACCTTCAGCATGCTGGTGTTCTGCAGTGTCTGGATTGCCATGATCCCGGCCTATCTGAGCACCAGAGGGAAATACATGGTGGCTGTGGAGATATTCGCCATACTGACCTCCAGTGCTGGAATATTATTGTGTATGTTTTCTCCAAAACTCTACATTTTACTTTTCAAACCTGAACTGAACACAAGAGGGACAATGCTGGGGAAGAGAATGATGTAAATGTAACACATTGATTCAATGTATAATGCTGTAGATCAGATTAAACAAATTCAGTCATATTGTTATCATCATCACCTGAAGATATCAGCTTGCCCCCACTTTGCCCTCACACACTGATTGGAGAGTGATAGAAAATAAATATTCCAGATCACCAGCCAGTACAAGTGCAATCCAGTACCAGCAGGACCAGAAACAGCTTCAGTCTTCCTTATATTATCATTCATCCCTCTACAGCACAGATATCAAACACAAGGCCCACGGGCTGAATATGGCTCGCCAGGCCCCGACATGTGACCCTCCAACCCAGTTTTGTAGCCGAAATGTGGAACTCCATTCTAGTTCTCACCCTCCGCTCCTCACTGTCACTTGTAAACACAGAAGCCTTCTATGTTTACAAGGGACATCTTTGCTATCAGTGGTTCCTGGAAATAACAGATCCCTGTACACACTCACAGTGGGGCCCAGCGGAGACAGATCTCCAGAATCTGAGAGAGAAAATTATCTCTCTGCAGGGTGAGGCAGGGCCACCTACACAGGGAGGTACTAGAGTCAGGCCAGGTAGGAGAGAGAGATGTGAGGAAGCTTTGGAGAGGGGGTGAGGTTGTACACTGTGCATAGTGTTCCCCTGAACCCTGTGCTCTGTACATAGTGCACTCCTGAATTTTACACTCTGTACATAGTGTAATCCGGAACTCTGCATTCTCTATGCAACACACTCTTTACCCCTGAACTCTGTACATAGCACACCCCAGATACAACTGGTCCTCTAAAGGCAACCATACTGCTGATGCGGCCCACAATGAAATTGAGTTTGACATCCCTGCTCTACAGTATATGTAAGCAATTGTTTTCTTTCAACCTTTTCTGTTCCAGCATGACTGCCCCCTGGGCACCAATCAATCCAGCTCCATAAAGACATGGATTGATAAGTTTGGTGTGGAGGAACTCAAATGTCATGAATACAGTCCTGATTGTGAGTCAGGTCTTCTCATCCAACATCAGTACCTGACCTCACTAAGGTTCTCTTGGTTTAATGGCCAAAAATCCCCACAGATACATTCCAAAATCTTCCCAGAGAAGTGGAGATAGTTATAGGCACAGAGGTGGGGGGGGGGGTGACTCCATATTAATGACCACCATTTTGAAATGGGATGCCAAATCAGCCCATATAGGTTAAATAAATTATAAAATCAAATTTCTTCTTCAATTTAGTCCAATATGTATTCTGTTTTTGGTAAAAAAAATCCCAATAACCATATATTGATTGGTTAGCACAAACTTTATAGCATCTACAAACTATGGGATAGATTTATGCAATCCTTTTTTTTTTCACTACTAATGGTGGCAATCAGCGATTATTAGCGGGACTGCGACATTGTGTCAGAAAAAATCTGACATTAATTGACACTTTTTGGTGACCAGTGACACCAATACAGTGATCAGGGCTAAAAAAAATGCACTGCCACTGTACTAATGACACTGGCAGGGAAGGAGTTAACATCAGGGGCAATCAAAGGTTTAAACGTGTTCCCTGGTAGTGTTTTTTTTTACTGTGTGTGGGATGGTTTAACTGTCTCTCACAGTCATCTATGTCTTCCTTACTAGCAGAACGACAGTCTGCCTTTTTTTATATAGACCCGCTGATTGGCTCCCGCTGTGTCCAATCACAGGGAGAGCAGGTCTCTGGTGGCGTGTGCGCATCCAAGACCTGAAGAGAAAGATCCTGTACAGGTATGTGGTTTTGCATTTAGGGGCCGCCCTGCCACAGTATATATATGTGGGGACATCCTTAAGCACTTCCGCATATCTGTTGAATGTAATTTCCTGATGAATTTGCATTTCTGAATATTATTTCTGTAAACATTTCTACTTATATCTCATTGTGCTGCTGGATTCCTTCCTTGTCTCTTTCACAAAGTTACATTCATAATTTTTCAATGTTGATCGGTATGTCGGGGGGCCCATACCCACTTAAATCTAGTGAATGGGCTCAGGATGTTCAGATAAGCTCCTAGTCATCACTGTAGGTGCAGACATTGTGGAGTAATTAATCTTCAATGGCCCAGATTCAAAGAGATTTGCTCTTTTTTTGCGGAGGCACATGGCAACGATTTTGCCCTGCGCCCCCGCAAATTTGCGCCTCTGCCCTCTAATTTAACGGAGCAGTAGCTCCGTAAATTGCGAGGGCGCGCCGGCAAAATTGCCTGGTGTAAGCACGCGCAATGTAAATGATCCCGCCGGGGGCGGGAATCATTTAAATTAGGCGCGTTCCCACGCCGATCGTAAAGCGCATGCTCCGTCGGGAAACTTTCCCGACGTGCATTGCGGCAAATGACATTGCAAGGACGTCATTTGCTTCAAAGTGAACATGAATGGCGTCCAGCGCCATTCACGATTCACTTACGCAAACAACGTAAAATTTGAACGTCGCGACGCGGGAACGACGAGTATCCTTAGCATTGGCTGCGCCTGCTATTAGCAGGAGCAGCCTTACGCTAAGCACGCCGTACGGAAACGACATAACTTGCATACGCAGGGCCCGCGCAACAATTGTGAATCGGTGTTAGTATGCAATTTGCATACTATACGCTGATCACAATGGGAGCGCCCCCTAGCGGTCAACACAAGAATGCAGCCTAAAATCTGCGTGGCATAAGAGCCTTATGCCATGCAGATTTTAGGCTGCAGTCGGCGTTACGATGTTCCTGAATCAGGAGCATTCGTAACGCCGGAGCAAGTAAGCAATTGCACTGCGTAACCTATGGTTACACAGGCGCAATTGCTTCTTGAATCTGGGCCAATGTTTCCAGCAGAAGTAGTTTTATTCTGATCCACCTTCCATGTGTGACAGCCTGCCAGACTTCTAATCTCTAATGTAAACACAGATCAGGTACACAGGAGGAGGGGAGAGCAGAGTGCTGAGCCCTGATTAATGGCTACATTGCTTCTATTAGGAAATTAAGGATGAATTGCTCCCTGATATTAGATTATATTGGGACAAAAACAGAGCCCCCCACCCCAAAGCACCCCCCCATGTTGAGGGCATGAGGTCTGGTATGGTTCAGGAGATGTGGCACTTGCTCTTTCCTGACCTGCTGGTCTGCATGCTCGGATAAGGGCCCGGTATGTTTTTTTTGGGGACCCCACGCCATTTTTTTAAAACGTTTTTCTTTTTCCGGCATTTTGTTGTTTACATTTCAGCTGTCGGTGGGGAAGCCCGCTGACATCTGATGAGTCATCGGTTGTTAAGGACGAGGTGGCCGGCTTTCTGGGCCCGCTGCTTAACAACCAGATAATCTTTACACAGAATTTCAATCGGTCGATCATTTTTCCACTGTTCTGAATTGTAATTGTTCTGAAAATTTGGAATTCATTACAAAATGAATAAACAAAATTACATTTAATGAATTTAAACTAAATGTGTTACTATTTGTTACAATTTTATTCAGAGATTAAAATCTCTGAATAACCAAAAACTTCCCAGAATTTGTATTCACACCGAAACAAATCTCACATGTGTAATGAGCACTGCTTGGTTTCCTCCAGACATAACATTTAGAATTGAGGCCAAACATTTCCATTTTGGTTTCATCAGATGAGAGAATCTCTGTCCTCACAGTCTGAGATTTCTTCAGGGGATTGTTTTGTGATCTCCAAGAGAACCTTTATGTGTTTTGCACTGAGGAGAGTCTTCCATGTAGACACCAGACATGTGCAATTCATTTATTTACACATCAAAATTCAGACAAAATTTGAGATTCAAATTTCTGAATCACAATCATAACAAATGTCAACTAATAAATTATAACAAAATGAATTATGCAAATTTGCAAATGAATTTGAATTTGAAATAGAAACATATTACAATAACACTGGACTACAAAGAGTAGACATGAAATGAAATTATCAAAATTTTACCAGAATTGTGTCACTAATAAAGGAAAACAAAGTCCTGAGTATTCAATGGCTCCCATTTCCAAGATACAACTTCAGGTCAAAATTGCATCAAAATAATTCTAAATGATGAGGGGGATGTGCGATTATACACCATGGGGTAAAAGACGCAGTGCGGAGGGAATGTTTGGATATTCTTTTGAGATCTCCTTTACAATTGGGGGGAACCATGAAAAAATATCAGTCACTACTATGATTGGTGGGTTCCTCCACACCATTGGGACTGGGAAAGACATGGGGGCAGATCCACAGAAGAATTACGCCGGCGTATCTATTGATACGCCGCGTCATTTCAAATTTCCCATGTCGTATCTTTGTTTTGTATCTACAAAACAAGATACGACTGCATCTGGGCTCGATCCGACTGGCTTACGTCTTAGTACGCCGTCGGATCGTAGGTGCAATTTTCCGCCGGCCGCTAGGTGGCGTTTCCGTTGATTTCCACGTCGAGTATGCAAATTAGCTAGTTACGGCGATCCACGAACGTACATCTGGCCGGCGCATTTTTTTACGTCGTTTGCGTTCGGCTTTTTCCGGCGTATAGTTACCCCTGCTATATGAGGCATACTCAATGTTAAGTATGGCCGTCGTTCCAGCGTCGAATTTTGAATTTTTTACGTCGTTTGCGTAAGTCGTTTGCGAATAGGGATTTGCGTAGAATGACGTCACTGTCGTAAACATTGGCTTGTTCCGGTTTAATTTTGAGCATGCGCACTGGGATACCCCCACGGACGGCGCATGCCGTCCTTTACGTCAGGTTACGACGTATTTACATAAAACAAGCCCCCATCACATCCATTTGAATTGCGCGCCCTTACGCTGCCAAAGATACACTACCCCGCCATAACTTACGGCGCACATTCTTTGAGGATTTAAAAAAAAAAGTAAGTTATGGCGGCGTAGTGTATCTGAGATACGCTGCGCCCGACACAAATATGCGCCGATGTACGTGGATCTGCCCATGGAATTTTTCTTCTTGTTTAGCCAATGTCTCAGATAAGTTGCACATGTAATGCAACAACAATGAGGGGCCCGACTCTTGTCCTGATCCCCTGATCTACCACTGCTGTTACTTTTGGGGTGCAAATGTAACATTGTCACAAATGTATCAGAAGTTATCTGTGTTGTTTACACAGTTTGGAGGCGTCTTGTCTAGACATGTGCTCTGCCGAAAAAATTTTTTTTTTTTTTTTTGTTTTATTCATTGTTTTCCTGGGTCATTCATTAGGATCGCAATTTGTAAATCAGGAATTAGAAAATTCATACGTTTCTAGATTTGAAAATGTGAAAATCTAAAAATAAGAAAGAAAATCAGAAAATTTGAAAGAATAACTTACTCTCTAACTATCTAACTAACTAATAATATCTAACTATTAAATTATAGGTATTGGAATTTCCTTTCAAATTTGTCTGTTAGTGAACGGAACAAATATGAATTTATCCGAAGTTACGAATTATCCGAAATAATGAACGCCGCATCTCAGCAAAACAGATGGAACGCAACACATAATTAATAAATAATAATAATAATAAAAAGCCTTCTTCTGAAATTCTAATTTCAATTTGAATAGAATAAAATATAAAAATGTATACGTGACTTTCACAATTTGAATTTAGAAGTTCAAATTTCACATTTTGAATATTATAGAATAGAATAAAATAGAAAGCATGTAGATGGTTTCCAAAAACAGCATTTCAAATAGAAGTAAAAACATTGAAAAAAATAAATTGGTCTTCCAAAATTCTTATTTAAATTTCAAACATTTAATTTTAAAAATAAAATAATTGAATAGAATAAAATAGAACGAATGTAGCTGTCTTCTGAAATTTGAATTTCAAATTTTGAAAAAACAGAACAGAATAAAAAAGAAAGCATGTAGCCCTCTTCTGAAATGCACATTTTGAACACAAACTACTAGAATAGAAAAGAATTTCATTTAATAAAATAAAAAGAATATAGCATTCTTATGAAATTCAAAGTTTGAACTATGAATTTCAAATGTTGAATACACTAGAATAGAAAGTCACCTTCTAAAATCCATGATTTCAAATACAATAGAAAATAATACAATCTATAGCCAAATTCCAAAATTTGAATTTCAAAATTTGTATTTTAAATTTTGAATAGAATAGTATAGAATAGAATGGAAAGAATAGAAACAAATATAGCTGTCATTCAAAATACAATTTGAAATATCAATATTCAAATTTTGAATAAAATTAACTAAAAATCAAAAGTTGAATATATTAAAACAGAATGGAGTTGAATAAAATAGAAAGAATATCGCTGCCTTCCAAAATTTGAAATTTGAAAACAATAGAATAAAATAAAATAGAAATATAATAGCCATTTTCCAAAATGTGTATTTCAAATACAATAATATAAAATATAAAAATATATATCTATGTTTGGAAATTTTGGAATATGAATTTTGAATATCAACAAATAGAATAATATAGACAAAACATAACCATCTTTCTGAAAATAAGAATTTTAAACTTAGAAATAAAATAGAATAAAATAGCAAGAATATAGCTTTCATCCAGAATTTTAATTTTGAATATTTTTTTTTTAAATAAATAGAATAGAGGAAAAAAAGAAGGAAAATAACCATCATCTTAAATTCATATTTTAAATAGAATAAAATAAAATAGATAAAATACATAACTAACTTTCAAAATTTGAATTTTTAAGTTAAAATTGTGAATAGAAAATAATAAAGTAGAAAGAATGTAGCCGGTTTCCAAAATTAGTATTTCAAATAGAATAGAAAAAATATATCTGTCTTTTAACATTCAAATTTTAAATTTCAGAATTTGAATTTTGAATGCAAAAGAATGGAATAGAATAAAATAGAAAGAACATAACTGCCATCCAAAATTTTTAATTTTACATTCCAAATTTTCGAATTTTGAATAAAATAGACAAAAAAAATGTTAAATTCAAAACATAATAGAATAGAATAGAAATAATATAGACATCTTCTGAAATTCAGAATTCAAATAGAATAGAATAAAATAAAAATGATATATAGCTGGCTTTGAAACTGTAATTTTGAAAACAGAATTTAGAATTGTAATATAATAGAATAGAATAAAAGAGAAAGAATATAGCTGTTTCCAAAAATCTAATTTTACATAGAATAGAAAAGAAAAAAAACATATAGACAACTTTCGAAAATTTTATTTTGAAATTCAAATTTCAACTTTAGAATAGAATGGAATGAAAAAGAAAATAATTTAGCTGTTGTCTGGAATTTAAATGTTGAATGTTGAATCTTGAATAGAATAGAATAAAATACAATAGAAAGGGACTAACATCTTTCAAAGTTTAAAATTTGAGTTTAGAATAAAATAGAATAATATAACCATCTTTCAAACGAATAGAATAAAATAGAAAACAATGATTTTTGAAAGATGGTTATATTAATTATATGTTATTCAAAATTAGATTTTTAAACTTTAAAAGATGTTAGAGCCTTTCTATTGTATTCTATTCTATTCAAGATTACA
Source organism: Rana temporaria (assembly GCF_905171775.1). NCBI lineage: Eukaryota > Metazoa > Chordata > Amphibia > Anura > Ranidae > Rana > Rana temporaria. The sequence continues at coordinate 11,692,594 of NC_053489.1, read as the reverse complement.
ATTTCAACATTTTAATTTCAGACGACAGCTATATTCTTTCTATTTTATCCCATTCTATTCTAACTTGAAATTCAAATTTCAAAATTTTATTTTCGAAAGTTGTCTATATGTTTTTTCTATTCTATTCTAGGTGAAATTAGAATTTTGGAAAACAGCTACATTCTTTTTTTTTATTCTATTCTACTATATTAAAATTCAAAATTATAATTTCAAAATTTAATTTTGGAAGTCAGCTTTATATGTTTTCTATTTTATTCTATTCTATTTTAAATCTGAATTTCAGAAGATGTCTATAATCTTTCTATTCTGTTCTGTTATGTTTTGAATTTAAAATACAAATGTCTACATTTAATTTTAATTTTGAAGGATGGATATATTATTTATTTTTTATTCAAAATTAAAATTTTGGAATTTGAAATTAAAAATTCTGGATGGCAGTTATGTTCTTTCTATTTTTTTTTTATTTTTCTTTATTTTATGCAAAATTTGAAATTTAAATTTGAATTTTGGAAGCTTTATTTTTTTCTATTCTATTTTGTTTGAAATTATGGATTTTAGAAGATTACTGTATAGTTTTTATTGTATTGTATTCAACATTTGAAACTCACATTTAAGCATTTTAATTTCAGAAGGTTGCTATAGTCTTTATATTTTATTTTATTCTATTCTATTATTTTCTATTAAAAATTTGAATTTCTCAAGACAGCTTTATTCTATCTATTTAACTTTGAGCCATGATTAAGCACTGGCCGCAGTATGAAACGCGTAGGCTGCTATCTCCACTGTTTTGCTGTACTTTGTAGTGCATTTGTCTTTTTTTTAAATAAAGACAACCCAAGGTTTTTTTTGGAAGTGCGGCTGTTCATGCTTCTAAGCCTTTATAATTTGCCTTGTGCATTGCCGACACTCCTGGTCTCCTGAGAAGCTATTGATTATCCAGCACACCCTCCTGGAGCGGTAACTCCCCTTTTTCTGATTCAAAATTTAAAGATTGCATTTCGAATGATGGATTTCTATTTTATTCTATTCCATTTTTTGGTATTCAAAATTCAAATTCTGAAATTTACAATTCGAATGTTAAAAGACAGATATATTTTTTATTTTTATTTTTATTCTATTTGAAATACTAATTTTGGAAACCGGCTAAATTCTTTCTATTTTATTATTTTCTATTCAAAATTTTTACTTCAAAATTCAAATTTTGAAAGTTATTTATGGATTTTTTCTATTTTATTTTATTCTATTTCAAAACATAAATTTAGGAAGATGGCTATTTCCTTCTATTCTATTTAATTCAAATCTTGAAATTCAAAATTCAAATTTTGGATGAAAACTAAGGGCCAGATTCAGGTACATTTACGGCGGCGTAACGTATCGCATTTATGTTACGCTGCCGCAAGTTTTACGGGCAAGTGCTTGATTCACAAAGCACTTGCCTGTAAAGTTGAGGCGGTGTAGCGTAAATCCCTCCGGCGCAAGCCCGCCTAATTCAAATGATCCGGGTAGGGGGCGTGGATCATTTAAAGTTGGCGCGTTCCCGCGCCGAACGTACTGCGCATGCTCCGTTTTGAAATTTCCCGCCGTGCTTTCCGCGAATTGACGTCGCACCGACGTCATTTTTTGAACGTCGACGTGAGTTACGTCCTTTCCTATTCACGGACGACTTACGCAGAAAAAAAAAATTGACGCGGGAACGACGGCCATACTTTAACATGGCAAGTCTAAATATAGGCCACAAAATAGCAGCTGTAACTATATGCCGGGAAAAGCCGACTAGAGACGCCGTAAGAGAATGCGACGGCCGCGCGTACCTTCGTGGATCGACGGAAAAAGCTAATTAGCATACCCGACGCGGAAAACGACGCAAACTCTACCCAGCGGGTGCCGAAGTATTGCACCTACGATCCGAAGGCGTACGAAGCCGTACGCTTGTCGGATCGAAGCCAGAAGCCGTCGTATCTTGGTTTGAGGATTCAAACTAAAGATACGACGCGGCAAATTTGAAAGTACGCCGGCGTACTTCGTCTCAGTAGATATCAGTAGATACACCGGCGTACTTCGTCTGTGGATCTGGCCCTGTATTCTTTCTAATTTATTCTATTATATTCTAAATCTGAAATGGCTAAATTAGGCTAAATAATTTCTATAGTATTCTATTTCTTTCTATTCAAAATTCATATTTCAAAATTTACATTTCCAAACATAGATACATATATATATATCTTGTATTTGAAATACATTTTGGAAAATGGCAATATTCTTTCTGATAAAAAGAGATACAAATGACAATATCTCACAATCCCATGGTTGAATGCAAATAAAAGAAAGAAAAGAAAGAAAAACAATTTGGGAGAGAAGAAACACTCCCCCACATTTAGGGATTTTAATGTGAGAGGTGTCAATTGCTGTAAAAAATCAAACACACAAAACATATGGGGACAGATCCTCAAAGAAATTACGCCGGCGTATCTATTGATACGCCGCGTAATTTAAAATTTTGCGCGTCGTATCTTTGTTTTGGTATCCACCAAACAAGATACGACGGCATCTGTGTTAGATCCGACAGGCGTACGCCTTAGTACGCCGTCGGATCTAAGATGCAATTTTCCGGCGGCCGCTGGGTGGCGTTCACGTTGTAATCCGCGTTGAGTATGCAAATTAGCTATTTCCGACGATCCACGAACGTACGAGCGGCCGTCGCATTCTTTTACGTCGTTTCCGTTCGGCTTTTTCCGATGTATAGTTAAAGCTGCTATCTGGTGGCGTACTCAATGTTAAGTATGGCCGTCGTTCCCGCGTATAATTTTTAAAATTTTACGTTGTTTGCGTAAGTCGTCCGTGAATGGGGCTGGACGCCATTTACGTTCACGTCAAAAACAATGACGTCCCTGCGACGTCATTTGGAGCAATGCACCCTGGGAGTTTTGATGGACGGGGCATGCGCATTTCGTTTGGCGCGGGGACGCGCTTCATTTAAATGAAACACGCCCTCTACTCGCCGCATTTGAATTCCGCGCCCTTACGCCGCGAGATATACACTACGCCGCCGTAACTTACGGCGCAAATTCTTTCAGGATTCAAAGATTTGCAAAGTAAGTTACAGCGGCGTAGCGTATCTCACATACGCTGCGCCCACGCAAATGTATGTGGGTCTGCCCCAGGTTGTTTTATGAAAAAATATCAAAATGTAATAATTGTTAAAAACAGATTCCAACGGTTATTTTGGACCACAATAGTTACAAAAGCAGAGGGTATGACAGTGTGCAGCTAGCCAACAAGTTTCACACAGATGTGCTTCATCAGGGCCTTGCAACTTTTCTTTTGAGTAGTGTGGTCTGTGTAGGACATAAGAGTACGCCATTAATACACAACATATAATATTACATAGCACATTACATATTTATATCAGTAGATAACGAATTATTTAGCAGAATTGGTGAGCAAACAGTAATTCTTTATCTACTGATATAAATATGTAATGTGCTATGTAATTTTATATGTTGTGTATTAATGCCGTACTCTTATGTCCTACACAGACCACACTACTCAAAAGAAAAGTTGCAAGGCCCTGATGAAGCACATCTGTGCGAAACTTGTTGGCTAGCTGCACACTGTCATACCCTCTGCTTTTGTAACTATTGTGGTCCATAATAACCGTTGGAATCTGTTTTTAACAATTATTACATTTTGATATTTTTTCATAAAACAACCTGTGTTTAGTGTGTTTGCCTTTTTACAGCAATTGACACCTCTCACATTAAAATCCCTAAATGTGGGGGAGTGTTTCTTCTCTCCCAAATTGTTTTTCATTCTTTTATTGGCTATATTCTTTCTATTTTATTTTATTCTATCATTTAATCTATTCAACTTTAGATTTTTAGAAGACAGATTTATTCTTTCTATTTTAGTCAATTTTTTTAAATTCAAATTTTGATATTTCAAATTGGATTTTGAATGACAGCTATATTCTATCCATTGCATTCTATTCTATTTAAAATGTAAAATACATATTTTGAAATTCAAATTTTGGAATTTGGAATTTGGCTATAGATTTTGTTCTATTCTATTGTATTTTAAATTATGGATTTTAGAAGGTGGCTATATACTTTATATTCCATTGTATTCAACATCAAACTTTGAATTTCATAAGAATGTTATATTCTTTTTATTTTATTAAATTATATTATTTTCTATTCTATTATTTGCTGTTCATAACAACATTTCAGAAGAGGGTTATATGCTTTATATTTTATTCTATTCTATTCAAAAATTTAAATAAAATTTCAGAAGACAGCTACATTCTTTATATTTTATTCTATTCTATTATTTTATTTTTAAAAGTATGTTTTTGAAATGTAAATTAGAATTTTGGAAGACAGATGTATTTTTTTCTATTTTTTTATTTTATTTGAAATGCACATTTTGAAAACCATCTACATTGTTTCAGTTTTATTCTTGTCTATTATATTCAAAATTAGATATTTGAATTTTCTAAATTCAGATTGTAAAAGTCACCTATATATTTTTATATTGTATTCTATTCTATTTGAAATTAGAATTTTGGAAGAAGGCTATATTCTTTTGATTCTATTCAAAGTCTGATTTTCTAAATTAGATTTTCGGAAGGTGGCTGTATTTTTTTTCTTTTATTCTATTCTATTCAATTAAAAATTCAAACTTTGAAATTCAAAATTAAATTTTTTAACAAAGCTACATTATTTATATTTGATTGTGGTCAATATTTTTTTTTAAATTTGAAATTCAATTTCTGGAAGATGGTTATATTCTTTCTATTTCATTCAATTCTGTTATTTTCTACTCAAAATTCCTATTTCAAAATGTGATTTTTTTATTATTTTATAATTGAAATACAAATTTCTGAAAATGAATATATTATTTATATTCTATTCTATTATGTTTTGAATTTAAAATTAACATTTCTAAGTTTTAATTTTAATTTTGAAGAACAGATAGATGCTTTCTTTTTTAGTCTATTTTATTTAAAATTTGAATTTTGGAATTTGAAATAAAAAATTCTGGATGGCAGTTATTTATTTAAAATTCTAAGAAGAAGGCTATATTCTTTCTATTTTATTATATTATATTCAAAATTCCAATTTGGGAAGACGCTATATTCTTTCTATTTTGTTCTATTCCATTATTTTCTTTTTTTTTATTCCACTTTAGACTCAGCCAAAGATAAAAAAGGATCCATTAGACGAGGAGAGGACCACGCTCCTGGCCCACACTATCATCTCCTCTATGGTGTCGCATCATAAGTGGATCATGGTCATTTTAGTTACATGTATCATTTATTTTTCTTTCGTTCCTTTTTTTTTTTTCATTTAAAATATTTTTCCTCTTTTTTTTTTAACTCAAACGAAAGATGAAAACAACACAACACTCCGAATCTGAGTGGAAAAAGAATACCCTTTCTTCCCCTCCCCTTCCTCCCCCACCCAAAAACCTCCCCTGCCAGCATCCTTTTCATAGTTTTGGTGCCAATATTACACTAAAACTCCCCTCTCTTAATTATATCTCTATCCCTTGCGCCCTGACTCTCCCAGGACTCAATTGTGCCCGCCCGATCTCTCTCCCACCAATCATCCCACATACAGGCCTATCCTATTCATATCCAATGAGAGCCCAGGCCTCCCGTCAATGCATTATATGCCCATAGCGTCAGCAAAACCCATTGTGTATTTGAACCTTTTCCATTTTTCCCACCTCTCTTCAAATTCTTCCCATTTCTCTTCGTCTCTAAATCTTAAGTGTTCTAAGTTATACATTTCCTCTACTC